>NC_053437.1:22111766-22441308 GCF_007990345.1 Gossypium hirsutum | reverse complement strand
AAGTTTAATTCCATATTTTTTCATCCTCTAATTCGATTTCTAAAATTTATGGTGATTTTTCAAAGTTAACCTACTGCTGCTGTCCAAAACTGTTTTAGTGCAAAATGTTGATTACTAAATTTATAACTCCCTTATTCCCTTTTCTCTATAATATTTCCCATCATTTTCACTTATTTCCCTTCACTAATATATCAAGAATATAAGAATTTATTTAAGAAAACTCTACTATAACATCATTTCCATATTTTTCAACAATAACAAACTTAAAAATATATTGAAATCTTGATGTTCTTACCTTATGCTATTGATTTCAATCTTTAACTTGATTTTCTCTCTCCTCCAGCTTCTATTTCTTGAATCTAACTTGACATTCTAGCTCCCCATTGTCTTCTTATTATTTTTATCTCTTGGAAGCTATGGAAATTCTTTTGATTTCTAGGTGAAAATAGTGAATTTTTGGTGAAATGACCAAATTGTAAAGAAAGCAAAACTTTATTTCTTCTCTTCTCTTCTATCGTTGGTTGCATGGAAAGATGATGATTTTTCATCATCTTTCCTCCCTTTTATCATCTTTCCTCCCTTTTATAGTAATCATTTAATAATAAAATAATACTAAAAATCTTAATAAAATCTTAATTAAATAACATTTATCTAATTAATTAATTAAAAATATCACAAACATCATCATTACCTTCTAGAATTCTCTCTCTCTATTTGACCATTTTTCCCTTTATAATCTTTTGAAATTCCATCATTGAGTCATCACTTAATTTGGTAAAATTGTAATTTAGTCCCTCAAAATTCTTCACCTTTTCAATTTGGTCCTAATTCATCCATTTTCCTTAGTTTCTAGATTATTCCACCCTTAAATATTTATACTATTAGTCCTTTAGCTTTTTCGTATTTACACTTTAACCCCTCAAATTTTGTGTATTTACTCTTGGGCAAGAAAACTTTTCTCACTTTGCAATTTAATCTTTTCTTGAATTAATATGTCATAATATACTTCCCAATGTTGACATAACTCAATATTATCTTACTTTCTTACTGTAGTAATTTTCGGGGTATTACAAAATTTGGTAATTCTAATAAGTTTCATGGAAGCATTGATGGAATATATGATTTAGTGCATGGAATATTTCAATCCAATAGCTACCCATTATGCTGAAGTACACTATTTCCTTATTTTACTACATCAAGGATATTATCTTACTTGCTTACTGTAGTAATTTTCGGGGTATTACAAAATTTGGCAATTCTAATAAGTTTCATGGAAGCATTGATGGAATATATGATTTAGTGCACGGAATATTTCAATCCAATAGCTACCCATTATGCTGAAATACACGACATTGAGCTTCCTCAAGGGCCACAACCTCTACCGCATTAGACGACACCTTGCAATCCATCTGACATCCCATATCTAGAAACAAATGGGCACGCAACAGAAACAAGAGAGAGAAGATAGTTATAGCCATAACAATCTAATCTCAGCGAAGGCTACTAAAAGTGGTTTTTATTAAAAAAACAACTCTATTTATATGTAGGTAATCTATACGAAGGATGAACAACAATACTGAGTTGAACAAGCAAGAAGAGAATGACCCAACTACACCTCCCGACACCATCACAATAACAGGTAGTTTTATCCTGTATAATTAGACCGAGGCACAGGACAATGTGCAATCTAAAGTGTGCACCGAGGGCGAGGAGGGGGTTTACATAGGAATTTTTATTTATTTTTACTACTATTTTCATTTAGCATTTTTTATTTTGTGTGTGAATTGCGCTTGAGCTTGTAGTAATGCAAGTGATTGGTTAGGAGCATAATAATAGGTTGATTGTATAAAACTTCTAATTTGGCATGATAGTAAGTTTTTCTAGGTTGTTAAAAATTTAGATGAGTGGGTTCATACTATTACATTGTAAATAGGTAAAATAATTGAGCATACCAAATGATAAAGGAGTACAATGGGAAGCATGTATGTTTGTTTAAGTTATAACTATTTAAAATTTTATAACTTATATGATTGAATCCATGGATATTGAGGTTGTAACCTCTTAAACCCGAACCAGTCATTATGGCCGAATTCAGAAAGCCACATTAGCCACCGGAATGGCTCTGAAAATCTTTCGTAGTTTTCAAATATACTTTTTAAACCATTTGTGCAAGTCGTTCAAGTACATGCCAGATTTTGCCCGAGTCTAAAAGACCCGCATTACAGACAGGCCTATATGGCCCAATTAATAAAACAAATAGTGGCCCAAACCCAATTACAACGAAATAGGCCCAAATACAATGGATCAAAAAATATATATCAGAAACCCTAGGGTTTCTAAATCATCTGCGCCGCAACCACCTAGCCCGTTTGCGCCGCAACCGAATCTTCACCTGCAAGGAACGAACACAGAGAAGGAAACAAAATCAAAAGATTTGCAGATCAAGAGATATCAAGCATGATTTGTTTCTTTATTTTTTATTACTATGGCTATAAAAAGGCCATTAATGTTCTGTAATATGGATCCGAATTCAAAAAATCAATAAAAAAGGCAGTTACTCTTATATCAATAGAGAGTCAAATACCGAGAAAGTAAAAAACTGATCTAAAGGTCTACATTTTTTTGCTTACTTTCGTTTACTTTTTTTTGTTTATATTTTTATTGTACTAAAATAAATAAGAAAAGGAAAGAAATAACCTATGTTTTGAGCCCAGATCGCCGTGAACAGCCGAATGAGCTGTCTTCGAGGAAATACGGCCGGAAACCGAAAGGTTTCTTGGGCTTTTGAGGTGTTTCTATTAATCTTTTGAGGGTTCTGAGCCTGAATTTGCATTTGGGGGCTTTAGAGGGACCGGATTTGAGATTCTCCCCTTTTTTGGCGATGGCCGGATTGAACGCGGGATGATTGGGGAGGGGAGAGCTTATTTTGAATTTTTTTGAAGTTTTTTTTAAAAGGTTGAAAAAATGAAATTTTTGAAGGGATTTTTGGTTAAAATAGCTAATTAAAATGGCACCGTTTTGGGCATGGGTCAACCTGAAACCTACCCGACGCAGCCTAGGGTCTGCGCGTTTTTGAGCGAAAAGGCAAATTGCGCTTTTAGCCCCTCCGCATTTTAAAGCTTTTACAATTAGGTTTTTTTATTTTTAAAATTTATCCCTTTAATTTTTCTTTGATTTCAATTGGGTCCAATTTGAACGGCACCGTTTCAGAGGAG
The DNA here is from genome assembly GCF_007990345.1 of Gossypium hirsutum. Taxonomy (NCBI): domain Eukaryota; kingdom Viridiplantae; phylum Streptophyta; class Magnoliopsida; order Malvales; family Malvaceae; genus Gossypium; species Gossypium hirsutum. The sequence continues at coordinate 22,438,093 of NC_053437.1, read as the reverse complement.
AAAGGATAATTTCCTTTCCAGCCCCTCTATGTTATTCGCGTGTTCAATATGGTCCCTTTTACCTCCAATTATTTGCGGATTTTGCCCTAGACTCCTATTTCCAATTCAAATTAGTCCTTTTTGTTATTCTTTAGAGAATTAATTAATTTCAAAATATAATTATAATTTTTATTATTTATTTTAATAATTTTTATATGTAAGTAATGTTTTCATAATTTATATATTTCTATAATGTAATTATTATTAATATTTATATATGTAATTTTTTTATATAATTTATATGTATATGTATAGATTTATTATATATATATGTACATGTAAATATATGTACATATTTTTTTAAATAAACATTTTCATATCTATACGTATATGTCCTTGTTTTTATTTATTTTTCAAAAATGCTCAAATACATATATATTTTTAACACATATTTTAATTTATATATTTATATATATATTTTCTTTATTTTCATAAATGCATTATATATTTATATAAATTTTATAATTCAAAATTTTATATGTAAATCTTGTGTTCGTTTTTCTTCCTCATAATTCCAACAAATATATTATGTACCTTTTTTATTCTTTACGGGTTTTGTTTATTTCCTTCTTTTGTTTGTCGATTTATGTTTTCATTTATGTTTTAAAAGCATGTTTCTTTATTTTGCTCATTTATTTGATATTCTTGCATTGTCATTGTTTTTTTATGTATATTAGTTTCGTTTATTTATTTGTTTATATTATTTCTATGCAATTGTTGTATTTGTTATTGCGACATTTATACATACATTCGACATAACATTATGTCATTTTTTTACTCGAATTTAAAAAATAGAAATTTTCAAAATAGAGATAATACTCGTATTTAGGATTTTCACGAAAATTGAGCCCTAACATATAGGGTTCTGATTTTCTTTGTAAAATCTAATAATCGAGGATTGCTCTTTAATCAAACAAAATAAAACTTGTCATCGGGATTTCAATTTGTTGCATCCTAACGTATAGGATGTGACATGTTGATTTCTCGAGATAAAGATTTTTTTAAAAAAAATAATGGAAATATTGAATGTTTGGGATTTTAAGAAATTGTGCCCTAACGTATTGGGCTGCGATTTCTTCATAAATTTTAAACTATTAAATATTTTCTTAAATTTTATTACACGAGTTTTTTGGACTAACTCATCTTGAAGGGAATAAAATGTTGTGCCCTAACGCATTGGGTTTGATATTTTTCTTTTTAAAATGAGAAATTATTAATAAATAACTTAATTTAACTAAGGATAGTATTTATTAACTCTCGACATTAAGACACTAATTAATCAACTAGGTACCAATTTTTGGGCGTAACGAGGGTGCTAATCCTTCCTCGTACGTAACCGACTCCCGGATCCATTTTTCTAAAACTTGTAGACCAAAGCCATTTTTAGGTGATCCAATCAGACCTCAATAAAAGATTGGTGGCGACTCCCATTTTCACCGACAACTAATTTTTGTTTTTTTTTTCAAAATAAAAATGGTTTCGACAGCTTGACGACTCCGCTGGGGACTAACACGAGAGTCGAGCCACAAAGTTGATTAGTTTCTGTTATGGTCGAGAAAATATGTTTTTTTTAAAAAAAAATTCATGCAATCCTTTTTCATTATTTTCTTGCTTAATTGATTTAAATATTGTTTGCATTACACATTACATGAGTCGAATGATTTTACCCTTTTAAGTGGGAGTGAGAAACTATTCCTTCGTGAGGTTTTCACCTCCGTATAGGATAGTGGATCGCTTTCGGAGTACATCGGTTCCTATGCCTTCGTGAGATTTTCATCTTCGTATAGTCATAGGGAAAATGTATTCCCCTGAACCGAACTTGGTCTATATAAGCCTATAATGGGTGAAGATCAAGGAATCTGCTGGTTCGGGTACCTTTGCCCTAGAAGCCGAACTTCATATAGTGAACCTTAGGAATCCACCTTAGGTAGAACTATATTGAACCCTAGTAGATATCCTATTAGGAGTTTTACTATTTCTTGATTATATTTTATGTTGTTATATGACACTGACTTTTTGTGTTTTATTTTGATTGCATGACATGACATTTCATTTCTTCATAAAAGGTGTCGGTTCATATTCAATTGCTAGATAGAAAGCTTATCATGGAAAAAGGGTTTCTTGATAAAGTAGAGGATAATGCGGCTGTCCGAACTTGGTCTGAAACAACGCAGCAAGAAAAGTGGATAGTTTGGCTGACGTGTATGTATCGGAATTATGGGACTTTACGCGCATCAGTGCAACTCAAAAAAATTTGCAAGAATTGAAGGAAATCTGGGATTAGTGGAATGACGAGGTTAGACAGCTATTTTAAAATAATTATGGGGATTTGCCTTATTTACTTAAAGTGAAGGTAGACAAGCGTTTGTTTCGAGCCCTCGCCTAGTTTTGGAATCCTGCTTACAGCTGCTTTACATTTGGGAAGGTCGATTTGGTGCCTACAATAGAAGAGTATGTGGCTCTACTCCGATGTTCAAAGTTTCAAGTAGATAGGGTCTACTCGAGAGCGGTAAATGTGCCAACCTTTTCAAAGAAGCTGATGAGTATAATAGGGATGAGTGAGCAGTGGGTTGCTGCACGGATTAAGCATAAGGGGGATAGTAAGTATGTTCCATGGAGAAGTTTGAAAGATGCAATTCTAACACACCCAGATGTGAGAAAGAGGTTAGATGTCTTTGCTTTAAGTATATACGGCTTGGTTGTCTTCCCTAAGGTGTTGGGGCATGTGGATGAAGCAGTCACTGATTTATTCGACCGCCTTGATAAGAAGGTTACACCAATTCCAGTAATTTTGGCAAAAACTTTCAGGTCATTGAGTGCATGCCGAAAGACGGGTGAAGGTAGATTTATTGGATGTGCACAGTTTCTACTCGCATGGTTTCATAGTCACTTTTGGAAGATGGATAAGGTTTCGTATCAGGTTTTATCTGAAAATTATTCACCACTAAAGGAGATAGTAGCTACGCCGAGAAGAGACGACATTTCGGAGGAGAAGTGGATGGCAATTCTTCAAAATCTTCAGGAGGAGGACGTTGAGTGGAGAGCTCTCTGGTTGCTTCTAGATGAGATCCTGTATAGGTGTGGTAGTTTTGATTGGGTTCCTTTGCTTAGTATTTGAGGAGCTATTGGATATGCCCCATTATTGGTGCTAAGGCAATATAGGTCAAGGCAATTTATACCTGCGAACCAAGGGATAGCTGATTGTGAATTTTCGTACAGGGATGATGGTTATAGAAAGAAGATTCAAGAAATGTCTAGTGCGTGGAAACAGACTCGCTGAATGAAGAGGTTAGCTGTGGGCCCGATGACATCTTCTGAGTATCATGAATGGTGGGTTAGGAGGATTAACGATAATACACCTAAGTTAAGTCAGGAAAATATCCAGTCAATAAAGGAATCTTTGTGAGTCGTCCCTTCTGAGTTGGAAATTATAAGATAGGATTTTGAAAGAAGAAATGCAGATTTAGAAAAGAAGATAGAACATATGGAAGAAGAAAAGACGAACTTGAGATTAGACATAGATGTTCAGAAGCTCGAAACTAAGAAATTAAGGAAAGAGAAAAACAAGGCTGAGGAGGAGTTGGGTAGTCTGAAGACGGATTATAAAAAGTTGCATCTGTCAATGAGAACTGCCGGGATGGGAAAAACTTCAGAATAGTGGCGAGTAGAAATTCGAGAAGAAAAGGACAAAGCCGATAGATGGGAACAGAAATTCCAAGAGATGCAGAGGCAAAACGAGGCTTTAGAAAAGAGGTTGTCAGAAAGCCAAAAGGAAAAGGGCAAGTTAAAGGATAGGGTGATCGTGTTGGAAGGATGTCTTCGTTAGTATCGAAATTGAAATCTCGAGATAGAGTTGAAAGCAAGCTTGAGCAAGATTGAAGAAATGAGGAAAACAATCGAAGAGTTAGAAACGGCGTTGCAAAATTGTGAGATCCAGATCAAGTACTTGAAAGAAAATGAAAGTTGGAATAATGAACAGCTCCACTACTTTCAGAGTCAAGTTAGAAGCAGAGATCATCTTATAGAGGAAGTTGTGGTCCAGATTCGAGAAGTAGCTGATCATATACAGACTTTGGTAGTACAGGCCGACATGCTGAGTGTGAAGTATGAATTAGAATCGGATCGGGGGCAAGAATTAGCTTTGCTACTTAGAAAGATTAGAGTTCTGGATACTAGGGCAAAGTCTTATTTGTAATTCACTTTATGTAAAGGAATTCAATTTCTAGTAAAGTTTTCTTAAATGGAATTGAATCAAAATTACCGCTTTTTTGCATTCATTTCATGCATTGCATTGCTTCATATGCATTAAAAAATACATTAAAAGATTCTAATTAATTTAAATCACTCCTTAGTTAATCTGGAAACCAATCAACCTACCAAACACCGTTACGGTACTCGTTCGAAAACTAAAGACATGGATTAAAGGCTAGAACAGTTCCAAAAGGAAATGCAAGATCAGCTTCAATAACAAATGAATGAGTAGCTTGAGAATATTCAACAAAAAATGATGGATAAAATGATGGAATCTCAGGGGATTATGATGGCTAAGTTGACTCAGTTGTTGACTGGAAGAGTTGATAAAGGGAAGGGCTCTGTGCTCAATATTGAAGAAGGAGACGACGAGGGACCTGTTGATCCCCCAGGCGTTACCCCTCAGCAAGTGGAGGTATATCCGCAAATCCTCGGTCATCATCAAGCCTCAGCAGTCTCAGGACGGTGCTGTAACACCAATGAACTTTCAAGCTAGATCAGGCTCTAACCCCGGAGACAACTTTGCTAATTCCGCTATCCCTGACTTCAACGAAACAGTTGAGAAAATGAAGGATGAATTGCCAAAACAGCTTGAAGAAAAGTATAAATGGTTGGAGGAAAAACTTAGAGCGATGGAAAGTACTGAGAGCTACCATGGAATTGACGCTAGAGAATTGAGCTTGGTTCCGGGTTTAGTACTCCCTCACAAATTCAAAATGCCAGAGTTTGAGAAGTACAACGGAACTAGTAGCCTCGAAGCCCATATTACTATGTTCTACAGAAGGATGACTAGGTATGTTAATAACGACCAGTTGTTGATACATTGCTTCCAGGATAGCCTCACAGGGGCTGCATCCAAGTGGTACAATCAATTGAGCCGTACCCAGATTAATTCATGGAGAGATCTAGTACAAGCATTCATAAAGCAGTATAATCACGTGACTGACATGGTACCTGATAGAATCACTCTACAGAACATGGAAAAGAAGCCTGGTGAAAGTTTTAGGCAATACGCACAGAGATGGAGGGAGGTTGCCATCCAAGTTCAGCCATCTCTTTTAGAAAGAGAGATGACAATGCTTTTCGTTAACACATTGAAGGCCCTATTTATTACACATATGTTAGGAAGTGCTATTAAAAGCTTTCTGACATAATTATGAATGACGAATATATATAAAATGCTATCAGAAGTGGGAAGATAGATGCGGGAGAAAGTAGCAGAAGGGCAGCATCGAAGAAAAAGGAAAATGAGGACAATAACGCCAGTTATTCAAAGACGATTACGGTGAATCACCCAAGAAAGGCGGCTGTTGACAAACAAGGAACCGACACAAGGCAAAGCAAGGAAAAGCCCCAATTTATGCCAATTCCAATGTCGTATAAGGAGTTGTATCAGAAGTTATTCAATGCACACGTAGTTTCTCCTTTTTATTTAGAACCTCTACAGCCACTGTACCCCAAGTGGTATGATGCAAACGTACAATGCGATTATCATGCGGGAATCGTGGGGCATTCCATAGAACATTGTACGACGTTCAAAAAGCTAGTTGAAAGACTTATAAGTATGGGCGTTGTTAAATTGGATGATTCACCTAAGACAGAGAATCTGTTACGTGATCATAATGGAGTAAACATGATAGGTGGGAGCATGGGAAGAAAAATCAAGGAAGATATTGCAGAAGCGAAAATTCCTTTGAGATGGGTCTGGAGGAAGATGGTAGAGAGGGGATTATTTGTTTCAGAGAGAAACTTTGAAGGGGTGGAAAACTACTGTGAGTTTCATCATGAGGAGGGACATGAGATTCAAGAATGTACAGAATTCAGAGCTTTGGTTCAAGGCATGATGGATAACAAGGAAATGGAGTTTTACGAAGAAGTTAAGGAGGAAGAGAGTATCTGCACATCCGAATCTACGAAGGTTCCAAGAGTAGTGCAGCTGGTGGTCATCATTTCGCGACCAAATAATAATGAAGTGAGAATGCCAGTAACACCAATGATTATAATAAAGAAACCTGCAACCTTTTCTTACTAAGATAGTAAGAGGGTTCCGTGGAACTACGAGTGCAATACAAATGTCCCTGAAAGGAGACTGCAAAGAACCAAGGTGTGATTACCGATCCAGAACCTGTGAAAGGAAAGGCCATAACAGTGGAACAAAAAAGGAAAGTAGCTGAGCCTGTGCTATCTATCAATGAGCCAGTGAAGGAGGAAGAAGCTGTGGAATTCCTCAAATTTTTGAAGTATAGTGAGTATAATGTGGTCGAACAGTTGTACAAACAACTGGCTCACACATCCGTACTAGCCTTGCTCTTGAATTCTGAAGTACACCGTAGTGCATTGATGAAGGTGTTGAACGAAACCTATGTAGCCAATGATATTTCTGTCAATAAATTAGATCGGTTGATCAATAATATCAGTGCTGATAATTTCATATTCTTCAACGATGATAAGATACCACCTGGAGGCATGGGGTCTACCAAGGCTTTGCATATCACTACACGATGCAAGGGGTATACTTTGCCAGGAGTGTTGATTGACAATGGGTCAGTTTTGAATGTGTTGCCATTATCCACACTTAACAGGCTTCCCATAGACAGCTCGCACATAAAAACATGCCGAAATATAGTGAGGGCATTTGATGGTACAGAAAGAAAAGTCATGAGAAGAATTGAGATACCTTTATTGATTGGCCCAACGGTTTATAAGGTGGATTTTCTTATGATGGACATTAAACCCTCCTACAATTGCTTACTGGGGAGACCATGGATACATTGGCGGGGGCCTTACCTTCATCGTTACATCAGAAATTAAAGTTGGCGTTAGAAGGTCGGTTGGTGACGATAAATGCTGAAGAGGATATTATAGCGGCCGTATCCAATGAGGCGCCATATGTGGAAACCAATGATGAGGCGATGAAATGTTCCTTTCGATCTCTGGAATTTTAAATGCAACATTTATTCTTGAAGGGAGTAAAATTTTGGTGCCTAAAATATCTAAAACTACAGAGATGGGTTTGCAATTGTTGTTGGGGAAATGAGCTTTACCCATAAGAGGATTAGGGAAATACCTTCAAAGGAAGGTTGGGGTTCCGGTGCTAAATGAAAAACAAGACAACCTTGGTTTAGGGTACAAGCCAGATAGAGGACAGAGAAGAAAAGAGTTGGAAAGAAGGCAAGAAAGAATAAGGGTGCGTTTAAATGGGGAGGAAGTCAAATGGGAGCCAATGATAATTACCCACATATCCAAAACCTTCGTGTCTGGGGGTATTATTTATTTTGGGAGAAGGATATAAACTGAGGAAAGCATCGAGGAGACACTAGAAAATGTGCACATCAATTCCATTTGTGATGGTACAAAGGAAGAAGGAAGTTTGTCAAACATTTGTCCTTATGAGCCTGAGAGTGTTCTAGATAATTGGACTACGGAAGAAATACCTGAAGTCTTTAGAATTGTCTCAGAGTAATATTCAGAACAAACTTGTTGTTTTAGCCTAGAAATAATAAGAACTCTTTTGTGAAAAAGGCTTACGTTCAAGCATCGTTATTTTAATAAAACTCATCTTTGCAATTCTTCGAGCAAATATTCTTTATTCTTTCCATACGAGTAAATATTATATAATTACTATCATATTGCACAAATAGTTGCACATAAATTCATGCATTCTTTTGTAACCATATTAGGTCCCTGCATATCGATGACGTGAATGACGCTGCTGCAAACTCAGAGTTTCATTTTGAACAAAACATCTGTTTAGAGGGATTGCATGACTTTGAAGGTGACGTAGATTGTGGTTTATCCTTGGACTTGTTAAAGATGGTAGAACAGAAGGAAAAACAAATTTTACCTCACAAGGAAACAATAAAAGTTGTGAGCCTGGAAGAAGGAAATGAGGTAAGAATTGGAATTGAGATTTCCGTAAAAATAAGAAGAGACCTCATTGAATTACTCCAAGAATTCAAAAATGTCTTCGCATGGTCATACCAAGATATGCCTGGATTGCGCACGGACTTTGTAGTGCATTGTTTACCTATAAGGGAAGATTGTAAGCCTGTTCAACAAAAGCTCAGAAGAATGAGACCTGATATTATGCTTAAGATAAAAGAAGAGGTCAAAAAGTAGTTTGATGTTGGGTTTTTGCAGGAGGTCAAATATTCTGAATGGGTAGCCAACATCATTCCAGTCCCTAAAAAAGATGGAAAAGTACGAATGTGCGTGGATTACAGAGATTTGAAGAAAGCAAGCCCGAAGGATAATTTCCCATTGCCACATATTGATACTTTAGTGGATAATACAGCGGGATATTCACTCTTTTCTTTCATGGATGGTTTCTCAGGATATAATCAGATAAAGATGCATCCTGAAGATATGAGAAAGACTACATTCATTACTTTGTGGGGAACATTTTGCTATAAAGTGATGCCGTTCGGATTAAAGAATGCGGGTGCAACATATCAAAGAGACATGGTAGCCTTGTTCCATGACATGATGCACAAGGAGATTGTGGTTTACGTCGATGATATGATAGCCAAATCCAGAACAAAGGAGGAACATGTATAGGTCCTAAGGAAATTGTTCTTAAGACTAAGGAAGTTTCAGCTCAAACTCAATCCGACGAAATGCATTTTTGGAGCTAGGTCAGGAAAGTTCTTGGGCTTCGTGGTTAGTGAAAAAGGAATTGAGATTGACCCAGATAAAGTCAAGGCAATACGAGATTTACCGCCACCACGTACTCAAAAAGAAGTTTGAGGTTTCTCAGGTAGACTAAATTATATTGCTCTGTTCATTTCACAGTTGACCGAGAAATGTGACCGTATATTTCGTCTTCTGAAGAAACATAATCCAGGGGTTTGGAATAAAGAATGCCAGGAAGCTTTTGAAAAGATAAAGTAGTACCTATCCAATACTCCAGTTCTGTCACCACCTAGCCCAGATAGACCTTTGATTTTGTTTTTAACGGTGTTCGACAATTCCATGGGATGTGTGTTGGGTCAACATGATGCGACTGGAAAGAAGGAAAAGGCAATATACTATCTCAGTAAGAAATTCACTGACTACGAGATGAGATATTCGTCTATTGAAAAATTATGTTGTGCCTTGATTTAGGCGACAAAGAGGTTGAGGCAATACTTACTCTATCATACGACTTGGTTAATTTCAAAATTAGACCCTTTCAAGTATATGATGGAGTCCACAGTGCTGAATGAGAGAATGGCTAGATGGCAAATCTTACTCTCCGAATTTGATATGGTATATGTAAGTCAGAAGGCCATCAAAGGGAGTGCAATAGCAGATTTCTTGGATAGCAGAGCTTTAGAAGACTATGAGCCTCTGGACTTTGACTTCCCGAATGAAGACTTGATGTATATAGCAAATTCTGAGGAGGATTCTCAAGAAAATCATTCTTGGAGGATGAACTTTGACGGAGCTTCAAATGCGTTGGGCAATGGGATTGGGGCAATCCTGGTGTCTCCAAACGGGGATCATCATCCTTTCACCAGTAAGTTAGACTTTGATTACACCAATAACATGGCTGAATATGAAGCTTGCATCATGGGTATTCGGGCAGCCATAGAGCAAAAAATCAAGACACTAGAAGTATATGGGGACTCGACATTGGTAATATACCAGCTAAAAGGAGAATGGGAAACGAGAGACCCAAAGTTAATCCATTATCAGAGATTGGTTCTGGAATTAATTAAAGAGTTTGACAATATCACTTTCTGGTATCTCCCACGAGATGAAAATCAGATGGCTGATGCTCTGGCTACACTAGCCTCCATGATTAAAGTGAATAAATTGGAAGACATGAAGCCCATTCAAATCAGTATTTATGAGATCCCGGCCCATTGCTATAGCATTGAAGAGGTGGAGAATGATAATTGCCCTTGGTACCAAGACATATTGCAATACGTGAAGGATCGCAAATATCCTAACTAGGCAACGAAGAATGATAAGAGGACATTGAGGAGACTAGCTATTGACTATGTCTTAGATAGAGAGATTCTATACAAGAGGGGAAAGGATCGAGTACTGTTAAGATGCGTGGATGCTGTAGAGGCTAAGGAAATCTTAGAAGAAGTCCATGAGGGTGTTTGTGGAACACACGTCAATGGATTCACCATGGCTAGACAGATCATGAGATTCGAATATTTTTGGTCCACTATGGAAAGAGATTGCATCAATTATGCCAAGAAGTGTCATAAATGCCAAATTTATAGGGATAAAATGCATGCATCTCCTGCACCTCTTCACGTTATGACCTCTCCATGGCCTTTCTCCATGAGGGGTACAAATGTCATTGGGCCAATATCACCAAAGACTTCTAATGGACATCGTTTCATTTTTGTAGTTATTGATTATTTCACTATGCGGGTAGAAGCAGCCTTGTACGCAAATGTCACGAAGTCAGCAGTCAGTAAGTTTTTAAAGAAAGAGATTATATGTCGATATGGAATGCCTGAAAGGATCATATCTGACAATGCATTGAATTTGAACAATAGCACAATAGCGAAAGTCTGCAATCAGTTCAATATTAGACACCATAATTCATCACCATATCACCCAAAAATGAACAGTGCAGTGGAGGCGGCCAACAAAAACATCAAGAAGATTGTGGGGAAAATAGCAGAAACTTATAAGGACTAGCATGAGAAGTTGCCATTCGCTCTTCTTGCTTATCAAACTTCTATCAGAACTTCTACTGGAGCAACGCCTTTTTCTTTTATTTATGGGATGGAGGCAGTTTTACCCATTGAGGTTGAAATTCCTTCTCTTCGGGTATTGGCTGAACTAAAACTAGATGAGGCCGAATAGATCTAATCTCGGTATGATCAGTTGAATCTGATAGAAGAGAAAAGACTCCGTCACGGTCAAATGTACCAGAAGCGAATGATGCAAGCTTATAGTAAGAAGGTTCATCCCAGAAAATTTGATGAGGGAGACTTGGTGCTGAAAAAGATTCTCCCTTTGCAGAAAGATTTCAGAGGGAAATGGATGCCAAATTGGGAAGGACCTTATGTTGTAAAAAAGACTTTTCCCGGAGGAGATTTGATTTTGAGTGAGATGGATGGTTAAAATTTGCCAAATCCTGTAAACTCAGATTCCGTCAAGAAATATTTCACCTGAAGAGTGGGGTGGGATCATAGTGAAAACCCTCAAAGGGCGTTAAAAAAAAGAGAAAAGGAGAGGTCAAGGTGAAAACCCGCAAAGGGCGCCTTGAGACCGAAGGGGGTTTGAGTTGAAAACCCAAAAAGGGCTACTCAAATATTGACTAGATTGGGGCATGTAATGAGCTTGATATAACCGAATTAACAAGAAAAGGGTGGACGACATCTTGGGGCATCGAGAAAGTATTGTGGATCTCCTAAACACATGTTAAATTCAAAAAAATTTTAGTTTGCACAAAGAAGTTCAAGCTGTGATATCCAAGGCACCTAGCCTTCATATTACTTATACAGAATTTGTTTGTTCTTGTAATACTTTATTCTTCATTATTCTTGAATATATTTTTCTTTTCAAGACACTTGCTATCAATAAATTCCTTTTCTATTTTTCGAGTTATGCCCTAGTCATTATTTTTGAAAACATATCGCATTAGAATAATGATTGATGGACTAATAAACTTTCACAAAAGAAGTTTTGCATATTACTCCAAGAATTTCTAAATAATTTAGTAACCTGAAACAGGACTATTGTCTAAAACGCACCAAGTTTAAAAGTTTAAAAGCCTAAGAAGTGAAAAGTCTAAATTAAGACTGCTTTTTTGAATTTGGTTGTCTAAATATCGAATGAGATGGCAAGAAGTCTTGATTGGTGAAAAAGCTTCAATCACCAAGGAGTAGGAAGAAGTCATCTACGGAAAGAGAACTCTTCATTTGTGCATGAGCATTTGGTATGACACCCTGGGAATGGTGTAAAAGAGTTTCATGATCTGCATCTTTGAATTGTGATAGGATAAGATTGAGGAAAAGCCATATATTTCTACCCTTGGATTACAGTGGGAGAAAATGATAACGAATTTTATGTCCTAGTGGGTTGAATCTAGAGGATTACAGTGGGGGCAATCTGTGGGTATTTCTTTGGAAATACCAGTCGAATAAAATGGCGTTCTGACGTGTCGACGTTAAAGCCTTAATGAACAGCGAGCAATGAAAACCTAAGAATTAAAAAGGATCATTCTTAAAAAAAACTCGGCATTCATGCAAACATCAGTCATACATGTCTAGTTAGGAGTATTTGATTCATTCTGATCATGACATCCTAATCTCTAGGCATAATTAGGTTCATAAAATCCATTATACATGTCATGTTCCCCAGAGAACAGATTAGTGAAAATAGCAGATCTTGCCTTCCTGTACCGGCAGCGGAGCAGATCAAAGACACCGGCCTTGTCTCCCTGAGCAGCAGTGGAGTAGGTTGAAAATAACAGATCTTGCCTTCTTGTACTGATAGTGAAGTAGACCAAAGACACCGGTCTTGCCTCCCTAGGTTGCAGTGGAGCAGACTGAAGATAGCAGATCTTGCCCTCCTGTACCGGTAGCGAAGCAAATCAAAGATCACAGCGAGTCTTATCTCCCTGAAGTTACAGTGGAGAAGACTCAAGAAAGCAAGTCTTATCCCCCTGAAATTGCAGTGGGGTAGACTAAATAAACAAATCCTATCTCCCCAAAGTTGTAGTGGAGTGGATTAGAAGGATGGATCTTGTCTCTCTGAAATTACAGTAGAGTAGGTCGCATCAAATTCATCTTTAAGTTGTAGCAGATCTTGTCTTCATGTATTGGCATGAAGTAGATCGAAGATAGCAGGTCCTGTCTTCCTATATTGGTAGGAAGTGGATCGAAGGTGCAGATCTTGTCTTCCCATACTGGTGGCAAAGTAGATCGAAGAAAGCAGGTATTGTCTTCATGTATTGACGTGAAGTAGATCGAAGATAGCAGATCCTATCTTTCTATATTGGTAGGAAGTGGATCGAAGATCTTGTCTTCCCATATTGGTGGCGAAGTAGATCAAAGAAAGCAGATCTTGTCTTCATGTATTGGCGTGAAGTAGATCAAAGATAGCAGATCCTGTCTTCCTATATTGGTAGCGAAGTGGATCGAAGATCCAGATCTTGTCTTCCCATACTGCTGGTGAAGAAGATCGAAGAAAGCAGATCTTGTCTTCATGTATTGGTGTTAAGTAGATCGAAGATAGCAAATCCTGTCTTCCTATATTGGTAGGAAGTGGATCGAAGATCTTGTCTTCCCATATTGGTGGCGAAGTAGATCAAAGAAAGCAGATCTTGTCTTCATGTATTAGCGTGAAGTAGATCGAAGATAGCAAATCCTGTCTTCCTATATTGGTAGCGAAATGGATCAAAGATGCAGATCTTGTCTTTATGTATTGGTGTGAAATAGATCGAAGAAAGCAAATCCTGTCTTCCTATATTGGTAGCGAAGTGGATTGAAGATAGCAGATCTTGTCTTCATGTATTGGCGTGAAGTAGATCGAAGAAAGCAAATCCTGTCTTCCTATATTGGTAGTGAAGTGGATTGAAGATAGCAGATCTTATCTTCCTATACTGGTGGTGAAGTAGATCGAAGAAAATAGATCTTGTCTTCATGAATTGGCATGAAGTAGATCAAGGATAACAGATCTTACCTTCCCGTACTGGCAGTGAAGTAGATCAAAAATAGCAGATCCTATCTAGTCTTATCCTCCTGAAGTTGCAGTGAAACAGACTAAAGACGACAAATCTCATCTCCCTGAAGTTGCAGTGGAGTAGATTAGAGCCAATAATCTTATCTCCCTGAAGTCGCAGTGGAGTGGATTAAAAATCACAGATCCTATCTCTCTGAAGTTGCAGAGAGTAGATCGCATCTAGTCTTATCTCCCTGAAGTTGTAGTGGAGAAGATTAAGGAAAGAAAATTTTGCTCTCTTGAGAAACTGCAGTGTACACATCCTATCACCCTGGCATTGCAGTGGAATGGATTAAAGCACTAGTTCCTATACCTCTGAAGATACAAGCTACTTAAGGAAGAAGAGTACCAAGGGCCAGTACGACCGGGCAAAATTGGGCATTTTAAAGTCTTTGCTCCATTCCTGTTACGCGATAACGAGCAAAGAGGGGCAGCTGTACACGCCAGATTTTGCCCAGGTCTAAAAGACCCGCATTACAGACAGGCCTATATGGCCCAATTAACAAAACAAATAGTGGCCCAAACCCAATTACAACGAAATAGGCCCAAATACAATGGCCCGAAAAAAATATATCAGAAACCCTAGGGTTTCTAAATCATCTGCGCCGCAACCACCTAGCCCGTTTGCACCATAGCCAAATCTTCACCTGCAAGGAATGAACACAGAGAAGGAAACAAAATCAAAAGATTTGCAGATCAAGAGATATCAAACATGATTTGTTTTTTTATTTTTTTTATTACTATGGCTATAAGAAGGCCATTAATGTATTGTAATATGGATCCAAATTCAAAAAATCAATAAAAAGGCAGTTACTCTTATATCAACAAAGAGTCAAATACCGAGAAAGCAAAAAACCGATCTAAAGGTCTACATTTTTTTGCTTACTTTCATTTACTATTTTTTGTTTATATTTTTATTGTACTAAAATAAATAAGAAAAGGAAATAATAACCTGTGCTTTGAGCCCAGATCGCCGTGAACGGCCGAGGGAGCTATCTTCGAGGAAAGACGGCCGGAAACCGAAAGGTTTCTTGGGCTTTTGAGGCGTTTCTATTAATCTTTTGAGGGTTTTGAGCCCGGATATGCGTCTAGGGGCTTCGGAGGGACTGGATCTGAGATTCTCCCCTTTTTCAGCCATCGCAGATGGCGGCGCCAGTGCCGGAGATCGGCGGTTGGCGCGGTGGCCAATGGCCAAACTGAACGCCGGATGACTGAGAGGGGAAAGCTTATTTTGAAGTTTTTTGAAGTTTTTTTAAAAGGTTTAAAAAATGAAATTTTTGAAGGGATTTTTGGTTAAAATAGCTAATTAAAATGACACCGTTTTGGGCATGGGTCAACCCGAAACCGACCCGACCCGACCCGGCCTAGGGTCCGCGAGTTTTTGAGCGGAGGGGCAAATTGTGCTTTTAGCCCCTCCGTATTTTAATGCTTTTACAATTAGGTTTTTTTTATTTTTAAAATTTATCCCTTTAATTTTTCTTTGATTTCAATTGGGTCCAATTTGAACGGCGCCGTTTTAGAGGAGAAAGGATAATTTCCTTTCCAGCCTCTCTATGTTATTCGCGTGTTCAATATGGTCCCTTTTACCTCCAATTATTTGCGGATTTTTCCCCAGACTCATATTTTCAATTCGAATTAGTCCTTTTTGTTATTCTTTAGTGAATTAATTAATTTCAAAATATAATTATAATTTTTATTATTTATTCATTTTTTAATAGTTTTTATATGTAATTAATATTTTCATAATTTATATATTTCTATAATGTAATTATTATTAATATTTATATATGTAATTTTTTATATAATTTATATGTATATGTATAGATTTATTTTTTTATATATATGTACATGTAAATATATTTACATATTTTTTTAAATAAACATTTTCATATCTATACGTATATGTCCTTGTTTTTATTTATTTTTCAAAAATGCTCAAATACATATATATTTTTTAACACATATTTTAATTTATATATACTTATATATATTTTCTTTATTTTCATAAATGCATTATATATTTATATAAATTTGTAATTCAAAATTTTATATGTAAATCTTGTGTTTGTTTTTCTTCCTCATAATTCCAACAAATATATTATGTACCTTTTTTATTCTTTACGGGTTTTTGTTTATTTCCTTCTTTTGTTTGTCGATTTATGTTTTCATTTATGTTTTAAAAGCATGTTTCTTTATTTTGCTCATTTATTTGATATTCTTGCATTGTCATTGTTTTTGTTATGTATGTTAGTTTCGTTAAAAATCAATATTTCATTTAAATGTGAAAAAACATCAATAAACAATTTAAAACCTCAAAAAATAAGTCGTATTTTTGTTTAAAACTTATTTTTGTTGTCGCAGCAAAAAAGAGTGATTTTTCAAGAAAGTTTAAATGAAAACAAGTTTCATGTATAATCTTATCAAATACTAATTTATGCAGTTTTTGAAACATAATGTAATGCAATCAAGTCATGTAGATCAATATAAAAATCCCCAAAGTAATGTCCCATGGCACAGTCCATAAACAAACTTAAAACAGTCCCCAAAATAACAAAAGACCAAAATAGGCTTTAAGTACTTTAATTAAAAAATACTCCAAGAAACTCCTCCAAATGTCGTCATTGAATCCTAACCTCAGGGTTATTTGTAAAATCAGAGGTGAGCTATAAAACTCAGTTTGAGTTTTAACTTAAGTATTAAATAGGAATTTAGTATATAAATAAAAATATTACAGAGAATTTATATAGTTTAGTTCCACAAATTTTTAACTTAGGTAACAACCAATAATTTAAACACACATTTCATAAAAATAACAAAATTTAGAAATCGACACAGTTTCTCAAATAGCAGTATGCATGAGGCTGTTAATGCAGAGCTTGTTCAGAAATGAATGCAAGTTTTTCAAAAACATTCCTACCCATCTCCACTACACACAAGTAAAGAGTTCCCCAAAAATCGTCCATCTAATAACTCTCCACCTTGTGGCCAAGCCATTCAATATCGTAGACACTGCACGTTATGGTCATGCCACTCAATAATGTTATGGCCAAGCCACTCAATATTGTAGTAAAACTGCCAAAGTCTTCCTCTTTTCATAATCATCCCAACCCCATGCATGTGATATGGAATATGAACAATAATGTTTCCTGTGGGAATGCGTAACATGTAAATCAGATTTATAATTAATACAGTCGACATGCT
Source organism: Gossypium hirsutum (assembly GCF_007990345.1). NCBI lineage: Eukaryota > Viridiplantae > Streptophyta > Magnoliopsida > Malvales > Malvaceae > Gossypium > Gossypium hirsutum. The sequence continues at coordinate 22,420,924 of NC_053437.1, read as the reverse complement.
TAACACACGTATCATATATCTCAGTTTCAGTATCAGTGACATGATTTATATATCATGTATATCATATAATGCCAACACATCACACATAATGAGTATTGGAATTTAAAGATATTTTTACAATCAACATTGAATCACATCAACATAATTATACGATCACAAAATAATTAGTTCGGAGTACTTACTTGAGAACCATCTTTTTTATGGGTTTAACATCCGTTTTTGAAAACATAGTGTATTCATATTATTTCGTGTTATGAAGAACTCAATAGTGTTTCCATTATTAATAAAGGTAAAAAATTTATTTAACAATGAATTGTTTCTTTGATATTAAGTTAAACCCACACCTAATCTAAGCAAATCTGATGCGAAAACTCCTTTTAATGCCCACTTTTGGATTTAAATAAATCTATCTCAAATTCTTGAGATATTTAAATCAGAGATATGAATCACTTTTAAAATTACTGACTTTCCAATACATCAGTATTTGGTCGCTTATGCCAACCAAAACCATGTTAATTCAATCCGGTCTAGAGAGGAAGATTGCTTGATAGAGAATAAATCAAAGAAACTGATGATATAAGAGGATAAAAATGATCAAAATTCTAGAAAGGTTTTATCAAGAAGAAGAAAGAAAAAGAAGGAGAGTGGTGGTCACGGTGGTGGTGTGGTTAACTAATGGTGGTGAAATAATAAAAAATGAAAATGAAGTAAAAGATGAAAGAGAAAAAGAAAATAAGGGGACCACACAAGGTGGCTTAATGAGGAGAAAATGAGGGGGGAAGAGAGTTTTTGCCAAAATGAAAACCAAAGTGTGAGCATAGCTTTCAAGGGTTGGACAACTACGTTGTCAACACTCTACATTTTTGGAAGGAGAAGGAGACAAAATGAGTAGAAAGGGGGAAGGAAAAAATGGAATAGAGAAATGAATATGGATGGTTTCATGTGTTAGGGGTGGCATACATTAGTTCAAAGGCAAGTGATGAAAATAGGCGGAAGAAAAGGAAAGAAGGGAACACATTAAGTGAAAAGGGGGATGAGAATATCCTATGTATGGTAACAATTATGGGTGGCAAAATGGTTGACCATGGTTTTATGAGACAAAATTAAATAAAAACAATGGTGATGTAGAGGATCAAACATGAGACTTAATAAAATTTATTAATGCTCTTAACCACTAGGCCAACTCACTTTCTTGTTAACACTCGAACAACTTTTATTTAAAAACATGGTGTAAAATTTACTAAGGTTTGAAGAAAAATTGCACCAAAAAGAAAATAATGCAAGGAAAGGGATTCAAACTCAGGTCTTCAAGTATAAATCCACCAATACTAAATCACTAGACTTGACAGAAGTGCCTAGAGATGAACTAAGACATTGTTTGGTAAAAACTAGTACCAAAAAGCTAAACCATATACAATTATACCCTAGTGCGTATACTTATGCCTAATCCACTTTCTTGACAAGCCTTTAAATGAAACCATGAGTTGAAAGTAAAATTTATTTACCCTGTTTCTTGGTCCCTGAATGAATGCACGAATTTTGATGCTAAACCATAGATATAGAGGGATAGGTATATACATAAAGGAGGATTCAAAAGAAAAATTAGAATGAAAAATGTAAGAAATGATATGATATAGTAAGTATAGGATTGTTGCAATTAAAATGCCTAAATGAAAAGTAGTGAAAGAATAAATTGTTGCAATTAAAATTCCTAAATGAAAAATAGTGAAAGAATAAAAGCATTGTGAGGGTTAAAAGCCAAGTAATAGATATAAAAGAATGGAACAAGCTAAAAGCAGTGTGAGTGAAAATGAGTGAAGTAAATTGATTAAATACAAATCACAAATACTTAGGAAAATTTCATTTATTTTGCACAAAACTCGCTAAGTTGACAGTATTTTCCAATATCATATTGTGTCTTACGAATGGAGAAAAAATGAAAGTGAGAGAAGGGGATATAAGGAGGTGAGATAAAATATATTTTAGGGGCTGCATAGGGAACAATATCATGTGTCAAACGACTTTCGTGCTTGAACCATTTTGTAGTTCCTTATTCTTAAATTCCAAACCAACCTTAAGCTTCATAAAATTACAAGCCAAGAGTCTTATGTGACTAGGTAACTCTATCTATAGATGAAAATTATGTGAGTATGTGAAATTGTAAGTACTTGTGTTCTTTGGACATAAATGTCGTAATTGTGTATTTGTTTTGATGGAGTCATATATATGATTAATTCACTGTTATTTGTTCATTTTTTAATTTAAGCAATTCTCGTGTTTGAAGTTAAGAATTGTGAGTAGTTGATATATCATGTCAAGATTACTTGTTTAACAAACATTTTTTTAGTTATGCTTCAAATTAGTTACTTGCATGAAGCATTCTTAAGGGAAACCATATTTTTTTGCATGGAGGTGTCTTGTTTGCTTGAGGATAAGCAATGAGTTAAGTGTGGGGAATTTAATCTACCACAATTCATTATGACAAACTGAGCTCTTTTTGACACTTAATGAGCTTTCTTTTAAGTAATTTATTATCCTTTTATTTAGTTTTTTATTTTGTATGTTTATGCTTAAAATTAATAAAATGAGCCATTTTCTGTGTTTTATTACCTATTAGGCCAATCTGGGTCTAAGGGAAGACTAACGTGTTGATTGAGCGTACAAGAACATTTTAGGCCGATGAGTTAGTGGACTACCCGAGATGTCGTAACATCAAACTTCAAAGTTAGTAGGGTGAAGTCTGCCAACAACCGTTATTCAATGTCGCCACAACCAACTTTGGGGCAAGTGAAATCATATTCGAAGTCCATTGTCGCAACAATGTTCCTTTAATGTCGCAACACTAGTTTGACGAGGCCCATTCAATTGCTTAAGGAGTTTTTCATCTACATAATCTTAATTAGCATACTTAGTCATCTGTAATTGACCTAATTTGGTCATCTAAGACATTTACTATAAATTTTAGTGCTTAGGACCTGATTAGTAAGGCTTTTCCCTTTATTTAATTTTTAGTTCTTAGATAAGGGTTTGGATTTTGGGGAAAATTCCTGTTACACTTTGATTTCTTTCAATTTCAATTTTGGTTTTTCATTTTATTCAGTATCTGTTAATATTTGTTGTCTTTCAAATTACAATCAATTTGTATTCAACAACTGATCAACGGGTTTTTAGATTCAGCTCTTAATCAACATCAAATGAATCCAAATTCTCATTTCAATTTACTTTTCTTTTTTATATCTAATTGAATGTTTGAAATCAAATTAGGGAAAATTGCATCTAAATCCATGACGAACTAGAACCCTAGGGAGATTGACGAGTGCATGTGGGATTAATTAACTTAAGGTTCAAGGCTTGACCCGTAATTTGTTGGATTGGGTTAGGTGTGATTAAACCATAGGATTGACAACCCTGGGAAGTTATTTAGGTAGATGAGGTCGAAAGAATAGTCTACTGAGCACCTCTTGATCTATCTGTGTCTAAGTTATGTGGTCGAAAGGTAAGTAGCTTATGCTGACTAGTTAATTTAGTTAGAGACCGAAATGTAATAATTAATTTAATTACTAGATAATTCTTTAAAACATTAAGTCTAAAGTTAATTATGAAAATTGAAGTGAGTTGATCTTCTATTTACTTCATTTGAGTGAAATTCGATATTTTTCTAGTTTTCTTGTTTTATGTTATTTTTATTTTAGATTAGCATATTTTAGACTAGTTATGTGAAGATTATTTTTTGGTTTAATTCAACCTTCCTTGGGTATGATCCTCAAAATACTTATGTGTTCCATTGTAACATTTATACTTGTATTCTTATCTTTTATTTGCAGTATTTATAGCCTCAACGCACGCAAGTTGATGCAGTAGTTAAAAAATTTGTCAGCCTCACATAGAGGGAGGAAACTTGGATCTAGTGGTGGTATTAGTGGTAACTAGGGAGGAGATAGGGATACATCCTTGAGATCTAAGGCTCGTGCACCTGCCAAGGCCCATGTAATTCAAACTAGAAAGAAGGCTGTTGCTTTATATGTTATTGTCAGTACATTTTCCTTATTTGATGTCTTTGTGCATGCATTGGTTGACTCTGGGTCGACTCATTCATATATATTCACCTCGTTATTAACAAAAAGAAATATATTGGTAGAAATGACAAAGTTTGATGTTCGGGAAACCAACCCGTTAGGATAGAATGTTGTCAACAAAACTTGTAAAAATTCTCCACTAAAAGTTTGAGGTCGAGAATTTTTTACCAATCTAATATCATTACCATTCGATGAATTTAATGTAATCCTTGCTATGGATTGGTTGTCTCTTCAAAACGTGATGGTCAATTGTAAGTAGAAGAAAATTTCATTGAAATCTATAGAAGGTGAATTGGTAAATGCTAAACTAGATGGTCGTAATGTCAAACCAACATAATTTCTACTATGTTAGTGAGAGAATTGATTAGAAAGGGTTGTGTGCTTATTTAGCCTATATCCTGGATTTGAGAATATAAATATCCAAATTGGATTATGTTCCCTGAAGAATTACCTGGTTTATTGCCTGATAGAGAGATTGAATTTGTTATTGAAGTGGTGCCTAGAACTGTATCGATTTCAATTACGCTATATAGAATGGCTCTGGTCGAATTGAAAGCCTAGTTGCAAGAGCTTCTAGATAGAGGATTTTTTTTGACCTAGTGTATTGCTGTGGGGAGCCTGATCCTGTTTGTGAAGAAGAAAGATAGAACTTTGAGACTATATTGATTGCCAACAATTAAATAAGGTAACGATAAAGAACAAATACCCACTTCCCCGAATTGATGATTTGTTTGATCAACTCGAAGGTGCTAAGTTGTTATCAAAGATCGATCTTCAGCTGGGATATTATCAGCTCAAAGTTAAAAAAATAGATGTGCCACAGATTTCCTTTCGAAACTGTTACAGATATTGTGAGTTCTTGGTAATGCCGTTCGGGCTTACCAATGTTGTTGTTGACTTTATGGATCTGGTGAACCTAATTTTTCAACCGTATCTGGACTAGTATTTGGCATTTTTATTGATGATATTTTGATTTAATCAAATAATGAAAAAGATCATTATCAACATTTGAGGGCCGTATTATAGATTTTACGAGAAAAGCAATTGTATGCTAAGTTTAGTAAATGTGAATTTTGGCTTTAAGAAGTGGGATTTTTGGGAAATATAATATTTACCAAAGGTATTCAGGTTGATTCAAATGAAATCTTAGCTATTATTGATTGGAAGCCTACGAAAAGGTCACTAAAGTGAGAATCTTTTTAGGTTTAGCGGGATACTATCGATGATTTGTAAAATGATTCTTGATGATAGCTTTTCCGATGACCAGACTATTACAGAAGAATGTTAGTTATGAATGGTCCGAAAAATGTTAGTAAAGTTTCAAAAAATTAAAAGCTATGTTGACTAAGCTCTAAGTTTAACTCAACTAGAATCAGGAAATAATTTTATGGTGTCTAGCGATGCTTTTCTCAATGGTTTAGGGTGTGTATTAATGCAAAAAGGGAAGGTAATTCCATATGCTTCTTGATAGATTAAGCCTTACGAGAAGAATTATCCTACTCACGACTTGGTACTCGTAGCGACAGTTTTCACTCTAAAAATTTGGAGACACTATCTATATGGATAAAGATGCCATGTCTTCACCAATCAAAAATTTCTGAAGTACTTGTTGACTTAGAAGGAGTTGAATTTGGGACAGTGTAGGTGGCTTGAACTGCTTAAAGATTATGATTTGAGTATAGATTATCATCCCAGAAAAGCTAATGTTGTTGCTGACGCCTTGAGTCAGAAATCTTTCTTTCATATGAAAGAAATAAATGCACATTTGACAGTTGAGTGTAATGGCTCCATCTTAGTTGAGTTGAGAGTTAAACATGTATTTCTGTAGAAGATTCGTGAATTGCAAAAATATTATAGTAGGTTTGAAGCAAAACAATAACTAGCTGAAGATGATAAAACCAGTGATTTCAGTTTAAGTGGCTGTGAGAGTTTATACTTTCAAAATAGACTATGTGTAATAGATGATTCAGTGTTGAAGAAATAAATTCTTCACGAAGCTCACGACAATTTGTATGCAATGCATCCAGGTGGAAACAAAATGTACAATGATTTGAAATCATTGTATTGGCTGCTGAGCATGAAAAGGGAAATAACCAAATACGAGGAACATTTGAGCATGAAGATGATCAAACCAGTGATTTTAGTTTAAGTGGTTATGAGAGTTTATACTTTCGAAATAGACTATGTGTAATAGATGATCAAACTAGTAATTTCAGTTTAAGTGGCTATGAGAGTTTATACTTTCGAAATAGACTATGTGTAATAGATGATTTGGTGTTGAAGAAATAAATTCTTCACAAAGCTCATGACAGTTTATATGCAATGCATCCAGGTGGAAACAAAATGTACAACGATTTGAAATCACTGTATTGGTTGCTGAGCATGAAAAGGGAAATAACCAAATATGAGGAACATTTTTCACTTGTGAATATGATGTGCTGATTGTGCAAGTAAACACGTCAAAACAAGTTATAAAGTGATAAGTGAGATCGTCTCCGCAGGGATTAAAGTTAAGTTTTATTAATGCCAAGCAAAATAAGAGTGAGAATGCAGTGGCAAAACGAGAGAATGATGATGTATAAAATGTGAAAAACAAAACAAATAAATGGAACAAGAATGTCATAACAAAGCCACTATAGAAAAGAATATTAAGGAACTGCAATGTTGATTAAAACAACTTGGATTACTAATGCATCTACCTTCTCTAACTATTAATGCCATAGCAAAGTCTTGAACATTCTACTGTTTGAAAATTTTCTACGACAATCTGCTTCTTTCGAGAGCAAAACATTGGGTTACCTTCCCTAAAGCACTAAATGTCCATAGACTTGAGTTTGGTTACCACTAATATTTTCTACGTTCTTTCTTATGAGGCAAAGCTCTATGTCTAAAGGTTGCTACGAATAAAGAATTTATCATTCACTTATATTATCCAATGACTGTCTAGTTAACCTAACCTCGTCGGAATTAATTTATCATTAATAACTTGCTGCACATTCTTTAATACATAGCCTATATAAAAATGAAATACCATTGAATGAAATAGCAGAATAATTCCAAATTAAACTGTAAACACTAATAGAAATTAAAAGTTTCAACAAAGTAATCTCGAGCCTAAGAGATATAGCTCATAGATGGGTAAATCAAATTTGAGTTTAATGAAGTAACCAACATTATCTTTAACAAATAAATTTTAAAGAAATGCGATAAGAATCAAAGGAGAAATTCTGAAATGATAGCTTCTGCCTATCTTGCTATCAACACCGACAGCGTAATGTCTTGCAGCAGCCAAAGATGATATAGTCGTTTTCTCCTTCTTCACCCGCCTTCCATCTTGGTCCTTCTTCTTCTCTGTCAAAAGCTGCTCCTCCAATCTTTCTATAAAAAAAATGCTCTATTTTTTCTAGTTCTCCCTTTGGATTTTATAGGTTTGACCTTCTAGGGTAGGTCTATTAACCCATAACAACTCTTTCTTTTTCAAGTGGATTTATCTGGTACAAGTACAGTTGGGGCTAAGAACAGTACGCATTAAGTGCTGACTGGGCATCTTACCAGCACTGCCACAACATTTGTGTTGGCAAACTTTCCAAACTTTGCTACGACAAACCATCAATCCTTTACTTGTTTTTCTACACCTTGCACCTGCCAACCAATCACCAAATAAGTCCTTCCCACAGGAAAGTAAAATCAATATATAATAACACTTGAGCACAGTTCAAGCTCTTTATTATGCTCTAAAAATACTAATGCAATATCCTAATCTGCAATTAAATTCACCTAAGTATAGGCAATTAACCAAGCCTAAGGGCATGGAATATAACTCTTTTCAAGAGTTATCACACACCCAAACCTGAACTATTGCTTGCCCTCAAGCAAAGTATTTATGAATGTATGAATGCAAGAATTGCCATGGCCATATAACCACTTTTTTATTGTAAAGCCATATAGAGCATTTTGTACTTCAATTCTCAACAATCTTCTATGCCTAAAAACTTGTTCAAGTTTCATAAGTTTATTTAACAAAGGCAGTGTAGAAAATATTACCCTAAGAGCAAGAATCCTACATGCTCTTGTGTGCAATTTGATTATAGCAAACATCTCTTAATTTACTTGGTTCATCTTTTACCTAAACTCAATTTTTTCTTAAAGCATGGCCCCGTATCTACTCGAATACATACATATCTATATATTTTTATATATTCCTTTTTTTAATACTAAAGAATTTATCTGGTCATATAATTCTTTGACTCGACAATCACAATGGAGCATACACTAAATTGTCAGGTACTTAATCATGTCACGATTCAAAAAGAACTCACTCATGAAGCTAAGGCTTTTAACATACAAGATGGATGGAGTAAACAACTACCTCATTAGCTACTCAACCTGTTACTATTGTAGAGTGCCCATAAACTTATTTTTCTAATGTATAACATGATGAAGCAAACAAAGTGTTGCTGACCTATTCGGCAATTCTCAGCATTGGAGTGTTTTATGGAATTTTATTGAAATTTTTTAAGCTTCACCATTTTATTCATTATTGAGTATTACCATTTTAATGCGCTTAGCTTCAAAAATCTCTAAGTTTATTAAAAGAACTTACTATAGACCAATTGTAGTTGAAGTTAGGACATCTCATTTTTAGGGGTCGATTCTCAAGCAAACTATCGTAAGCTAAATTTGCTTAATCCACTATCACATTTTTCTAGATTTATTGAGGAATTAATCTCCTCATCGAACATCACAGACAAAAAATAAACTTATAACATTCTAAACAATCCTTGGCAATTATGTGTTTCATGGCAAAATGAACATGCTCAAATAAATATCTAATGCGTCCTAAATTCTCAATACACCCCCAACCTTAAGGGATGCATTGTCCACAATGCATGCACAAACATGAATCATGAATGTAAGAATATATTTACACCTAGAATGTAATGGAAAAAATATGGATGTTATGATGTAATAAAGGGAAAAGAACTCCCCTAGTTCAGAGCTTGATTATCATCGCTTTAATTTCAACAAGTGGACTTTCGTGCTGAATGCGTATAACGTATTTTCCCTTTTTGTGATTGGAGTGGCACGTTCTCCTCTACATTGTCAGACTTTGTGATCTCATCAATTATACGATCAATGTCACGGTCTTGTTCAGTCATTGCTTCAACAAGTGTAGGTTGGACAGCTGCAGTACTATCCTCCGGTGGTGCCGGTGTAGGGGTTGCTTCTTCATTCCCCTTATCAACAGTCTCTATGTGGACCAATTTAATCTATTCTACATCTTCGTTAGGTGATTTGGTTTCTTTCTCTTCAACAACAGGGGTGGTGGTTCCAGGCTTTACTTCGGCCATCCCTTATTCGGTAGATGGCTACAATTCCTTAGGAAATTCAGGGAATGTAGGCATAGTCTTGGTGAAGTTCTTCTATAGGGACCTCTTTAGAGTAGTATCTCTCTTCTCCATAGAGGTCCAAAAAATGGCCATTCATTCTTACGCCTTTTATAAGTCTATAGCAATTCAAAGTTGTTGTGTCGTGAAAAGATTGAGCTGCTTCTGTAACCTATTAAATGAGCTAAGCACTTGCTGCTCTAATAAACTATTGGAAGTAGAAGTAGTTGTCGTGGAAAATATTGGTGTAGAGGATGTAGAAGTTGATCCATGCGGTTGTTGCTACGGCAAGGCCTTTCTAGATATCTTGGCTACAATAACCCTAGTGGTTGCTCCCTTATTTAGGGTTATGTCCTCACTAGATTGGACTTGGACATTGAAGTGCTGGCAAAGTGCAGTGATTAGGGATGGAAAGTTGAGACTCCTTGCATTTTTCTACGCACAATGGTGGACTTCATTGAAGATTATTTTGACCACATTAATCTTTCTGCCCATCATGATGGACTGGAGCAGCAACATCTGTTCTTTAGAAACTTTAGAGTTATGGATAGAAAGGATTCATCGTGTCTTTAAGAAATGATACTAAATTATATAACTGGGCTTTAAGGATGCCTTTTCAACTATGTAATAGTCTTGCCTAGATACCGTCCACTGAGTTCTCTCAACACAAAGATCGTGCAGGACCTGAGGTGACGTTTCCAGTGAATTGAGATTGCTCATCTTGTACATCGAAGAACCCATATTGAGTGTGGATGATGTGAGTGTAAAACTCACGAACAAGCTTAATCAAAACATCCTCAGGATGTAAGCAAAAGATTTTCCAACCATGTTTTTCTACCACAGAAGAGATGGAATCGTCAGACCCTATAAAATGTTCATCTTTTAAAAGAAACCCATTTTTGAGGAAAAATGGTTTCTTGGACATATTATTCTTACACTTCTCCTTTGCTATAGCATTTAAGAATGTTTATGGTGGCACATCAGGTGTCTGGGTTGTAAATCATCTAGCCATTGTTAAGGTTTAGGAAAAACATCGATTTAGAAGAGAAATGGGAAAAGTTTTAGGGCAATTGTGAGAAAAAGTTTGAGACGATTAGGGCAAACGTAGAGGTAATGACGATAATGTAAGTGGTAATTGAGGGTTTGATGCGGAGGATTGGATGGGCGGTAATTATGGCATGAAGTGGGTAATGGGATAATAGGAATTGGAGGGAAATATAAAAATTGAAGCTAAAGGTTTAGGAAAAATTTTTGTTGAGCCAAATTGTTGCATATGGGGCCCAACATCTCAACTGCCATCAAGGAAACATATACCGACACTGCAAAGTAAAAAAAATTAATAAACAAGTTAAGTGAAAGAACTAGGAGAAACTAAAAAAAGATAATAAAACGAAAACAATTATCGAGATGCTGAGGTTGAACATCATGGAGGTCAATGGACTATTTGTCTCGATGCACATGAGCAGCTTAGTAGTGCTTTAAACGTTGACTATTAACCTTAAAAATTATCCCAATCTTGATATCTTTTACATCCACAGCTCCATGCAGGTATATTTGGGGGACTTCAAAGGGACCTGACCAACGAGATTCTAATTTTCTAGGAACAATTTGAGCCTAGAGTTGAACAACAACACCTGTTGTCCTGGTTCAATTTGTCATGGCATAATTCTCCTGTCATGCTAGTGTTTGGTCTTCTCCTTGCAAAATTTAGCATTTTCATATGTTTGTGCTCAGAATTCCTCCATGTCACCTTTCAAATTGTCATGGCCTTAACAACCTTTTTAATGGCCCAAAGGCATTGTGCTCTAGTTCAACAGGTAGGTGACATGGCTTTCCATAGACAAGCTTAAAAGGTGACATCCCCAATGTTGTTTTAAATGCAGTATGATAAGCCCACAAAGCTTTATCCAATCTGGAGGACCAATCCTTTCGAGTTGGGTTCACCATCTTTTCCAGAATCTGCTTAATTTCTCTGTTAGAAATCTCAACATGTCCATTTGTTTGGGGGTGATATGCCATGGAAATCTTATGTTTCACCCTATACCTGTGCAAGGCATTATCCACTAGCTTGTAATCAAAATTAGATCATTCATCACCGATAATGGCTCGTCATGTTCCAAACCTTATGAAGATGTTCTTCAGCAAGAACTTATTCACTAACTTTGCATCATTTATAGGGAGAGCAAAAGCTTTGATCTACTTACAGACATAGTCCACTGTCACAAATATAGACCCATGAAATATATTCCCCATATATTAAACAACTCAATCTTCAGGATATTTTGCAATGGCATTTTGTGGCTCCTTGATAGATTGCCTGCCCTCTGACAACGATCGCATGACTTATAAAATTCATGGGCATCCTTGAACAGATTTGGCCAATAGAAACCAAATTGGAGTACCTTGACAACAGTTCTTGTTCCTTCAAAGTGTCCTCCGTAAGGAACTGAATGACAATATTGTAGGTTGTTGTGTATTTCATCATTAGGGACACACTTCCTAATTATCCGATTAGCACAATACTTGAATAGGAAAGGTTCATCCTAATAACAATGCTTGACATCATGAAGGAATTTTTGTCTTCTTTGGCTATTGAGATCAGGTGGCATCAAACAACTTACTAAGAAGTTCACTATATTGACATACCAAGGTAATGCCATTGCAACAAATAGTTGCTCATCTGGGAAGTCTTCTTTAATAAGTTTGACATTGCTATATTCATTTCTAGCTTATAATTTTGATAGGGGATCAACCACTTGATTTTTAATCTCCTTTCTATCTTGAATGTCTAAATCAAACTCCTACAGCAAGAGTATCCACTGAATTAATCTTAGTTTGGCATCTTTCCTGGTCACTAAATACTTAATAGCAGAGTGGTCTATGTCGGTCGTGACCTTGGTACAAACTAAATAAGATTGAAATTTATCAAACACGAATACCACCACCAATAACTCTTTTTCAGTGGTGGTGTAGTTAAGTTGTGCATCTGTCAGTGTCTTGCTTGCTTAATAGATTGCATGAAATACCTTTTCTTTGCTTTACCCCAACATTCTCCCACAACATAATTTCTGGTGTCACACATGATTTCGAAAGGCATTGTCCACTTTGGAGCTATTACAATTGGTTCTGCTACCAATCATTTCTTCAATTCCTCGAAAGTTATCAAACTAGGTTCATCAAAATTGAAAGGTTTATTTTACTCCAGCAAGGCGCACACGGGTTTAGGTATCTTCGAGAAATTCTTAATGAATCTTCTATAAAAACCCACAAGGCCTAAGAAACTTCGCATACCCTTGACACTAGGAGGAGGTGGCAATTTTTTTATTACCTCAATTTTTTCTTTGTCAACTTCAATCCCTTGCTGTGATACTTTATGCCCTAGAACAATTCCTTTACAGACCATGAAATGGTATTTTTCCCAATTCAAGACAAGATTTGTTTCTTCACAGCGGCAAAGAACCAATTCCAGATTTTTCAAATAGCCTTCAAAGTTATAGCCGAAGACAGAGAAATCATCCATAAAGACTTGAAGAAAGTTTTCCACCATGTTAGAGAATATTGCCATCGTGCAGCACTGAAATGTTGTCTGGGCATTACATAACCCGAAAGGCATTCGTAAAAAAATGAAAGTACAATATGGACAAGTGAAAGTTGTCTTCTTTTGGTCACTAGTAGCTATAACAATATAATTATACCTTGAATATCCATCCAAAAAATAGTAAAATGCCTTCCCAACTAATTTGTCCAACATTTGATCAATAAATGGGAAGGGAAAGTGGTCCTTCCTAGTTTCCTTGTTGAGCTTACAGTAATCCATGCACACAATGTACATGACTTACCCAAGAACTATCAGAGACAGCGTAGATAATACCAGCATCGAGCCACTTGATAATCTCTTGCTTAACTACTTTCTTCATGATGGAATTCAACCTTCTCTGCTGTTTAATAGAATTACTATGAAAATCCTCCAATAAGATTTTATACATGCATAGAGCAGGGCTAATTCCCTTGATGTCGGCAATTGTCAATTGTAATACCTTCTTAGATCGCCGAAGAACTTCCAACAACTTGACCTCCTAATCAGGTGTCAATATCGTAGAAATAACTACTGACAATGTGCTGTTGTCTTCCAAGTAAGCATATTTCAAATGCAGCGACAAAACTGGAATGACATGCTCTCGAATGTAATGACATGCTTTTAATTGGCCTGTGGTCATCTATCACACGATGAATAGGAAGATTAACATCCTAACCATTTGGATTCAATGGATCATTCAAAATAGGGTTATTCCCTTCCCTAGCCATATTATGTAAATCTCTCCTCCTTCTTAGCAAAGTTTTCTCAATATATGGATTAAAAGGATACTTTTCTTCTACAGGAATACCCTTTCTCATACATTGATGGCAAATATGTAGAAATTAAATACAACTAAGTTAGCTAAAACTAATGAAAGGAAATAAAAATAACAAAACCAAATTTCACAAATTGCCAATCCCTGACAATGACGCCAAAAACTTGTCGCTTGTGAATATAATGTGCGGATTTTGCAAGTATACATGTCAAAACAAGTAACAAAGTGATATGTGAGATCATCTCCATAAAGATTAGATAAGTATAATCTTGTTGAGTTATTAAAGTTAAGTTTGATGATTGCCAAGAAAAATAATAGTGAGAATGTAGTGGCAAAATGATAGAATGATGATGTATAAAATGTGCAAAACAAAATAAATAAACGGAACAAGAATTTCACGACAAAACCACTATAGAGAAAAAGATTAAGGAACTGCAATCTTGATTAGAACAATTAGGATTACTAATGTATCTACCTTCTCTAACTATTAATGCCACATCAAAGTCCTGAACATTTTACTACTCGACAAGTTTCTACGGCACCCTGCTTCTTTCAAGAGCAAAACGCTACGTTACCTCCCTAAAGCACTATCTGTCTATAGACTTGAGTTCAGTTACCACTAATATTTTATACCTTCTTTTGTATTAGGCAAAGCTCTATGTCTAGAGCTTGCTGCGAATAAAGAATTTATCATTCACTCATATTATCCAATGTTTATCTAGTTAACCTAACCATATCGAAATTAAGTTATCATTAATAACTTGCTTCACATTTTTCAATACACAACCTGTATAAAGCGTGAAATACCATTGAATAAAACAACAAAATAATTCCAACTTAAACTGTAAACATTAATAGAAATTAAAGGCTTCAGGAAAGTAATCCCGAGCTTAAGAGATTTAGCTCATAGCTGGGTAAATCAAGTTCGAGTTTAATACAGTAACCAACATAATCTTAAACAAATAAATTCTAAAGAAATGTGATAAGAATCACATGAGAAATTTTGAAATGATAGCTTTCGCCTATCTAGCTATGAACACTGGCAGTTGGAACGACGAAAATGTGCAAGTGTACACAATCGAAACAGGTAATAAAGTGACAAGTAAATGTCGAGTTATAGTACCCACAGGTACTTGAGAATTATTTATGAATGCAATTTAAAAACACTTTGATGAAGAAAAATATTTTGATTTGAGAAGGTGCTTAAAACCTAAGTTTTTAACTAAGTAAAATAAATAAAAAGAAAATAAAAGTTTCAATGCACGATTTTAGAAGATGATTTTAATCAAGATGACATAATTGTGCTAGATTAATTACATTTCTTAACTTAGAATTATTAAACTCATTTTCATGTTGTTACGAATAAATTCACTGCAACTCGGTAATTTGCTAACTTATGAACATACTTACCTACCGAAATATATTTATCTCTTGACTATATATCTATGTCAATTCAACCGATTAAACAAATTTTACTAAGCAAATGTGTTAATGCACATTCATACTTCTGAAATCAAAATAATCTCTTGTACATATCTCTATGCCAATTCAAACAATTAATTCAATCTCATAAGCACATAAAAGATTACGTGAGGTAACAATGTATTTCTACCTTGAAATAATTTAATCACTATAATCTTGCAACTTATGCAAGGCTAATGTATCCTTAGATACCATTGCTATGTTAGTCCTCAGCTACCTTAGATGATTAAACATGCATTGATTAAGTACTGTGTCAATTAATTACAATTTTAATCCGTTTAAATAATTAATTCATTAGTTACCTTAAAATTGTAATGCAAGAATAACTTAGTTATGGTTTTACTTAATCAAACATCTTACCGAGGCCTATAACAACACAAACACAATTTTAATAAATTAAGTAGACGAAATGCAATCAACCTAACATGAACTAAATTTAAGCCATATTAATTAAATTAAACATATCAACATCACAAATATTCATAGACATGTTCATCATAACAATAACAAAATTAAAAGGATAGGGAACAAGAATAAAATCCGGTGTTTCTCCGAGGCTTGTTTAGTTTTCTCCACTTTTCCTTCTCCGCTTTCTCTTGTCAAACTGAGGCTTCTAAGAACACTTGAATGAGAGAGAAGTGAAGAGTTGAGATGTGTTTGAAGTGAGCAGTCAAGGGGGTATTTATAGGTTGATATGACTGCCAAAGTTAGCAAAAATCAGCAGCTATAGAGTCCCCCCATGGCCGGCCACACATGTGGCAAGTTTGAAGGTTTCAAACTTGCTATTTTAAGGTAAGGGAAAAGGTAGGAAGGCACAAATAGCGGAGGGGTTTGAATAAAATTTGAAGAGTCTTCAAGTGTAATGGCCCAAATTTGAGGTTATCGGAACAGTGGTTTCGGAACCACAAATCCGATGAGAAAAATTTTATTTTTCTTATATTTTTATGGTCTACAATTTCACAAAATGATTTTTTGAAAATTTCGTTCGAAAATTTCGACGTTTGGGCACTCAATTTAGTCAAAAGGACTAAATTGTAAAAAGTGCAAAAGTTGAGTTCTACACGTTAGAGGTGTCCAATTGTTATGAAACTTTAAATTGTAGGTCCTTATATGGTAATTATACCATTGGTAACTTGGTAGACAAAAATGGACATGAGATAAGTGAAATAGAAAATTTTTAAGTTAGGGGCAATTTGGTAATCTAGTAATTAAAATGAATTAAAAGGGAAAAAGATGGCAAAAATCATCATCTTCTTCATATGAACGAAATCAGCAAGGGGGGAAGCCATAGTTAGGGTTTTCAAGCTTCCAAGCTCCACAGTAAGTGATCCCAAGCCCCGTTTTTAATGTTCTTTACGTTTTTGAGATCCCGATAGCTTAATTTAGCTTATTCTAGCAATAATTTAACCTAGGGTTTATATTTGGAAAAATACCCATAGGTGAAAAGTGTTTATTTTGATGTTTTATGATAGAATATGAAGCTAGAAATTATGTTAAACAACTTTTGCTAAGCGATTTTAAGTGAAAACGAGTAAAACGACATAATCGGTAAAAATACCTAATGTTCATAAGTACATGTTAGAGTGGGAATTTGATGTTGCCATAGAAGGGAAAAATGTTCAGAATGTTATAAAACATAAGAATAAGAGATGAAGTTTAATTTCTGAGCCTTGGGGCAAAAATGTAATTATGTAAAAGTTTAGGGGCAAAATTGTAATTTTGAAAAAGTTAGAGTCGAGGGCTGTTTTGATGAATGTGATTATTAAATAAGTTAAATTTACTATTTTAGATCAAGAAGTACGAAACTCGAGGTTAGACAAAGGGAAGAATAAAGTTGAAGACTAAGTTGGTGAATTTGGCTATAATTGGTACCGAGGTAAGTTTACGGTAAATAAATGCAATATTTCAATATTTATTATTAATGCTGTTAATTTCCAGCAATTATGAATTTATTTTATGAATTTATTTGATGATGATCCAAGCATGAAATGATAGAGAATTAAAATTTAAAAGTCCCGTTGATACATAAGGATGGTACTGGATACGAATGTCATGACATTTGGGTAAAGAGATCCCATGTAAGACCATGTCTGGGACATGGCATTGGCATCCTTAAGATCATGAGAGGTCCCCTGTAAGACCATGTCTGGGACATGGCATGGGCACCGAGACGAGAGGTCCCATGTAAGACCATGTCTGGGACATGGCGTTGGCACCGAGATGAGAGGTCCCCTATAAGACCATGTCTGGGACATGGCATGGGCACCATCACGAGAACATCCCATGTAAGACCATGTCTGGGACATGGCTTTGGCATGTTATTATCAGAAGAGACCCGAGTATCCTTATTATTCCAATGTAGCTCAACAGGCTTGTAAACGAATCATGTTCATGAAAGTTCAGTTTAAAGCATAAATGGCAAGCTCAGGTAAGTTGTAAGACTTAAGAACTTATTATACTATCAATTGATGTTCAACGATGCAGCAAGGATTGAGTAAGTTATGCACACAAGTATTCTAAGTAAACAAGTAAGAGAACTAGTATGAGATTAACTAAAGAGTAAACTAGAGATATAGACATTGAGTTTAATTATTTAAGTTAAATATTGTTATTTATTTGCTAGTAAACTTACTAAGCTTTATGCTTACTTCTTTTATTTCTCTTTCTCTTATAGTATTGCAAAGCTACTTCAAGGATCCTAAAGAAGTCGGAGATCGTCCACACTATCAACTACAACTGCTCGGTATTTTATATCGAAACACGTTTGAGTTATGGCATGTATAGGGATTTAGTTATTTTGTATGTTTGTAATGATGATTTTGCTAATGAGTGATGTGTAAGTATTTGATGATGTATGGTTATTAAAATGATTAAGGATGAAGGTGTTTGTTGTTATGAAAGATTAGGTGATAAATTATGCATGGAAATCATGAAAGGATAAAATTTTGCAAAGAAACAGAATTCAGGCAGCACAGTGACGTGAATTTGAAAAATCTCCCAAGATAGTATAAAATGAATTAGAGGGTGAATGATATATGGAATTAAAGCTTGTTGAGTCTATTTTCATGAAAAAATAATGGTGTAGAAAAAGAAAATTTATATTTTAAGATATGTGAATTTTAGTAAGATAGGGTCAGAACTGTTTTTGGAGTCCCCTGTTCTGAGTTTAGAAAATAATTACAAATTGTAAAAAAATGTTTATGAGTTGAAATTTACATGCTTAGATTTCTTAATGAGTCTATTTTCTGTAGAAACAAGTAAGAACTTCATATGAAAATCCTACAGTGAGAAAACTTATTTTTAGTGACTAGATGTCAGGGCAGTCAGGTGGTGAAACAGGGGAGACTTTAACTAATAAACTGTACTAATTTGCTGAACCAAAAATTATAAAAATTTTATGGTGAGTAGATATATGAGTCTAGTTTCAGGGAAAATTTACGGAATTAAATTTCGAGTTCTGTAGCTCAAGTTATAATTAATTTAGTAACTGCTCCGCGATTGGACAGATTTGCTGCGAATAATGAAATAAATTTTCAAACCTAGTTTTTGTACTCCGAATTGGTAAGATAAGCTAAGTAATGCCTCGTGCTCGACTCCGGAAACGGTCTCGGGTAAGGGGTGTTACATCAAGGGTAATTTTTTAAGCCAAATAATCAGCCAAGAAAGCTGATTGGGTTAGCATGTGGGGCAGTTTTGGGCTTCCCAGTGCTCGGTTGGTTAGGTTTTCTCGGTTCAGCTCAACTGGACCCCTTTTCATAATTAATTAATAATAATTTATTTAACCCAAATTAAATTGGATTAAAATTAAAATTAATTATATTATGAATTAATAAACATAATTTGGACCGTCTTATGCTAAAAAGTTATTTTGCCTTGATGCTTCAAAATTGCTACTCAGTTTGTGCTTCTAATAGTGTCTGTCGGGCCATTTTTTGCCCTTTGTGCAAATTTGTCGAAAATAATCAAAATTAATAAAATTAATTATAAAATTAATTAAAATTCAACATGTTAATAATTTAAGTAAAAAATAATTATTTTATAATAATTATATATTTTTCGACAAGAATTTACCGAAACTGCATGAATTTGAGCTAAAAAAGGGCATAAAAAAGTGTGTAGAATTTCGTGTTTCCACACCCCCAAACTTAAGTCATTGCTTGTCCCGAGTACTGCACAAATTTAAAATAATTTCTTGAAAACACCTTTGAACAATTCCTTCAGAAAAACATTCTTCTCAAAAGTATGAATTTGGTATACTTATGCTCAAGAACAAGAAATTTGATATTTATGCTACTTATTTATACATATCATTCAAATTAATCTCAATCATTCTTATGATAGTAAAAATAGTCTAAATGCTTCCTAATAAAGGCATGTTAAATCCTTACCAACTTGATTTTATTCCCTTATTTAAGATTAAGCTGCAATCATTAAGTTTAATTAGTGCCTTCATATGTTGAACATAACAATTTCTCTCCACTAATGTAGGTAGCATAGTAACTTGAATCAATAGATCTTTAAAAAGGTTGTAACAAGGCTAGGCTAGGGGTAGGTAAAAGATAGATAAATCTAGACTAGAAACCCTAGGCTGAGCTTCGAGCAGACCTTCAGAATAATTACCTTCAATACACCAACTTACTTTGCTTTCACATGCTCTTTTGTACATCTATTTTCTTTCAAATACATATGCTCTCTTTCTTTTTCAAGAGCATTTTCTATATGTACTATAATTTTTTTGAGCATTTGGTACTTCTTTTTAACTCCCCCAAACTTATTTTCAAAGAATATTTTGAATAGTATTGAGTCTAGTGTTTGGGACAATTTAAAGATAATTAAGAGAGAAGTGATGGCTAAATATTTCAAGGGTTGAAATGAAATTAGGCCATATAGTCTCAAAGTTGGGTTTCAAGGGATAAAATTTCATCAAGGTTGGCTTGAAAGGCTCAAACGATCCAAACAAAAGTTGCCTAAATAATTTTCAACATTCCATGCTTCCTAGGATTTCGCCTCAAGAAACTACTAAGTAAATTCTAGAGACTTAAAATTTCATGCTTGCCTAACTTTCCTAAGGAACTAAAAATTTTATGGTATGATTTGCATGCTTTATTAAAAAAAATTCATGTCATATTTCAGTTAACATAACAATTATTTAAATAATTAAACTTTATTTATACTAAATTTTAGCACACTTAACAAAATTTCAAATTTCTGA
Source organism: Gossypium hirsutum (assembly GCF_007990345.1). NCBI lineage: Eukaryota > Viridiplantae > Streptophyta > Magnoliopsida > Malvales > Malvaceae > Gossypium > Gossypium hirsutum. Next base: position 22,400,415 of record NC_053437.1, on the reverse strand, counting down.
ACAAAATATATCCTAATCACAATTAAAAGAAAAATTTATTCTGAGTGGAAATAATTTCAATTTTTCAGTCCCCCCTACTTAAGATGAACAATGTCCTCATTGTTAAAAGTGAATAGATACTATACACCAGGTAGGATTCTAGAAAAGAGGAGGTAAGTCAATTTGACTGCTTAAGTACAAAGCTCTCTCTAAATCCAGTCCTAGACATGTATATATCTATTGCCACACTTTATACTTTGCAACTTGTTCATTTTTTATTTATGATTTTCACCTCTTTTTTTATTATGCGAAAATAAAAATTTCTAATAAATCCTAATCCTAAAATATTATATAACCTAAGAACGGAAATAAAATAAAGTCAAGATCCCCCCTTTTTATTTATATGCAGATCCTTCCGAATTCAACTCATCTTTTGCTTTGTCATCTTTGTTTTTGCATGAATCGCTTCGCTCCCTCTTGGATAGTAGATTCCAAGGTTTAAATATAAAATTTGGAAACTCAGGAATCAAAATAAACAAGTCATTGAATATTTTCATAAGAGCGCTTCTCAATGAGTCATCACTTATTTTTGAATATCTCCAGTAAGCTTGTTGCTGCCACTGCATATGTTGCATTATGTCCATCAACTTTAATAGCTCATCTCGAAGATCTAGGCAAGGCGATTGAGTTTTGAACAATGAAGTTGCGACATTAGGTTCAGTTTTTGGTTCCATTGATTTTGCCTTATCAGGGATTTCAACTGATTGCATCGGTTTGATCTCTGTGGGATCTTCTTATTCTTCTTCAGGATCCTTGCTTTCTTCAACTCGTTGCTGTAGAACAGAGTCTCTGGCTACTCGGCAGAGGTCCCAACCAGTGATTGTGCCCTGGCTATAACCTGTTTTTTTACGTTTGCAAGAATTTTAACTTTCAAGCACAAAATTGTTATCGTAAAGGGGAAGTAAGCTGGGCCAGAACGTCTAACGGAACAACTCCACATTTCTCTCAGGATGATTTTTCCCACATCAATGGCCTTTCCAGTTAAAATCGAGTATAATAAGACCATTCGCTCTAATGAAATTCTAGTCCATGCGAAATAGGCATAAGGCTGAATTGAACGAAATAGAACCATACCTTCGCTAGTGGTGTCAAATAGTCTCTACGACAAGTGTGAATTCCTTGCTTTGACGTGGTCCACTTAGAACCTAGGACTGTAAGTTCCTCGAGAATTTCTTGTAGATTTTCAGACTCAATATTGCTCATCAAAGAAAAATATTCATCATTTTCGAAATCAGGTAATTAAAAGAATTCATTAATAGCGTTTGAGGTTATTGGTACCTTGATTCCGAGAACAGAAACTTTCGTCAACTCGCTTGAGATTAAATTCGCATAAAATTCACAATCTAACTCTTCATCCACACTAGGTCTTTTATCACAAAATAACTCCCAATTGAGAGCTTCAGCAACCTGACGAATGTGCAACATGAAATCAACATTATTGCTTTCTTTCAGTGTAAAGCCTTTCTCTAGATGCATCTGTTAATTCTTGAAAATGCTTTCATACCTTGTTTTGGCTTCTTCACAGTGAAATTTGTTTTGTGATTTGTCAATTTGGGCAGAGGCACGAGTTCTTTTGCGAGGCATGATTAACCTGATCATAAGATAGAATAAATATTTTCTGAAAAATTTAATTAGTATAAAATAATAATAATTCAATAATTTGAAAAATTAAATAAGTAAATAAAATTGAAATTCTAGGCGAAAAATTTGTCTTACCACCTTTTTATAAAAGTTAAGAACTCAAGGAAAATAAATCTAAAGTAAAAAAGGTTGGTTTAGGGATGGTTGTAGGGTGTCTTGATGGTGTGGTGTGAGTACCAAGGCGAAAGCGGGACGCTAGGGAGTAGCAGGGCATGCATGTGTCGCGCAGATGCAGAGAAGTGGTCAGTAAGCAGGCAACAAGCGGCACTATTGGGAGAATAGCAAGGCTGGTGTGTGCGCGAGCAGGTGCGTCAGAGTCGATCTAGTACAAGCGGGAGTAGCGGCGTGAGCTACTGGTGCACACGTGGGCTGCTAGCCGAATGGGGCTGCCGAGCGGTGTTGTGGCTAGGGAGTTGGGAGCTGCGACACTAAGTGATTTGGTGGATTTGGATGCTAGGTTTGATTGAGGGATGAGTGAAAAACCAATAGAAAAGGTGGGTGAATTTTATAGTGAGGGGAGTTGGAGTTTAAATAGAATTCTTAGAACAATTTAATAATTAAAATATTCTACGTTCTAATTCTACAAAAAGTTAAAAACAATTAACAATTAATATAATGCATATTAAATTATTAGTTGCTATTAATTTATTAAAATAAAAACTTATTGAATAAAATATGATAAAATTTAAACTAATCCTAATTCTATACAAAGTTGATAACAATTAATATAAATTATAATGGGCTTCTCCAAAAACGCCACCAAAGCCTCGAAAACTAAGAAAAACGACGTCGTTGGGCTTAGTTTTTTTATGGTGCTTTTTAAAAAATGCTGCTAAAACCTTGAGAATTAGCGGCGCTTTCCAAAAAATGCCACCAAAGCCTCGAAAACTAAGAAAACGACATCGTTGGGCTTAGGTCTTTTGCGGCGCTTTTTCAAAAACGTCGCTAAAACCCTGAGAATTAGCGGTGCTTCTCCAAAAACGCCACCAAAGCCTCGAAAACTAAGAAAAACGATGTCGCTGGGCTTAGGTTTTTTGCGGCATTTTCTAATGCTCATTTTTAGCGGCATTTTGTAGAAGTGCCGGTAATACTGATCTTTAGTGGCGTTTTTTGAAAATCGCCACTACTGCTTAATTTTTAGCGGCGTTTGTTGTCCAATCGCCGCTAAAAGTCTGTTTTGGTGTAGTGGTATAATTATTTATTAATGATTATCATTTTATTTCTTAAATTAAAAAAACATTTATTCTAGATGCCATTTGAAAATATTTACAAAAAGAGACATCTAATTTTTAATATTTACAAAAAGAGCAACCAAAATTTAAAAACAATTCAATTAAGTATCTCAACTTAAGGAAAATTTGAAATTGAGTTGCAATTTAAAACTTGGATCAAAATTGACCATTTTATTTGAAAATTAAAAATTTATTTTTCCATTTAGCGGATAATTTCTTAGAAGATTATGCTAAAATCAATTTCCAAGAAAGATTGGAGGGGTCACAAACGGTCCCGCTTAAGTTCCAATCTCCTAGACAGAATTTATTTAAACATACTAATCCCAAAAATATAACCTAAATCATTTATTTAAAAAGGAAAAAAATAAAAATTAATCATCTAATAAAATGAATGAGATTTGATCCTGTTCAATTTTATCCCCCGATAATGTTTTAAGCGCTAAGCATTGACTCGAAAATTACCTCCGTTACTTTGAAGTTCGACAACTCCGTATGGATAAACTCGGTGAATCATAATTGGACCAGACCAACATTATTTTAACTTACCTGGAAATAAACTTAATCTGGAATTGAATAACAAGACTTGCTGACCTGCTTCAAATTCCCGAACCCGAATGTGCTTGTCATGCCATCTCTTAAGTCTTTCCTTGAGTAATTTGGCATTCTCATATGAGAACGTTTGAAATTCTTCTAACTCGTTGAGTTGGAGCATCCGTTTCTCTTTAGCAAGCTTAAAATCCAAGTTGAGTTGTTGGAGAGCCCAGTAAGCTTTGTGCTCTAACTCCAAGGGCAGATGACAGGCTTTCCCAAAGACCAATCTATAGCGTGACATCCCTAAAGGTGTCTTGTATGCTATCCTATAGGCCCATAAAGCATCATCAAGTCTTTTGGACAAATCTCGTCAATTTGGGCAAACTACCTTCTCGATTATGCCTTTGATCTCTTTGTTTGCCAGTTCATCTTGCCCATTCGTCTGCGAATGGTAAGCTATGGCAACCTTGTGCTTCACTCCATGTTTTTCGAGTAACCATTTCAAGCACTTGTTCTCAAAATGGGACCTTTCATCACTGATGATGGCTTTTGGGGTTCCAAACCTTGTGAACACATGCTTTGCAAAAACTTCATCACAACCTTAGCATCGTTTGTCGGATATGCCTCAGCCTCAACCCACTTAGAGACATAGTCTACTGCTACCAATATGTACTTGTGACCAAAAGACAAAGGAAAAGGACCGAGAAAGTCAATACCCCAAACATTGAATAATTCTACATTAATGATGTTTGTTCGAGGCATCTCATTTCTGTTGGTGACATTTCCAACCCTTTGACATCGATCGTAGCTCATTATGTAAGCATATACATCTTTAAATAGTGTTGGCCAAAAGAATCTGACTTGCAGTACTTTGGTCGCAGTATGTGTACCTCCGAAGTGTCCCCCACTCGGAGCTGAGTGGCAATGGTATAGAATCTTATGTACTTCATCTTCTGCCACGTATCTCCTGATCATTTGATCTGTACACTTTTTAAACAAGTATGTCTCTTCCTAGAAATAGTACTTCACATCGTGAAGAAACTTTTTCTTTTGATGATACGTCTTATCAATTGACATCAAACAACAAGCTAAATAGTTAGCAATATCATAAAACCAAGGAGTATTATGGACATGATTTACCTTCAATATGTGTTCATCTAGAAATGTCTTCTAAATTGTTATAAGTGGAGAATTCGCTTCTTACGACTCTAATATGACAAGTGGTTTGCTACTTTGTTTTCTACTCCCTTTCGATCTTGAATTTCTAGATCAAACTCTTGAAATAGAAGTACCCATTGAATCAGTCTCGGCTTAGCGTCTTCCTTGGCAAGTAAATACTTATTTATCGAATACCCGTATGGACAGTCACTTTGGTATCTACAAGATAGGATCGGAACTTATCAAAAGCAAATACAATAGAAAGTAACTCTTTCTCTGCTACCGTGTAGTGTAGTTGAGCTCCAGTTAGAGTTTGACTTACGTAGTAGATGGGATGAAAAAATTTGTTCCTTCGCCGGCCCTTGACAGCTCTTATTGTGAAGTCCCTTGTGTCACACAACAATTCAAATTTCAAATCCCAGTTTGGTGTGATGATTATGGGTGCCAGAACTAATCGACTCTTCAAATCTTTGAAAGCTCTTAAGCACTCTTCATCAAATTTGAATGCCGTGTCCTTCTGCAATAATTTGCATAAGGGTTTAGCAGTTCTGGAGAAGTCCTTGATAAATCTTCGATAGAAACCGATGTGGCCCAAGAAGCTCCTAACACTCTTTATAGATGTTAGAGGTGGAAGTTTTTGAATAACGTCTACCTTTTCTTTATCTTTCTCGATTCCATCTCTCGTTATCCAATGCCCTAGAACAATACCTTCTCGTACCATGAAATGACACTTTTCCCAGTTAAGTACAAGGTTTGTTTCTTTGCATCGCCGTAGTAGCTTGGCTAGATTGGCTAGGCAATCATCATATGTATTTCCGAATACTGAAAAATCATCCATAAAGACTTCCAAGTATTTCTCAACCATATCAGTAAAAATAGACATCATACATCTTTGAAATGTAGCAGGTGCATTATATAAACCAAATGGCATGCATATAAATGCAAATGTACTATAGGTGTAGGTGAATTTTGTCTTGTGTTGATCTTTTGGTGCTACTATAATCTGATTATACCCTGAGTATCCATCGAGAAAACATCAATAGTCTTGCTTCACAAGTCTATCTAGTATCTGGTCCAAAAACGGCAAAGGAAAGTAATCTTTCCTAGTCACCTTGTTCAGCTTCCGGTAATCAATGCAAATTCTCCATCCCATAGTCATTCTAGTTAGTACCAACTCGTTATTCTCATTTTCAATAACCGTAATACCTCTTTTCTTTGGCACGCACTAGACCGGACTCACCCACGAACTGTCTGAGATGAGGTAAATTATACCCGCATCTAACCACTTGATGATTTCCTTTTTCACCACATCTTTCATGATGGGGTTTAGTTTTCATTGTCCATCAATCGTCCCTTATTTGCCATCTTCCAGGATGATCTTATGCATGCATACAGATAGACTAATACCGTAAATATCGGCTATGGTCCATCCAATAGCCTTCTTGAACTGTTTCAGTACTAGAATGAGTTTCTCTTCTTGCTCAACGGTTAATTTCGCTGAAACAATCATAGGGAAAGTAGAAGTGTTACCTAAATAGACATATTTTAAATGTGAGGAAAATACCTCCAGTTCTTATTTAGGTGGCTTCTCGATTGACACTTTTTGTTGGGCATAATCCTTATTCTCTAACTCCAAAGGTTCAAAACGAGATTGCGAATTAAATCCCCTTTGAATAGCTTCTAGCAAAGCTAAGTATTCATCCTCCTCTTCATCATTTGGAGGGTCTGATGTCAAATTTTGTTCCAATGGGTCTTCAACATAGTTAAGTTCCTTTTCCATGATTAATTCCTCTAAATCGAACACTGCAGAACAATCATCAATTGTGTCAAGAAATTGCATAGACTTAAAAACATTAAATGTTACCTGATCATCCTGAACACACATAGTAAGCTCACCCTTCTGCACATCAATAAGGGTCCTTCCAGTTGCTAGGAAAAGCCTTCTTAGGATGATTGACACTTTTTTGTCTACTTCAAAGTCTAGAACCACAAAGTCAGCAAGAAAAATAAATTTGTCTACAAGTACCAATACGTCCTCGATTTTTCCTTCTAGATGTGCTAAGGATCAATCTACTAATTGAAGTGTAACCATAGTAGATCTAACTTCACCTATCCCTAACTTAAAAAATATTGACATAGGCATTAGGTTTATACTCGCACCTAAGTCACATAGTGCCTTACCACAATATGTTGCTCCAATGTTGCAAGGTATGGTAAAACATCCAGGATCCTTCAAATTTAGGGGTAGTTTTTCTTGAAGATATGCATTACATTCCCTCGTCAGGGCTATCGCCTCAAATTCTCCAAGCATTTATTTTTTGATGGGATATTCTTCATGATTTGACGTAGTTTGGCATTTGTTCAAGTGCTTCAACCAACAGAATGTTGATATGGAGTTTCTTGAGTACGTCTAAGAACTTCTTGAATTGAATTTACTGTTTTTGCATCTAAAGTCTATGAGGGTAGGGTGGTGGAGGCTTCTTTACTAGAACTGGCCGATTTGTCTTCTGTGGCAATTTTGCATCTAACGAAGTTGTTAGCTAATTAGAATTAGCTGGTTCTGAAGTTACCTTGTTGGATTTTGCAGATTCTGGTTTCGGTGAAACTGGAATTTCAACACTCGATTGAACTTCCTCTGAGTCTTGAGCATCGACTGGCTCCTTTTCAACTTCGACAATGTTGGACTCTAATGTCTTCCCGCTCCTCAATGTCAATGCTTTACAATGCTCTTTCCCAAGATTCCTTGAATTCTTCGTATCACTAGGTAAAGTACCTTGTGGTCGGTTTCTGAGTTCAGTTGCAAGCTGGCCCTTTTGATTCTCAAAATTCCGTAGAGTGGCATCATATCTTGCCATGTATGCCTTCAATAGGTTCTCTAAGCTATTGGACGGTTCAGCTTGGGTTGGTTTCTGAACTTATTGGGGCAAACCAGGTGGTTGGGTTGGTTGTTTCGCCACGATGGGTTATAGAAATTGGATTGCAGTTCTTGCCTTCCTCGATTTTGGTTCTGGTTACCCATGTAATACACGAATTCTGGGTTTGATCGACATTCTTCGAACAAATGTCATTCCCCACAATAGACACAGGCTACATTTTCAAATTGATTCGGTGGCTGTACTGCAAAACTATTAAACCTATTAGTGGTAAAATTTTTAAGCATTGAGGATATTGAGGATACCTGAGGTGCAAGTGAAGTAAGAGCGTCTACTTCATGTACTCCAGCGACTCGTCGACCTGACGCTGCTCTATTGGTTGGCCATTAATAATAGTTACTGGTAATCCTCTCAATAATTTCATAAGCGTCATTATAAGGCCCAGAAAGGAGAGGACCATTAGTAGAAGCGTCCACTACCATCCTCGTGTGTGCATTGAGACCATTTTAAAACATCTCAAGTTGGATGCAATGTGGGATTCCGTGATGAGGGCACTTTCATAATAATTTTTTATACCTTTTCCATGCCTCATACAAGGACTCATCATCTATTTGTTGGAAAGTAGTGATCTTGTTCCTCAACTTGGCATTCTTGCTAGGCGGGAGATACTACATGAGGAATCTTTCTGCTAACTCTTGCCATGTGGTAATTGAATTCGGACGCAATGAGTTCAACTAGACTCGAGCTTTGTCCCTTAGCGAATATGGGAACAACTTCAATCATAGTGTATCTTCGGGTACTCCGGCTAACTTGAAAGAATCGCTCACCTTCATAAACACTCTTAGGTGAAGATGAGGATTTCGGTAGGCATTCCACTGAAATAACCCACTTTTTGAAGTATCTGGAACATGACTGGCTTTAGCTCGAACTATTATGTCTCGATTTCGAGTGTCCTAATACCTGGATTAAGATCATGAAACACTAGCACGGCATACTATCTTAGAGCTCTATCCCTATCATCAATAATAAGGATAGGATTTTGAGCAGGGTCTGCTCTATTTCCTTGATTCAAATTTTTGAGGTTCATCTCTTCAGTCCTTCTCTGACTTGCTTGTCTTTTTCGCTGTTGAAAAGTTCGTTCAATCTCAGGGTCTATAGGGAGTAAATCGATAATTCAGTCAATACTCATAAACACCTGAAATAATCATAGAAAAATTAATTAAGTTAAAATTAAATAGAAAATAAACCAAAATGAAAAACTAACAAATTCACAAATAATGACTTTTTAAAACAATCCCCAACAACGGCGCAAAACTTGGAACGACGGAAATGTGTAAGTGTACACAATCGCAACAAGTAATAAAGTGACAAGTAAATGTCAAGTTGTCGTACCCACAGAGATTGTGAAAAGAATTATTTATGAATGCAATTTAAAAACACTTTGGTGAAGCAAAATATTTTGATTTGAGAAGGTGCTTAAAAACTAAGTTTTTAACTAAGAAAAATAAAATAAATAAAATAAAATTTCTAATGTACGATTTCAGAAGATGGTTTTAAATAAGATGACATAATTGTGCTAGATTAATTACATTTCTTAACTTAGAATATTAAACTCATGTTCATGTTGTTATGAATAAATTCGCGGCAACCGGTAACTTGCTTACTTATGAACATACTTATCTACAAAAATCTAATTATCTCTTGACTATATCTCTATGTCAATTCAACCGATTAAACAAATTATACTAAGCAAATGTGTTAATGCACATACATACTTCTGAAATCAAAATAATCTCTTGTTCATATCACTATGTCAATTCAAACAATTAATTCAATCTCATAAGCAAATAAAATATCACGTGAGGTAACAATTAATTTCTACTTTGAAACAGTTTAATCACAATAATCTTGCAAGTTATGCAAGACTAATGTATCCTTAGATATCGTTGCTATTTTAGTCCTCAGCTACCTTAGATGGTTAAACATGCACTGATTAAGTACTGTGTCAATTAATTACAATTTCAATTCGTTTAAATAATTAATTCATTAGTTACCTTACAATTGTAATGCAAGAATAACTTAGTCATGGTTTTACTTAATCAAACATCTTACCGAGGCCTATAACAACACAAACACAATTTTAATAAATTAAGTAGACGAAATGCAATCAACCTAACACGAATTAAATTTAAGCCATATTAATTAAATTAAACATATAAACATCACAAATATTCATAGACATGTTCATCATAACAACAACAAAATTAAAAGGATAAGGAACAATAATAAAATCTGGTGTTTCTCCAAGGCTTGACTAGTTTGCTCCACTCCTCCTTCTCCGGTTGATCATGTAGAACCGAGGCTTCTACGAACACTTGAATGTTGCTCCAAATGGTGGATGAATGACTCTTTTTCAAGAGGTGCAATTGGAAAGGGAATGAAGAATAATGGAAGGGAAATGAAGAGAGAAAAATGAGAGAGAAGTGAATTAATACACATAATTTGGACCGTTTTATGCTGAAAAATTATTTCGCCTTGATGCTTCAAAATTGCCACTCAGTTTTGTGCTTCCAGTAGTGTCTATTAGGCCATTGTTCGCCCTTTGTGCAAAATGTCGAAAATAATCAAAATTAATCAAAATTAATTATAAAATTAATTAAAATTAAAAATGTTACTAATTTATGTAAAAAATAATTATTTTATAATAATTATATATTTTTTGACAAGAATTTTACCGAAACTGCATGAATTTAAGATAAAAAAAGGGCATGAAAAAGTTAGTATATTTTCATGTTTCCAGCAGCGCAATGTCTTATAGCTGCGAAAGAGGATATGGTCATTTTCTCCTTCTTCAACTGCCTTCATTCTTGGTCCTCCCCTCTTTTTCTCTGTCAAAAGCTGCTCCTCTAATCTTTCTATAAAAAACTGCTATCCTTTTTCTGGGGTTCCCCCTTTAGCTTTTATAGGTTTGACCTTCTAGGGTAGGTCTATCAGCCCATAATCCTTCTCCCTTTCTCAGGTGGATTTATCTGGTACAAGTACAGTTGGTACTAAGAGCAGTACGCATTAACTGCTAACTAGGCATCTTACCAGCATTGCCACATCATTTATGTTGGCAAACTGTCCAAACTTTGCTACGATAAACATTTAATCATTTACTTCTTTTTCTATAGCCTGCACCTGCCAACCAATCTCCAAGCAAGTCTTTCCCATAGATAATTAAAAGCAACATGTAATAACACTTAAGCACAATTCAAGCTCTTTAATGCAATGCTCTAAAGAAACCAATGTAATATCCTAAAATGCAACTAAACTCACCTAAGTACATGCAATTAACCAAGCTTAAGGGCATCAAATATAACTTTTTTCAAGAGTTATCAAACATTATGGATTTGGGTGATAGTTGATAGGTTAATGAAGTTTGCCCATCTCATTCCCGTGAGAATCTACTATTCATTTGAGAAATTGGCCAAATTTTATATTTTGGAGATTGTGATACTGCATTGTGTGCCATTATCTATCATTTCAGATAGAGATTCGATGTTTACCTTTAGGTTTTTGGGGGTAAGTTGAATGAAGCTTTGGGCACAAAGTTGAAGTTGAGTACGACTTTTCATCCTTAGAACGATGGTCAATTTGAACGAGTAATACAAGTACTCAAATACATGCTACGATGCTGCGTTCTCGAACTTGAAGAAAACTGGGAAATATTTCTACAATTGGTTGAATTTGCCTAGAATAATAGTTATCAATCAAGCATCAAAATGATATCCTACAAATCTTTACATAGCCATAAATGTCAAACTTCGTTATGCTAGTCAGAGTTACGTGAAACAAAAATGATAGGAACAAATTTGGTTCGAGAGATAAAAGAAAGAGTCAGGGCTATTCAGGTTCCTTAAAACTTAATCTAATGAGCATAAATAATAAGCTAATTAGAAAAGAAATGATATTGAGTTTACAGTTGGAGACAATGTTTTTTGAAGGTTGCACATTGGAAGAATTTCTGCAATTTGACATAAATGGGAAGCTTAGTTTGAGATTCATTGGACCGTATGAGATTCTTGAAAGAATTGGCCTTATAACATACCGATTAGCTTTACCTACAAAATTAAATAGGATTCATGACTTTTTCCATGTGTCAATGCTAAGAAGATATAGATCCGACACCTTTCATATTTTAATTCCCTACAAGATTGAGTTGTAGCCAAATTTGTAGGCAAATTAGCTTCAGAAACAAAAGAATTAAGAAACAAGTGTTTGGCATTGGTGAAATTTTTATGCATTTTCACGTGCAGAAAAGGCTACATGGGAGCCGAAAGAGACTAGGAGATCTCAATACCCCACCTTTTCTCAGGTAAAAATTTTGAGGACAAAATATTTCCAAAAATTGAAAAATACGATTTTGGAACCCCATTTCCAAAAACTGAGCTCTTAATTTTTAAATATTAATATTTATGAGGATGTTATAATACTAAATTAAAGTTTGGTCCAGTAATTGTGCCAAATTGGTAGTTAATTTAGGTCTAGGTACTAAACTGTAATAGTCCAATTGTTATAGAGTTTTAATTGTTTGAAGGCTTGAGGACTTAAAGGGAAATTAACCAAAGGTTTAAACTGGTAAATAAATGATTTTCATGAAGTGGTAGTGGACGGAAAGGTTAAAATTTTTAAGCTTGATTAACATTAACTTAGGTAATTAATTAGTTAAACTAAACCTTAATATAAGTGTAACGCCCTAAAATTTTAATTTTGGGTGTGTGACACAAAATATATTTTTTTTAGTGGTTATGTGTTTTGGGTGTTTTTGGGAGGTCTCAAGTTCAAGACAGGACTTGGGCAATTTTTGGTATTTTTTTGAGTAAGCCCTATTTTTGGTTAGTAGGATTTTAAGTAAAAGTTGGCAAATAATTAACAGAATGGGCCTGCTGGTCTGGTGGATAAGTGGAGTGTTGGTGTGGAGGAGGTCCTCTATTCGAATCTTGGCATGGGCATTATTTTTGCTCGTGCGTCCAGGAGAGTTTGAGATGGACTAAAAATTTGAGTAGTGGATTTAGTGGGGAGATTGATGGAGAGAAATAAGGGATTGGAGTGGTTATCGAATATTTTGTTCATCTTTTTTTTTACTTTCCGCAAAATTCGTCCACCCTCTTGTCGTTTTTCTCTCTTCATTACTACTAAATTCCTGCTCTCTTTCACCTTTCATCTTCTTGATTTTTCTTTTCCCACTCTACCTCGTGTCGCTCCACGTTTGTCTACAATCGTCCAGTAAGTTTTAGATCAGTGATTTCTCTCCGTTTGTTAAATTTCTTCTGAAGTGTTTTCTTTATACCAATTATGGGAGGATTCAAGGGCTCGTAATCACCAATCAGAGTCTTATTTTGTGTGGGAATTACTATTTATTAATTGAAAGCTTTGGAGTGCTCGGGGACTATTTTAGCATAAAAAACCAGGTGTGTACCCGAAACGCAGAAAATGGGATTCACTGAAAAGCCAAAATTGCTTGCTATTTGGATAGCAGTAGTAGGATAATTTTGAAAAATCACCATATATTTTGGAAATCAAACTATAGGATGAAAATAATATGAAATTAAATCTTATTGAGCCTAGTTTCGTATAGAAGAAACGGTGTAAGTAATGAAATTGTAAATCGTGAGTTATAATAAATTTTGTGAGATAGGGTTAGAATGAATTCGGGTTCCCCTGTTCTGATTTTGTAAAATCATCAAAAATTGGAGAAAAATAATTAGGGGTTAAAATTTACAGGTTTAAATTTTTAATGAGTCTATTTTCAATAAAAATAAATGGAAACATCATCCAAATTTTTTACTACGAGATAATCAAATTTTAGCAAAGAAAGATCGAAGCTGTCAGACATCAGAACAAGGGTAAGTTTGAAGATTTTATTGTATTTATTGGCTGAACCAAAAATTTTAAAAATTTTATGGTGGAAAGTTATTTGATTCTAGTTTCAAAAACATCAAGCGGATCTTAATTTGAAATCTGTAGCTCAAGATATAAATAATTTAGTAACAGTGATTCAAGTAGATAACTTTGAAGGAACATATAAGTAAATAGTGAAACCATATATGAATATTTAGCTAGCACGGGTTACATTAAAAATGGATCACGTGGCCAATGCCAATTTGGGCCGAGTGGACCACACGAGCTTGTAGGCCCACACGGGCAGGCCACATGGGCGTGTGAACCCATTTTCTGAAAAGTTCTGTAAGGTTGCACAGGTCGCCCAAGTCGACTGTGGACTTGCTGTAGGGTTGGTAAGCTTTACTTAGACCCTTATATGTGTGATCTGTCTGTCTGATTCCTATACCGAGTATGACTTATGATATCTGAATGTATGTACTATTAATTGCATAATGTCATAACATATTTTGCATTTTACATTGCATCGGGGTGGGTTGATAATATTTGGAGGAAGTGTCTGAAAGGCTATTAAGCCTGTTATCTGGCAGCTTAGCTGCAACCTGTTGATTATGTGTCGCATTTCGGTACAACATGGTGTGTAGGGATGCGTGGGTTGATTTAATCCCCACATGGTGTGTAGGGTTGGATGGAGATGGTGTGTAGAGGCTGGTGGGGAGGATTCTGATTTACTGTATCTGCATTCTGTATCTGATATGGGCTAAGGCCTTAATGTGTTTCTAAGACTGTATCTGAACGAGCTAAGGCCCAAACTGATTCTGTGATGGGCCCAGGCCCCAGACTGTATCTAACTGAATGTTGTTGAATATCTGTATGCATGTTTTCTATGGGGATTACACACTGAGTTTGCGAAAACTCACCCTTTTTCTGTTTAATCTATACAGGTAATCCCTAGACTTGACGGGTCTGTGGAGCGAAGGACTCGATGGTGGCCACACGTAAATTTTAGACTATTTTTTGTTAATTTCTAGAATTTATTACTTATTTGGGGTTTTTTATTTAACTTTTGGACTATGGACTGGTTGACTTTATATTTAGGACTTTATACTGTTTTTATGGTTTTTTTTATTTGCAACTCAACAAAACATGATTTTTCTAAAAACTAAGGTTTTCGTAAATAGAAACGATTTTCCCTAAATTAATTGGTTACAAAAGCTTCCTCTAATAGACAAGTTTTAAAGCAAATCAACTAGTACTTATTTTTTTTGAATTAAATAAAAGCTAACTAACTGTAACGGTTTTAACTCGACAATCTTGTATTCAAATCCCATTCCATGTGACATCTCCAAATTCGGCCATAACGTCTAGGCCGGATTTGAGGTGTTACAATAAGTATAAATACATGGATGGTGAAATGAAAGAGAAAAAATTATCTTTTCTTCATCAAATGACTGTCCACCATAAGTGAAGGAATGAAGAAAACTTCTAAGGGTTTCCAACTATCAACCATTATTTAGGTTTTGTAATCAAGTCCTTTTATTGTAATTTTAATAAATTTGAGGCCGTAAGAGCTTGATTTAGCTAGCACATAGACCAATTTGTAAAACAATTAAAGTTTTTTAAAGTTTCCATTGTTGATTTCTTGAAGAACTAGGCTGAAAATTGATAGGTTTTAAGCCTAGAATATGAAAGGACTAGATTGTAAGGTTAATTTAGCTTATTGTTAACTTTATTACATTAGAGACCAAATTTAATAATTGAAAATTTTGTTATGAAGTTATGTTATTAATTGATATTTTAAGGTCCCTAATGAGTATTTAAAATTTGATTTTAATCCGATGCTATGAATTGAAAGTTATAACTATTCCAAGTTCAGACACTAAATTGAATAAACTATAAAATTTTAGGGATGTCAAAAAATCGAGTTATATAGGTTCATTACATATCATAGAATAGAACATAAATATTTGATACTGATTGATTATATAGATAATTGTTTAGATCAAGAACTGGACCGAAGTGGAATTGATTGGAGAAAAGCTAAAATTGCAAACTAGTCCCTGTAGTATCCACTTTACGTATTTTGAATAGATAAGTTCATATGGAGCTTAGTACCTTATTTTATGCTATGTTTGAATCGTGTTTTATTTCATTTGCATGTTTGATTGAAGTAGATTTAGTGAATTTGGCATATGTGGCTTAAAATGGATTGAATTGAAAATAATGTGAATATTGGCTATTATGAAAAGGTACGGAGTGGCAATATGAATGTTGAATATTTACAGGAGTTGTAATGAAATATGTAAACTGGTACAGGGTTTGATATTGATACAGATATGACAACGGTGTCCATGTGAACTTAGTAAAAGGTTAGGATACGTATGACATGCTATCAAGGTTATACGCGTGCTTGGTCAGGGATTTTATAGATTGTAACAAGGTCTAGCATTTGTTGCAGACTCTTGGATTATATGTTTCGTAGGTGTAGCCCAAAATGGGTGACCTCAATATAATGTCAGTTTGCGTGAGCAATTTTCTTATAATGTCATTTTGTGTAAGCAACCCTAATATATGTTAGCTTATGTGAGCAAATTATTCCCATGTACCCATGTCCATTTTACTATAGTTCTTGTTGGAATATCAGGTCCGGAAAATGTAGTGGAAAATATGTTTAAGGGAAAAAATTAGAGTTTTCAAAAATTTTCCAAAAACAAGAACTTGCTTGTGATATCTAAAGTAATAAAGATTTGATCAAAATTGTACCTTTTTGATTCGTCTAGGATGAACACTTCGACTGAGTAGTCTTCTCCACTATCTTTAAGCTCACGTCTGTCAAATGTGGGCTCGCTTCGAATAAAAATTTTTTCCACAAAATTACTAGTGGGGTAATTTCATAATTTCTCTAAATTTCTTGGTTAGGTTATAAATAAGAAAAATATCTCTAGATATCTTCTAAAATAATTTCTTCAAAGAATTTTCTTACTACAACTTTCTCTTGAATTGAAGTGTGAAAAATAATACTCCATAGCTTTCTTTATATAGGGAGACTTTAGAGAGTATAACTATGATTAAACATAATCACTTTAGCATTAAATTAATATAATACTTATCTAGATAAATATTAAATTCAATTTAATATTAAGATAATGACTGTAATATTAAATTAATAAAATACTATCAATATAAGTATCAAATTGAATTTAATATTAAATCTAATCTATTACAATAATATTAATTTTAAAACAGTTAATTTGAAAGCAAATTATCCAGTAGAGTTTCAGTAGGAGTGTGATTCCACAACAGCTGAACAGTTGAAGGACCACCCACCGGTCACTGGAATGTCATCGTCGTCAACACCGTCATGTCTAGTGGTGCCATCGCAGGTTCAACACCCTCATGACACCCATAGTCGGTTTGGTTGTTGCCGGTGAAGACTCGACCAGTCTTGTCCAGCCACCAGTGGGACTGCCAGTCCAGTTTCACATACCAAGCCCGATTCGACCAGGTTTTGGGTCCCAATCTTGATTTTTTGTTCTTGATTCCAATTTTTGATCTCAAGTCTAATTTTCAAGTTCAATTACCCATTGGTTCAATTGTTTGACTTGAAAATTAATTTCCAAAAATATCATATTAATTTTAATTAATTTGATTAATTTAATGTTAATTGATCAAAATTAATTGTTCCAAAAATCACTAAGATTTTCCAAACTAAAATTTCAAGAAAATTCTTTAAACAAATTTTCTAGTTGAATAATTCTCACGACTTCCCAATTTAATTTCACATCAAATAAACCGACTTAATTAAATTATTTTCAAGTTTGTAGAATTTTCTTATGATTGAAATGCAACCTAATCGAGCTTTTGTTGAACTAGCAGACGGACCAATCATACATATACAATTAGACGCTAGTAATTGCAATTATGTCGAGAAGCATCATTCTGATAATTCGAAATTTACTTAACCATGGAGTCAGCCCACAAGAAGTACCATTATTGAAAACTGCTTATTGTATACTATTTATGAAAACAACTCATGCAACTGCTTTGTCTAATAACATCGTCATGTGTGTGTTACCCGTCACACCCCAAAATTGGGCGTAGGACTTTCGAGGGTAAAATGAGAATTTTAGCTCATATGTGTTCGAAATTTCGTAGCGTGGTAAATTGGAAATGTCTTTGTTAATGGCTTTTAGGAAAATAAATCATTTTTTGAAAATGAGTTTCAAAAGACATTTAATTATAAATAAGGACTATTTTGTAAAAGGGTTCAAAATAAGAGTAGTTATAAAGCAATTATACCAATTTTTTTAAAAAAACCTTATTTCCCTGCTTTATCTTCACAAAACCCATGTTAGTTCCTCCCATTCTTTTTGTTTTGCCGTCCATTATCTTCCCAAACCTCATTCATTCAATTTTGATTCTCATCCTTCATTCCTTTGATTTCTTTCATTCTCATAACATTAAACCTCTTTAGAATTCCATACAAACCATAAAAAAAACCATAGATTTCTCTATTGCCTAAATTTTTGGTTTTTTGGATTTTTTATCAAACACTCAATTCTTCATCAACTAAGGTAACGTTTCGTTTTCCTAATGGTTTTTAATGATATCTAGCCTTTTAAATTGAGTTTTTGTTCATTAAATCGAAATATTTGAATAAAAGTCAAAAATTGGGTCATTAATGGTGAAATTCAGGATTGTGTATAAAAATGATATTTCAAAGTGTTTTTCAACTTGTTTTGACATGGCTAGAAGGTTTCTAAACTTTCCCGAAAGTTTTGTTAAGAGATTTTAAGGTTTTCTTTAGTTTTCATGAAAAATGCTATTTTACGTCAAAATATCAGAACCATGAATTTCGATAATTTTGTGTCGTTTGAAGGTTAAGAGTCAGTCGTAGGTGAATATTTAGATAAATAGAATTAGTTTTAGGCAAATAGGATAAATGGAGATTGAGATAATTGAGTTTCAACTTTGCTATGTCGAAGATTTCAGATCCAAAAGGAACTAACTTAGGCCTACATTTTGGTTGTTTTAAGAGTGTCTACAGCTGAACTTTAATCATGGTTATTGCGTAGTTAACTTTGGTGAAGATACGAAAGTCTTGGAGCCTTCGACAAGCAAGGCGAAAGGAAAGGAAAAATTAGTTTAAACTTTCAACGACTAGGCGAAAGCGTGAACAGTGAGTGTTTGGAATCGTTGCTAGTCAACACGATTCATAGTATTAATTGGGAGTTTAGGAATAGCCTAAATCCTGTCCTAATTTCTAAGTGTAAGCTTTCTATTTCTCTTGTTTTATTTTGGAAAATTATGTCATTATGTGAATAATTGTGGATTAATTATTATGATGCGATATTGTGATATGAGACATATTTGATGACTATTGCGAATTGTGTTGTGGGCATGATATACATGCCAAATAGAAGTGATTATGATATGCTAATAATGAAAATATGTAGAGAAAGTGAGCGATATTTCAGTAAGTACATATGTATTGAATTGTGGAATGTGATATTATTATGACAGGTAATATGCGAGAATACTTGCATGTAATATATGATGTACCGATTTTAATGCATACATGTGTTGTCGGATATGTGATGGCTCAATGAACATTATTGTGGCACTTAAAGTGCAATTAAATGTGAATTCATAAGCATGCATTGCGTAGAAGTTTGTGATGTAAATTGATGAATATGAACAGAGATGATCTGCATTAAATAAATAATTAAAATTTTTTAATTGTGGATATTTTGGCCTTGTGATCTCTTGAAACAATTGGATATAGTTGGCATGCCATAGGATTGTGAGTACTCACCCTTGTGTTTTGTGATTTGGGCATTGAGGCCCCGGGACAGTTTGGAGAGATAAGGGAATGTGAGCCAAGCTCCATTCACCGGGATATGTTGGTGTGTTGGCGAGTGTTGGCTAAATCCTACACTTTTGGGATATGTTTGACTCTATTAGTCACTTGGTGTGTTAGAGATCCGTGTATCCGATGTCTGGTGGTAGAGCCCAATTCTATGTTTCATAGCCTCAAGTAGCAAATTATTGTTTAAATGTGATCTTATTTATTGTGATAATCCGTTATAAGATGGATGCATAAACATGTAAATAATATGCTAAATTAGTTTATTTAAGTTTCATGAATGTTCTCATAGTAAATTGCATATGTAATTATGGTTTGGGTCATTTTCATTTAACTTGTGAATGCATGTGAATATATCAGCTAGACTTATTAGTTATTGAAGCATGTATACATTGTTAGGCTTGATGAATTATTGTAAAATGAATTATTCAAATATGAGTTGAGTGTAGTTATATGTGAGAGTATATGTTAGTTTTATGATTTAATGAAGTGTGAATATGATATTTTCACTTGTTTAAAATATGGTTGTGAATGTGTTGTAGCATACTCTTGTTTAACCTTTGATATTATGTATACATTGTGGTTGTTTCGACATTCATTGAGCTTGATTAAGCCCACCCAATCCTTTTAAAACATTTGCAGACTTTTAGCATTGCAGTGTGAGCAGTGCAGGGATACCAAGAAAGTGATCCAAGTTAGGCTTCAGTTTTTGTGTAGGTGATATTATTATTATTCTTTCAACTATGGGAATAAGGCAATGTGGTAGACTTTTAGTTGATTGATGCCATGATGTTTTTGATGTTTACATGACTTTATTGCTCTTAGGATTTATGGATATCAAGCTTGATATGTTGATTCTTGCTCAGACATATTTTCAATGTTTTGAACTGTTATTTTAGTCATTTTGAAAATTGTTTGATGTGGCAAAAGTTTCATGTTGAATGGATTTAAGCTAGGTTCGACTAATTACTTTAATACGTTGTATTTTTGTTCTCTGAAGCAAAGGCATCGATATTCGAGTTTTAAAAATGATACCTCATTGATATTTCAAATGTGCAGGAAGTCAGTAACTCAATTTGGTATCGATACCATATCATAAGTATCGATACTCGGCGTAATAAAATTGATAATTTTTAAAATGTCCTGATATTTTCTTAGGTTTTAATTTTAAATGAGAAACAAAATGCTAATTTGGTTAATATTTTGGGTGGTACTGATACCATCTAGGACAATTATTGATACATTTGATTCAGTATCGATACCTACGTGATTTCTTCAAAATTTTTGTTTAGTGGCTTAAAAGCCTATTCAATTCCTATTTTAAGTTCGTTCCATGTATCCTTAATTGATGGTTATGATAAGTTTGACTTAAAATTCTAATAAATGCCAAACAAATGTTGTTCGCTTGCTAATGGGACGATTTATAATGTATGTGAAATGTGACGGTGGTGTAGCGTCCTGTTACTTCGGCTCAGCGACCAAGCCAAGTATAAGGTGTTACATTACCCTCCTATGATATCTTTAATAATTTTGAGGAAAATTCATTCACTTAATACAATCCTATTTTATCTCACTATCACCATTGTGTCTTCTTAATGATTAATATGATCACTTTTAACAAATGACTGTGATAAATTACTTTTTCGAGAACAAGCAACCCGTGACCATGCTCCATATTTATCAACGAGGATACCGTTAACTCTTTAATCGAGTTATGAATTCCATTGTTTCTAGTAAAGGCATGCCATACATAAGTCATGTACCCAACATATCAGTTATGGGCTCGATCATATTTAGAGCATAAGCCTCCACTTATCAAAGCACATGAGTTACATATGCAAGGTTGGTGACTAACTTAGGATTTAGGTAAATCACACCATGAACGTCACAAGTGAATTAATTCAAAAACAAATTCAGAATTAATTCATCCAAGGTCCAGTCCAATGTATCATTCTTCCAATGAATACATCTATGTCTCTACCCATAGAATCAGTTGCTCTGATAGCCAAGACTAGTCATTTCTCCAATTGGAATCGTAGACGACATAATAGTCCTTCTAAGAATTTTAATTAAATGCTCACTTTGATTCTTTTAAGGGATTACAAACTTGTTTAGATTATCTACTGAAGTAAGTTGTCTTTCTCACAATGTAAATGTTCTTACAGTGTCACTTACTATCAGTTTGAACTAGACCTGCTAATGGGCTGGGCCACCTGGCCCGACCTGAAGGCCTGGCTAAAAAATGAGAGGGATTTGGGTAAATTTATAACCCTATTTAGAAAATGAGCCAGGCTTCAGGTAAGACTTTTTTTCTTGGGCTCGGCCCGGCCAAACCTGAATTATATACTAAATATTTTATTTTATTTTTAATCATTTTTAATTTTTAACTTTACTTTTAGTTTTAGCTTGGTTCCCTCCTTCCCCTTATTCCCAATTCCAAAACCAAATCCCTAAGCTCACCAACTCTACCGATCTAGGGCTGCTGTCTATCGGTGCCACTCATCACCTCCATCTCCTCCTCCCATCTATTTCATTTGCCCTTGACGCCCACCTGATTTCCTCAATTGACTCAGGTAAGAAATCCCCGTTTTAGTTTCTTCCTTTTGTTTGGTCATCTTGAAAATGAAAGAAAATTTTGTGTTCTAATTATGTTTTAGTATCCTTCTGTTTGGTCACCTGATCTATACCTAATTCGAATGTTTCCTTTCTGTTCCATTAATTTTAGGAATTTTATTTTCAGAGCTTATTGAATACATTTTGTATCCTTTTTTCTTCTGTGGGGTTGTCTTTTTCAATGGAAACTGGGATCAAACTCAAGTTTATATCTATTTCGATTACTAGAAATGGAGAGAGATTTGGGTTGTGGGTACAGATTTAACTATTAAGCTACAACCTACAAGTTTTTATAGCTATCTGTCTGTCTCTATTTTGGGCTTTGTTTCGTGGTGGTTTGTAAGGTTGATTGTTGGGCTTGATAGAGTAATAACTTGTTCTTTACCTCTTCTTTCAAATGGAACATTGATGAACTTCAAAATCTTTAATAAAGTGATGCATTAGCTTTTTAACCTTTTGATGAAGAATGAACGTTATGGAAAGTGAATTTAACTTTGTAACTATCCCCACCTGGAAATGATCAACATTCTTACTTCTACACTCTATTACTTTAAATTCTAAGGAAATGCAAGTTGGAGTTTTGATTGAGATGACCATACCCCTTTTATTACTTTAATAATCATGGAAAAATAAGAAAATTCCAATGTCTCATTTCTTTTAAAATATGTTGTTAGTTTCGATATTTTAAAAAACTAAAGTTTATATTTTTTCTAATTTAAAAATCCTAGTCAAATTATTATTGTTGATGATAGTTTTCATAAAAAATTTATTAATTTAATATATTTTTTTTTTGTTAATCATATCTCAATCATATGAAGATAGCCTAATCAATGTGCAAAGTTGATAAACTTTGACAGGAAATATTGATAATATTACTAATTGGACTAAGATTTCTAAATAAAAAAAGTAATAAGGACTTAATTTTTAATCTTTTATTTAAATCTCAAACCTAAAACTAAGAGCATATTTTAAGAAAATAATTAATATATCTTCAACTAGTCAATGGTAGACGACCTCCAGCCATTTGTGGTTTATAGTTTTTCATTTCATGGTTAAAAGTCATAACGAGTCAGTAAGAACTACTTATCTTTCGACCTCGCAGTCCAGACTGGCTTGGGCTAATGGTGTTCACGAATGTACAATACCATATTTGGGTTAATTCCCACCTTGATGACTTCCTAGGGTTGTCAGACCTAGGGTTTGTTTCACATTCTTCCTTTTCCAAATAGTTGATCCATCGAGTAACCCTACAAAATAGTTAAGAGATCATGTCTCCACTCACTAATCCCCCATAGAAGGATTAATTCCTCATGACTTTCATAAATAACATGGAAAAAATGGAAGAATTTATAATAGAGAATGGATCAAAATAGAGAGTTTACTAAAGCCTGATTGATATTGATGAATAGTGAGAATCCATAAGAGTTGATCTCTTTTACAATCAGATCTCTTGAAGAAAACAATTTACTAAAGCTATGAAAACCTAAGAAAGAAAGAAAACAATACTAAATTTGACAGAAGAAACTAGGTTAATGCTTCCATGTCTTTAGCATGTGCTAAAGGGTTCTATTTATAGCCTTCAAGTGGTTGTTGTCCTTAACCCTAGGTTGGTTGACGTTCCTGGGCTTAAATTTTGATTGTGCAGACTAGAATGCCCCTACTTCGTGTTTTATTCTCGTCACAGAGTTAATGTCGTGACACACTAGGACCTGTGTCATGACATAGCGACCAATATGTTCCTCTGTAACCATCTTTAGAGATATGTCACAACACCCTCAGCCTATGTGGCGACATTAAAGGCAGTTTCTCACTTTCTCTTTTCTACTCTCTATGTTACGACATTGGATCCCCCATGTTGCGGTATAGTGTTCAATATTGACCCGAAATATCTTTTAATGGTCTCCTACACACTCACGAAGTATGTTAGCTCTCCTTTAGGCCTCATTCAAACCTTAAGATTAATAAAAGACTCAATGTGCACATTTTATTTAATGTAAATAAAACTAAAGAAGCATAATTAAAACATAATGAAAATGCATGTATTCAAGCTCCTTAAATGTGAAAACTAGTTTAATTTGCTACATCGAATCACAACAGATCAAACTCCCCCATACTTAAGTCATTGCTTGTCCTCAAGCAACATAAACAAAGATGACAAAATAAAAATGACGACTCTTGAGCAAGTATGGTACAAGTATTAATTTCAGAGCATAGGACTTAGGCATTTCATGCTTATTAACAACTTCAACATGATGAGTAGTCGACTTACCACTTTTGATCACAAACATCTAAGTTCAATACGTTACAAATTGTAAAAATATTAAGGTTCTCGCCTATAGAAATCCGTCAACAAATCAATCAAGTAAATTGATTATACAAGCAGAATACAAGTAGTCGTTTATACATATGTTCAGTATAATGTCCATTCATGTATGAGGATACTTAGGTCACATAGGGATTTTCGGCATATAATGTTTTGTGGCTTGGGACAGGTATGGAATTAAAAAACATTAAGCATCAAAAGGTTACAAGCACAAAAATAGTCTGACACATCATATTGATTCCTATTCTTCCTCCCTTAGTGACCCTTACCCGCTCACTGCCTTATTTCTTCTTCTCACACCTTCCTTGTCTCTCCCTATATAGTAAATCATAGCATGACATTGTAACTATGGCTAGCCTACAAGTTTTGGTGCGCTAATGAATGAGTTTTTTTATTTTTGTGACTTTGTCACTATTCATTTTCAATTTTTTTCTCACTTAAGAATGCTTTTTTGGCATTTTAGGTATTTTTTCTACTCGTCTGGATTTGTTTTCTTCTTGTTTTGCACTTTCAGGCTAACCTATAACTCCTATATCACACTAATATTTCTTATTTCACACTATTTTTATAGCCTCCGCCATGATGTATCTACTTAACCCTCAATAAGTATGGCCAGACAGTTATAATCGTGCAGTATAGGACAAAAAAGGGCATATACAAATTAATGTTTTCAGGCTCGAGGTTTGTAATGTGGTTCATAATGAAGTGTGAAAAGGCTCAAAATTGGTACTAAATGTGAAGTATAAATAGGATAACTTTTTTGCTCTTGATGTGTTCCAAACAATGCCTTAGTTCATCCCTAAATATCTCATCATGCACAAATCTAATCAACCAAACAAACACAAATTCAACCATTTATCATTCATACTAGTATGCTTGTTTCCTTGTATTTTCTATATCACTTGGTACAAATGATAGCTTAATACCTATTTACAGTATACTATGTAGAACTTAGTAGTCTAATAATCGAAGGTTTAAAATCACCTATCATCATGCCAGATTTATTCTTAAACACACCCAAAGATAACCTATGTACATGCTCCTAACCAATCACTTGTATTTCTACAAGCTCAAGCACACCAAAAGACATAAAAATTTAAAAACATCCTATGTCACCCCCACCCTTTAGTTGACACATTGTCTTCAATGTGTAGCCCATCGAAAGATAAGGAAAGAAGTTTTAATTGCTACTAGTGGGTGCTTCCTCCTTTGATCGTGTAAAGTTTAGATATGTTTGTGTCTCCTTTGTGTTGAGTTCCTACATAGAAAGTTTACACAGAATGCAACATACTAAAATCTACTTATTAATCCTACTTCTACATATTCTAAATTAAAATTATCCAAAAATTAATACAAGTCTATATAAAATTAAAAATATTTCAATCATCCTCCTCCTTGTCCATCTCCTCATCCCCGTCATCCTCCTCTTCTTCTCCTTCCTCTTTGCTTACCGGTACTTCTTCTTCTTGTTCTATACTCGTCGAACCAAACATATCTAGTGTATAAGTGGGGAGTCAGATGTTAATTTTCCTAATAAACTCTTGAAAAATTGGTCCTGATTCTTGCATCCACTAAATCATCCAGTCTAACTTTAGATGACTATTCTCACCAACGTCTTGTTAAGCTCATGCCAACCTTTTTGACAAAGTGGGTGTAGCTGTCGTTTCTTGTTGTCGCTTGTTCCAATCTTTTATCTATTTGGCCCGTAGCTAGATGTATTGTTGGAACAAGGTGCCCCCGAAATGCTTCAAGATGGTTTCAACAATTGCTCAGTAGATGTCATAGGTACACCCTCCTTTTTGCATAAAGCCTTCACTAAATAGGGAAAGAAAACTCCCATCTTCTGGCGACCAGTGCATCTTCCCATGTTCTGGTGGATCCATTTGCCAACACATACCTGCTTTTCCTATAGAATAGCATAGAGTAAAACTACTCTAAAGGTATTAACTTTAGAAACATTTAAAATAGGTACAATTTCTGTGATAACGAATTGAATCCAATTTTAGCTTCAAAAAGTATAATAGCTTGATAGAAAGATACTAGGATATTGGTACCTAATAACTCTTGAAAAGAGTCATAATTCATACTTTTACACTTAATTAATTACTTGTACTTAAGTAAAATTAGCTTCATTTTAAGAAATTGCGTATCATTTCTAGTCAATCGAACACTGTATCTAAGAACTTGAGATGGTGATTACTTTATTTTATCTTTACTTTTAATTGCTTGTGGAAAGGTCCTGTTGTGGCTGAATGGCAAGTTTAAGACAGAAGGATAGTAGAGGATGGAGGTTTGCTGAGGCACTATGAGAGGTTTCCATTGCAATGCTGGTGAAGAAAACAACAAACAACCAATTAACAATGAGAGCACTTAACATTTCGTCCCCCACATGCACGTGTAATGGAGAATATTCACCTCAAAATTAAGGAAAAAAATAAAAAGGGAAGAGACGAAAAAACAACAATTTTTCTGAGCTTGGATAGAGGTCTCATTGTGGTAAGAAGGGAAAGTTAAGCTAACTGTGAACTTTGGTGAAGAAGAGCAAC
Organism: Gossypium hirsutum; assembly: GCF_007990345.1. Lineage (NCBI taxonomy): Eukaryota > Viridiplantae > Streptophyta > Magnoliopsida > Malvales > Malvaceae > Gossypium > Gossypium hirsutum. The sequence goes on along the minus strand of NC_053437.1, from coordinate 22,373,710 downwards.
AAAAGGCTGAGTTGGGGGAATTTGAGTTTCGAAACCCAAATTTCTTCCTTTGTATTTTGTTTCAGTTCTTTTGTTCTAAACTGATATTTTGGGATATCAATGATACGAAAACAACTTGAAGTTGTGTAGCCTAACCAGGAGCTAACTTACCCAATGGTTTGCTTTGGATTATGTTTTAACTTCAATGAGTGTTTATGGATTAATATGGTTCAAATTACAGCTTTACCCAATGGTTTTTTTTGTTTAAATGCTTAAGAGAGTGTTGATGAATGATCAATAAGTCCTAAGGTAGCTTGACACCAAAAAGATTAGGTTACCTAGACCAAAGTTGGGTAATATAAGTGAGTGTTGAGTGAAATACTCATGTAAACTCTAGAAATAGAGCCTTACCTTATACGATTTAGAGGGTTGAGTTTTAGTAGTAGTTGCTAATCCCTAGCCTATAAATAGTGCTTTAGGGGTTGTAGCCCTAGGTCTTGCTTTCGGTAGAGGTGAACCACATTAATACCCAATCGAACAGTAAGTTTGTCGTAGTTTTGCCATGGAATTGTTCACTGGTTAAAACAAATACCTTAGTAATCCCAGCCTTCACGACCAATATTTCAACCTTGCTAAAGTTCTTAGTACTCTTGTTTGATTTGTTGCAATTGTAATATCTACTAGTATACTCCATTACTCTCACTTCTAATGTGTTAATCCCATTTTAACTTCATTAAACATCATTCAATACATTTATCTTTTATGTTCAATTGTGATAACTTAGACAAAATCAAATCCTCATGGGAAGGGTACTCACTCATCACTTTATTACTTGATTCAACATGTACACTTACACAATTCGCACATCATACTCACACGCAACAAGTTTTTGGCATCATCGTCGGGGATTGGCAATTGGTAACGTTAGTTTTTGTTATTGTAATTTTTATAGCTCTAGTTGCTAATTTGTGTGTTTCGTGATCTCAACAGGTCTATTACTAGCTGTATGCATAGGGACACTTTTGCCGAAAGACTCTATCCTTCAGATTTAGAAATTGAAAGGACATTGCTAAGAAGGAGAAGAGAACAAAGAGTAATGAATCAAGATAGTAACAATCCACCTGCTATGAATGAGCAACTTAATCTAGGAGCTCTGAATGTTAATCCTCATGTTGCTCAAATGTTTGATGATTGGGATAGGCCAATTTGAGGGCATGTAGTCAGGCCACAAATTTATGCTCCCCATTTTGAACTAAAACATGTAACCTTTTAGATGCTTCAATCAATTGGTCAGTTTGGTGGTTGTCCAATCAACGATCCCATATTACACTTGAGACTTTTTTTGGAGGTCTGTGATTCTTTCACACAACAAGGTGTCCCTAAAGAAGCCTTAAAACTAAAATTGTTTCCCTATTCTTTAAGAGATGATGCTAGAACATGGCTCAATGCTTTAACATCTTAAACAATAGAATCATGGAATGATTTCTGTCAAATATTTCTGCTGCAATATAACCCACCCAATATGAATGCCAAACTGAGAAATGACATAACATCCTTCAAGAAACTAGAGGATGAAACACTATATGAAGTATTGGAAAGGTTCAAAGATTTGCTTAGGAAATTTCTGTTGGATCGTCGGTACCTCTACGGCGCAGCAAAAAAATTTAATAATTGGCAACCCTAACCACGGATCCATGTGTGAGGAACGAATCGGGGTGAAAAGGGTTACGAAATTACCTAATGCTGTTCTGAGTAGACAACAACTTCTCAACAACGTGTAGTCTGATCTACAGTCGAACTAAGCCGCAATCTATCGAGACTCCGACCTCTACGTGATCCACCCAGTTGACTACGAACGGAAGAAATCCCCAAAATAATTTTGAGAGTGAATTTTCTTTGACGGCTGCTAGACCAAAAACAAAGAAAAACGGGATACTTATATCCTTATTATTTATTTTTTAGGGTTTTTATTTATGAATTAAAATAAATATAATAATACTTTAAACCTAAAATTATAATTACATTAATTATAATATAATTTCGGTAAACCATATATTTATTTGAATTCATATGCTAACCTCATTATGTGTACAACAACCTTGTGCATAATGTGTTGGAAATCGAATTAAATTAATTCTATAATTAATTTAATTCAAGTGACACCTAAAAACAATACCAACTATGGTTTATTCCGTTCATTTTAACTATAGGGTGTGACCCTGTACGTTCTTGTAACGTTAGCAGTAATACTAGAACGATTCCAATGTTACAAACAATGAGTGGCATCTAGCAATGCATCATTGCTACCTAAGTCACAAGAGATCATGATTCGACATAACCTTTTATGATTAACCTTTTATGCAATAATCCTTAAGTCCTTTATCTCTGGATTGGACACAAGTCATGGAATAGTCACACTTGTATAGTCCATTCCATGTTCCTTGATATTTTAAGCAGACTACGATATACAAATAAGTATGACATCTCATATCAACTTATTTGAGCATGGCCATGGATTTCTAGTCTCACTTAATCAAGTGGCCTAAGATATTACTCCCATTATGTAGGAGGGACTTATTCTATATCGACCAACCATATCCCTCTACATGGATTGTGGTATATCCAACACCAGCCTTTATAGAACAACCAGTTACGGTGTACGTTTGACTGTATCAAAATATACTACTCACGATGTTGGGATTATGATGATTTCAAGTCTGAGGATCATATACATATTAATCACTATGAGTAATGTCGTGACAATTACATAATAATCCAAGAAACATACTCATAATGGGTCAGTCCAATATGTTGTTCTCTAACACACATATTCATGCATCGATTCTGATATTACATATCAATGATAACTCTTTATCATCAATCAACTATATGTTAGTCTTAATGCATTATTGTTTTCCTATCCAACAATAATACTTGACTAAGGATCTTTTAAGAATAATCATATTATTCTTAGGACATTATTAGAAAAAAGTTTATTTATACACACAAAAAAGAAACTAAAATAATAATGGTAACGCCTTATATGAATAAACATGATAAATCAAGTATGTTATTACAACCATCTCATGATTGATCTTTGGGCATACTCTAACAATTTCCTATACTTCGATTTCAGTATTGGACCCAAATAGAGATGCTCTACAATGGTTTGAATGCACAGACACGAATGATGGTTGATGTTTCAGCTAATGAAACTTTGTTGGATAAATTCTACAATGAAGCCTATGAGATTTTGGAGAGAATCGCCACTAATGATTATCAATACCCCACAAGAAGAGCTGGAATTGGTAGGAGAGTGGATGGATCATTCGAACTTGATGCTATTACCTCACTTACTGCTTAGGCATCTTCTTTAGCCAATATGATAAAGACCATGCAGAAGCCTAGTGAGGTGAAAGAGCTGAAACCAGTTGGGTTATCTTGTGCTTATTATGGTGAGGATCACGTGTTAGAAGAGTGTCCCTCGAACCTAACATTTTTCTACCATATGAGAAACTTCAATAGAAACAACTCCCAAATTTTGGGTGAAACAATCAAGGAGCTAGAAATTCCAATGCCATGAATGTTCCACCTGGTTTCAATCAGTCTATACCACCTCAACAACGAGTTAAAGAAAAACATCATCTTCTTCCTCATCTATTGAGTCTCTACTGAAAGAGTATATGGCCAAGAGCAGTGTTGTGATCCAGAGTCAAGCATCATCATTAAGAGCTTTAGAGAATCAAGTAGGACAGATAGCTAATGCTTTGAACTCAAGAACATAAGGAACTTTGCCTTGTGATACCGAGAATGCAATACCACATGGGAAAGAACATTGTAAATCAATCACTCTTAGAAGTGGCACATAGCTAGATAGAGTTGTCAAGAATGTTGTTCCTAAACAAGCAAATTCAGAAACAATTACAAGAAAACCCTTGAACAACCCAATAAGAGCAACACAACTGAGAAAAATGGACCAAACAATGCTGAAGCAAACTAAGATAGCACTGTCAAACTCAAAGCCTGGGTAAAATAATCATTACAAACTGAAGTTCGCCCACCCCCACCATTTCCCCGACACTTTCAAAATCACAAACAAGACCAACATTTCAGGCGATTCTTGGATGTCTTTAAGCAACATCAAATCAATATACCTTTGGTGGAAGCCTTGGACTAAATGCCTAACTATGTCAAGTTTATGAAAGACATACTTTCAAAAAGAGACAATTGGGAGAATTTGAAACAGTCACACTGACTGAAGGGTGCACTGTTATGTTGACAAATAAATTACCTCCAAATTTGAAAGACCTAAGAATCTTCACAATACCTTTCTCAATTGGTAACCAACATGTTGGGAAGGCCTTGTGTGATTTAGGTGCAAGCATAAACCTTATGCGCAAGTTTGTATTCAAAAATTTTGGAATTGGTGAAGAAAAACCTACCACTATAACCTCGCAATTGGCGGATCGATAATATGCACACCTAGAAGGTAAAATCGATAATGCTTTGGTAAGGGTAGATAAATTCATTTTTCCTACTAATTTCATTATGTTAGACTATAAAGTTGACAAAGATGTGCCTATTAGACCTTTCCATGCAACAGGTAGGACTGTGATTGATGTTCAAAAGGGAGAAGTAACTATGAGGGTGAAAGATCAATAGATCACTTTTAATGTTTTCAAGGCTCTGAAATGTGTTGATGATATCGAAGAGTGTCATGCTGTCAGTTTGTTAGGTTCCATCGTGGAAGAGGAAATTGAGAAAGGATGCCATGAAAAAGAGCATAGTGAATAAGATTCATTTGATATTGATGATGAAAAGCCATTAGGAAAGCCCAACTAATTGTCGATAGACTTGGAAAGAGGTTTACACATTAGATTTATCTGCTTGAACTTTCAGCCCTTCTAAATTGTCCATAAAAGAACCACCCACCTCAGATTTAAAACCTCTACCTTCACAATTAAAGTATATATCTAGGAAAGGATAACACGCAACCCGTGGTTGTGTCTGTTGAACTGACTGATGAGCAAGAGGTTAAGTTGTTAGCTATGCTTAAGAAATTCAAAAAGACATTAGGTTAGACAATCGCAGATATTAAAGGAATCAACCCCAAATTCTGTATGCAAAAAATTCTGCTGGAAGACTGTCATGGCAATTTTATTAACCAACAAAAAAGGTTAAACCCCATTATGAAAGAGGTGGTGAAAAAGGAGATAATCAAATAGTTGGATGTTGAAATTATCTACACAATCTTTGACAGCTCTTGGGTGAGTCTAATCTGATGTGTGGCAAAGAAGGGATGTGTCATCGTGGTTAGTAACAATAATAATGAGCTTATACCTACACACACTGTCACGGGATGGCGAGTCTGCATGGACTATCATAAGCTCAAGAAAGCCACAAGGAATGACAATTTTCCACTGCCCTTCATTGACCAAATGTTAGATCGATTAGATGGAAAGGACTTCTATAGTTTCTTAGATGAATACTCTGGGTACAATCAGATTGTAAATTCCTTAGATGAGTAAGAAAAGACAACATTCACCTATCCATATGGTACATTCGCCTCCAAAAGAATGCCCTTTGGTCTATGTAAAGCGCTAGCAACATTCCAACGGTGTAGGATTTCCATATTCTCGGATATGGTTGAGAATTTCCTCGAAGTGTTTATTGATGATTTCTAGGTATTTAGGAATGATTTTGAAGGTTATTTGCACAACTTAGATTGGTACTTCAACACTGTAAACCTTGTCTTAAAATGAGAGAAGTGTCATTTTATTGTAAGAGAACATATCATCTTAGGGATTAAGGTTTCCCTTAAAGGAATCAAAGTTGACAAGGAAAAAATTGAAGTGATTGAGAAGCTGCCACCTCCAACGAGTGTTAAGGGAATTAGGAATTTCTTAGGTCATGTTGGATTATATACAAGATTTATCAAAGAATTCTCCAAGATAAACCTTTCATCTTGGATGAACCTTGTTTGTTAGCTTTCAATGAGTTAAAAAAGTGACTAGTGGGTGCACCGATTGTAATAGCTCCTAAGTGCACATTTTCATTCGAGCTCATGTGTGGTGCTAGTGGTTATGAAGTGGGAGCAGTACTGGGGCAAAGGAAAGAAAAAATATTTCATGTGATCTATTATGCTAGTCAGACTCTAACTGATGTGCAGCTTAATTACACCACCACCGAAAAGGAACTATTGGTTGTGCTATTTGCATTCGATAAATTCTGATCATATTTAGTTGGTACCAAAGTCACATTTTACACAAACCATTCTCTCATTAAGTATTTAGTGACTAAGAAAGATGCAAAGCCAAGATTAATTTGATGGATACTCTTGCTGTAAGAGTTTGATTTGGAGATTCTAAACAGAAAGGGAACCAAAAATTGAGTGGCAGATCATCTATCAAGATTAGAAGTTGGAAATGAAGACAACAATATCAAGCTTATTAAGGATGATTTCCCAAACAAGTAGTTGTTAATTGCCACGGCATTGCATTGGTATGCTGATATTGCAAACTTCTTAATCAGTGGACTATTGCCAACTAATTTGAATAGCTAGGGCAAACAAAAATTCTTGAATGATACAAGATTCTACTAATGGGATGAGCCTTACCTATATAAGTAATGTGCTAATCAAATAATTCAAAGATGTATTCCTGATGAAGAGATGAACAGTGTATTGCAGCATTCTGATTCAGCCCCATATGGAAGGCATTTTGGAAGAGTAAGAATCGTAGCAAAGGTACTCCAATTTGGGTTCTATTAGCCTAATTTGTTCAAAGATGCTCATGAAATTTATAAGACATACGATCATTATCAAATAAAACGCAACCTATCAAGGAGACACGAAATGCCACTGCAAAATATTTTGGAAATCAAGTTGTTCGATGTTTGGGGGATAGACTTTATGGGTCCATATCCACCCTTGTTCATCAATTTATACATACTTATGGCAGTAGATTATGTCTCCAAATGGGTAGAAGCCATAGCTCTACCTACCAATGATGCCAGACCAGTGATGAAGTTACTACACAAAAACATTTACACGAGATTCGGTATGCCTCGAGCTATCATTAGTGACGAGGGATCTCACTTCGATTGCAAGCTAGTTGTCAACGCCCTGCAAAGTGGGTAAGTGGACATTCAAACAAGATAAAATATGGGTTGAAAAGAGAGAAATTCGAAAAAAATTATTTTGGATAGCTGGACCTTATCCTGATTAAGAAAACCATGATGAAAGTGCCAAAAAATTTTAGGGCTAGGTCATTCTAGGGTTCCTTCCAAAACCCTTTTTACTTTTCCATCTGCCCTCTTTTTCACACTACTTACCCTGTAAGTTTCTACAAACTGCCCAACCCATTACCCTCATTTACGTCTCTCCAACTGCCAACACTTTTTCATTTACCTGCAGTTACACAGTGTTTTCCTTTTCATCTTTTTAACCTCTCTTGCAACCCTTCTTGAACTCTAAACTTCCTCCTACTAAATTCTCTTGAGTAGTTTCGTAAACCATTTTCCTGTTTAGACTATAGAAAACTCACAAGGATTCTTCAAGACTAATCAATGGCAAGAGCAAAACTAACTTTTAAGGGAGCCAAAATCTTCTCAAGCAGGTGCCACCCAAGTAAAAACTTTCTTCAACAATACTGTTGCATCGAAATATGACAAGAAAATTTCACAGAGAGCATTCTATTTTGGGAAAGGCTTTTTGTTTAAGGATGGGCCACACATGGGTTATGACAAGTCAGTTTCATCCATTCTGGAAATGCACAATTATCAAATCTTCTACTTACACCAGGACGATGTCTTGGGAAAATTTGTTCAATAATTCTATGGATATATAACTTCCCCTGATAACCCTTTCATTAAGTTAAAGGAACATTGATCCCATTTGATGAAGATAAAATTAGTGCCCAATTTGGGCTGACAGATGTTCAAGACGAGCATACCTCATTCATTGAAAACATCAATGTTGAAGGCTTAAATCAGGTGTTAAAGGACTTGTGAGTTGAAGGAACTCGATGAACTATGTCCAGCCAAAAAAGTCACACAGTCGAGAGGACATCACTAAATCCCATTTGTAAGATTTGGTGTCATTTCCTCAAGAGTAGGTTAATGCCATCTACCCACAATTCCATAGTGTCTAAGGAATGAATGCTACTATTGCATTCGATCATCATAGGTAGGAAACTCAACATCGATAAGGTTATTTTTCATGAGGTGCATCAGTGTGTAGAAAAGAATGCGAGTAGTCTAAATTTCCTTTCCCTAATCACTACTCTTTGTAGAACGGCTAAAGTCCTTTTGAATTCTAATGAAAATGTTACCCCAAACAAAGAAGGAATGTCATGGTCTATATGTGCAAAAATCTAAGGAGTAGAAACATCAAAACAACACCAGAAAAGTAAGGCACCTACATCTTTTCCAAGCACTTTACCCCATCAGAAGCCTCAACCTCTTGGAGTTCATTTGAAATACAAGTGCTACAGTCCTTAGAGCAACTAGAGCAAAGAATGGAACTATTCAAGATTCAACAATATCAACTTCCTGAAGAATTGATAAAGGCTCAAGAACAGCAGGCACTCTATTGGTCCTATGTGAATGATCGAGATATTGCTCTAAAAAGATCCCTGTAAAAGAACTTCACTTAGCCAATTCCTGAATTTCCTAATTTCCCTAAGGATTTGGTACCACTTCCTGAGGTTGGACGTGCTGGGGAGGAACCAATTTAAGTGCCATCTGACAAGGCAGAACCTGCAACTGTAAGGGAAAATCTTAAAAAAGGGAAAGCAGCCGAGGAGGAACCAGAGAAAACAAATTCTGTGAATACTAAAGGTGAGGAAGAAGAACAAAATGAAACCACCCCTACACTTGCACCATAGAAGGATAGTACTGAAGCTATCCCACCTCCACCAATAGAAGCCATGCCTGAACAAGAATATGAAATCCATTGAATCATTGACGAGATCACCGAATCTAACAAGGAATAGGCGGAACCACCCATTCACTCACTTAAAAGAAAGCTAAGATACAAGTGTATAGTAAGAAAATCAACCAGCAGACAGTGAAGTACCACCATCACAAGCCATTAGTGAATTTATTTTACCCTCTGTTAAATAAATAAATCACACTGTGTTTTATTAATTTTAAGTCTCATGCATTGAGGACAATACATCCCTTAGGTTTAAGGGTGTAGCATTCATTTTAGATTGTAGTTTAACATTGCATCATTCGCCATTATATGTTATCCTTATATAATACTTAATTGCCATAGCATTTTATGCATTCTAGTAAGTAATAAAGAATTGTTTGTTATAGCATTATTGAGTTGATTACATGATAGCTAATTTAGTGAAGTCTAATGATGAAAATAGTCCTTATAATTTTTTGCGAGATATAGAAAGGAAATGAATAGAAATGATCCTAAGGTTAGGATCATTTATCATATCTATGACACTTAGATTGTATTATTCAATCATTAATGACCTTAGGAATTTTTAGACTAAAACTCACAGTTTCTTATAAAAGTCATTGACTTGAAATGCACAAATGTAGGAAATAAAAGGCTAAATTTAAACTCCCAGAAGCATAGATTGCTAAGCTAAGTTTTGTAGTAAAAACAACAATTTTTGTCTCATTGAGTAGCCTAAGAGTTTGGTGCTTGCTCCATCCTTACTTTTTAGTAGAAGAAAGCTTCAGATAATATTAACTTAAAGTACTTTTGGAACACTCCGTTGTGGAAAACTGCTAAGTAGCTTGGGAGTTTGGTGTTTGCTCCATCTTCCAAGTAGAAAGACATGTGTGATTAGATGAATTCCCAAAAACAAAGAGTGAACCAATAAATGGGAGAAGTATTAGCTAAAGTCAAGTTGAAAGAGATAATAAGTGAGTTGGACCAGGAATTCCTAAGTTCTTTAAGAATTGAATAAATACAATCGAGTGCACACAACTGCACTCAAGGAAACTCTAATTTTAGGGAAAGGTTCTTGCATGTCTAGATTTGATGAGTTTTTATTAGATAGATTGCACATAGTTTTGAGTGTAGGGTATTTTAAAGACTGAAAATTGACAATGTTTAATCAACTCGATAAGGTAAGTACAGGCAATGAAGTGCATTAAAGCATGCATTAGTTGTTAGGTTGTATTGCATTGCTTGAGGACAAGCAATAATTCAGGTTTGGGGGTGTGATAACTCCTGAAAAAAGTTATAATTCATACTTTTAGACTTAATTAATTGCTTTTAATTAAGTAAAATTATCTTCAGTTTAGGTAATTGCATGATCATTTGTAGTTAATCAAGTAGTGCCTCTAAGAACTTGAAATGGTGATTACTTTATTGCATCTTTACTTTTAATTGCTTGTGGAAAGGTCTTGTTATGGCTGAATGGAAGGTTTATGGGAGAAGGATAGCAGAGGATGGAAGTTTATCGAGGCATTATGAGAGGTTTCCATTGCAATACTGGTGAAGAAAATGACAAACACCCAGTCAACAATGAGAGCACTTAGCATTTGGTCCCCCACATGCATGTGTAATGAAGAATATTCACCTTAAAATTAGGGAAAAATTAATCATTGGCTGACGGTTTTTACCTTAAAGGACAACCCAAGTATAAAAGGCAATAAAAAGGGGAGAGACGAAAAACGAAAACTTTTCTGAGCTCTGACAGAGGTCTCATTGTGGCTAGATGGGTAAGTTGAACTGACCATCAACTCGGGTGAAACAAAAAAAAAAGACAACGAGTTGAGAGGATTTGAGTTTTGAAACCCAGATTTCTTCCTCTGCAATTTGTTTCAATTCTTCTATTCTAAACTGATACTTTGGAATATTAATGAAACAAAAACAACTTGAATTTGTGTTGCCCAGCATGGGCTAACTTAATACGACTGGGTTTGCTTTGGATGATGTTTTAACTCTAATTAATGTTTATAGATTAATGTAGTTCATATTACTGCTTTACCAAATGGTTGTTTTTGTTTAAATGCTTAAGATAGTGTTCATGAATGCTCAATAAGTCTTAAGGTAGCTTGACTCTGACATGATTAGGTTACCTGGACCGAAGTTGCGTAATATAAGTGAGTGTTGAGTGAAATACTCGTGTAAAATCTAGACATAGAGTCTTACCTTATACGATTCAGAGGGTTAAGTTTTAGTATTAGTTGCTAATCCCTAGCCTATACACTTATAGTGCCATAGGGGTGAGTGAGCCTAGGTCTTGCTTTCAACAGAGGTGAACTACATTAGTACCCAATCGATCAGTAAGTTCGCCGCAGTTTTGCCATGGCATTATTCACTAGTTAAAACAAATCCCTTAGTAATACCAGCCTTAACGACCAATATTAATTTGTTAATATTCTTTGTACTCTTGTTTGATTTGTTGCAATTGTAATCTCTTCTAGTATACTCCATTACGCTCACTTCTAATGTGTTAATCCCATTTTAATTTCATTAATAATCATTCAATACGTTTATCTTTTCTATTCAATTGTGATAAATTAGACAAAGAGCACTCATCCAATCCTCGTGGGATCGATACTCACTCATCACTTTATTACTTGATTCAACATGTACACTTGGCGCAATTCACACATCATATTCACAAGAGACAGTACCTACACGATACTTCTATTCACCTCTTCCTTCTGTTAAAAAGTTTATAATATTATCCATATCTATGTCTCTAAAATATTCTAAGTAATTTTCATCAATGAAATCATTCTCATAGTATGAAACATTATAAAAGTCGCAAATTTTTTAAGGGGTTACTTCCATCTCTTTTCCTCACACAAGTATTGTATCTCATATATGACCTTTAGTATTTCTAGATTCGTGGTCCAGTAGAAATGCGTAGCAATCCTGGACAACAAGGACCATGGCACTATCCTTCAGGATCATCAAAAAACGTTCCCATTGATGATATCTGACCAAAAGCCAAATTTCTTTACACAAAATCATCAATGGATCAAATCCCCTCTATTGAATGAATTTTTTTCCTTGAAGCTCATTAAAATACTTTTCAATATTTAGAGTTAGAAAAGTATAGGGATTTTGAACCATTAATGACTTTGTTTCCATTGTTCACCTAACTTTCTTAGGAGGGATGATGTTTCAATCCTAATAACTTACGAAATAACTGATTCATTGGAATAGTAAAAAGTTAGAGTTTAAGAACCCTTAACATTGAATTTATATTCGAGGTTTGTTTGAATTCCTTGGTTCCCCGCGATGCTCCCATTCCTTTTTGCACTAAGTAGGATTGAGAAGTTTGTGAAAGGAAATTTAAAAAAAAAAACTTTAGGGGCTTAGGGTTGAAGAAATGTTGAGATATTTGAGAGAATTTGAGGGATTAGGGTTTAATGAGTGTTTTTATTAGGAGTAAATAGGAGTTTAGGTTATAAAATAAGGTTTTAAAGGTTTAGAAATTTGGTAAAATTAATGTTTAAGCCATCGAGTTGCGCAATGGGTTTGGTAAACCTTGTAGAAAATTGCAGCGATGCTGTGGCACATGGGTTTCGTGTCACGACATCCCTGGCAGGATACTGATATCGCGGCACATATCGCAACACAAGGGTTCCATGTTGCAACACATCCATCAGTTTGGAGATCTTTAGGGTATGTTTGCTATATCGCAACTTGCTATTATGATGTCGCGACACCGGCTCTGTTTCGATCCAAAACTCCATCTTAAAGATATTTTGATCTAAGGATAAACCTACATCAAATAAAATTTAAAATCTAAACTATGTGGTTAGTGAAGTACACAATAATTTACAAATATCATGCAGCAATTCACAAATTTTAACTTATACATCCAGATTTATCCAGCAGTATTGTCAATTCACCTATAGACAATCTTTTTATTCTATTAGTATTGCTCCACCATCCGTCATGCCATTCCACCCTTACCCGTTTGTCCTATACCTTGAACTTGTTTATTCTTTTTGTATTCATAAAAGCATGCATTTCTCTTGATTTGGGAACACCAAAAATAAATAAATTTTTGCAATGCTCCTTTAATTTCCTCTTATTTTCCTCATTCGGTTGACAGCCACATTTGAACGTTTCAGTCTCAACATTAATTTTCATTTTCAACTCATTTTTCTCTAAATCAATGGTGGACCTAGAAGTGGCCAGAAAAGGTCTTCCTAGTAAGATGGGTATCTCATGATCTTCCTTAAAATCAAGTACTACAAAATCTGCAGGAATAATAAAGCTTCGCACCTTCACTAACACATCTTCTAGTACCCCTTTCAAGTGTACTGAATTAATGTCAACTAATTGCAAAGTTATTTGAGCTGTTTTAAGATTCTCTAACCCGAGTTTTTAAAAAATTGATAAGGGCATTAAATTAATACTAGCTCCTAAATCACATAAGGCTCTATTAAAGTGAATACTTCCTATTCTATGGGAATAGTAAAACTACTCAGGTCCTTCAATTTGCGCGGTACGTGTTTAGAAATAATTGCACTACATGAAGCATTTAAATTAACTTGTTCTCCTACCTTGATTTTCTTACGCCTTGCCATCATTTCCTTAAAAAAATTGTCATACTTGTGAACCTTCTCAATTAAATCGATCAAAGTAGGTTTACATTTAAAGTTCTAAACAAATTCAAAAAACTTACAAATTCATCCTTGTCCCGCTTTTTTATTTCTTCTAATCTTGATGGAAATGAGACTTTTATCATTTCAGCATCTTTAGGTGTCTCTTTCCCATCGTAGCTGCTGGCACATTTTTTCTTCTCTAGTTCAAGTTCGTCTTCCACTTCTATGGAATTGTCTTAAGGTTCATCAGTATTATACACAGTTACTATAGTAGCTCGTTTTTAGTGAAATTAGAACAGTGGTTTTAGGACAACAAATCTGAAGTCAAAAAATTTATTTTATTATTATTTTATTGCCTACAACATGATAGTATTATCGTATACAAATTTTGATAAGAAATTTTACCCTTTACATGCTTAATTTTGACTAAATTGTGTAAAGTGTAAAAGTGAAGTTCTATAGGCTAAAGGTATTAAATAGCTATAGAAATATAAATTGGAAGTCCTTCTAATGTGATTAGACCATAAATGTGTTAGTGAAATATGATGGTTTGGCATATTGTGTAATTACTAATGATTTTAAAGTTTATAATTGTAAATAGGTAATTAATGATAAAAAATAAATGAAATAAATTAATCATCATCTTCCATTATCTTTGTTCAACCGAATTTAGGAATTTAGAAAGCCATTGTTGATCTTGAAGTATCAGAAATCTCATTCTTGCCTATTAGGTATGCATCTTTGTCTTGTTTTTATTGATTTCTATGTTTTCGGGAACGTTGTAGCTTAATCTAGCTAGCCCAGGGATTAATTTGTAAAATTGTTTAAGGATTTGAGTTTTGCCATGAATGAATATTGGTTTCTTTTGTTGTTTGATGGTACAAAATGGATAGTTGTTGATAGATAAACAACTTTTGTTAAGTGATTTTTGGTAAAAATGTCAAATAAAGATTAAATTTAAAAAAATTACATGGTAAAATTTGTGAATTTATGAAATAAATGGGCTGCTAGAAGTATGTAGAAAAATCAACTAGGCTTGGGTAGGGATAAAATTGTATGAATTTTATTTTTCGAGCCTAGTGACTAAATTGCAAAGAATTAAAAGTATAGGGAAAAATGCTAATCTTTAAAAAAATATGTTTGGGATTAGATTGAATAAATTATATGTTGAATTGTGTTAAATTTATTCGTATAGATCCAGTTAGACCTCATACGGAGTTAGATCGAGGCAAAAAGAAAGTCTCAGATTAATCCCCTTCGTATCTACGTATACTTGTCGAGGTAAGTTTGTGTAATTAAATTGTGTTCACATATTTTTAATTGAAATTTATAAATATTATGATTTGTCATATATAATTACCGAGTGCATATCCAACGACATACGACGATTACTGTAACAACCCGTTTTTAGTGAAATCAGAACTGTGGTTTTGGGACCACAAATTTGAAGTCAAAAAAATTATTTTATTATTATTTAATTTTCTACAGCATGATAGTATTACCGTATAAAAATTTCGTTAAGAAATTTTACCGTTTACATGTTCAATTTGATAAAAAGGACTAAATCGCGTAAAGTGCAAAAGTTGAGTTCTAATAGCTAAAGGTATTAAATAGCTATGGAACTTCAAAGTAGAGGTCCTTATATGGGAAATAGCCCATTAATATGTTAGTGGATGATAATGGCTGGGAAATTTTGTAATTTGAATTAATTATAAAGGTTAATTAAGTAAATAGGTAATTAAATGATATACTGATGATTGGTTTAGAATGGTATATTTTGGGTACCAAATAGGTGAGCTTGATAAGTGACCTACATGCTAGGTTTTGGTATAATTATGCATATATGTATTTGGTCACTTAGGTAAATTTCGATACATGGTTGACATGTTAGCATATTGTCATTTGAGGTGCCTAAGGACATATTGGTTGTATGTGATGATTTTATATGTTTAAGGCTTGATTTTGGCTTGTTTTGGTTGCCTAATTATGACTTGTGTATATGCAAAATGTTGACTGTAGGCAGATGCTAAACTGGGTGAGAAATGTGGCTTGTAAAATGGTCTAATTTCGTCCAGATAGGTAGAGACATGGGCGTGTGTCTCAGTCGTGTTTGACATACGGTCAAGTGACACGGTCGTGTGTCCCCTGTAACACCCCAAACCCAGCCTAAACATTAGGGCCAAAACTGGTGATCTCACATTGTAACACGTGTTACCCGTATTCAATGCTGGAATAGTGTACGATGCATTACCAGAATAAATACACTTATAGTCATATTAAACCGAGTTATAAAGTTTCATCCAAATTAAAAACTTCCAAATTACTATCTTCGAGTCGCTAATTAGGGTATACGGGGCCCAATACATACCCATTCATATGCTCAATATATTCGTTAAATCAATCCAATATTGAAGGATCCCCTTTATGTCAAAATCAATATTAATAACAATCATAAATCTTTTCATGTTAATTTCATATATCACTTACCGAACTTCGAATGTTAATTTACAAATATGTAATTCGCTAACACATCCTGGTATACACAAGTTTAATTGATAAAATCATTTAATTGAGCTAAATTTCATGTTCATTCCAAATTTTCTTCTAAATCCATAAATTCATCCACTTACCATTTACCTAATCAATTTCTCGAACCAAGCTATCACACAACAATAATACATCACCTGTACTTCATGAATTCAATATTCGATTCATATCACCATCAAATCCATGTCATTCGAATACTTAAAGTTTATTCAAGCATATATTATTACGTTTCATATACCAAGCATATGTCAAAATTACGAATACGCAATCAATTTGTTTGTCATTTACTTGACTAGAAAATTAACCTCAAAATTTATAACATTCCATTACTTAAGATATGCCATAAAACACTCTAACATAAAATAGCACCATGGCCGAATTTTCATTATGTTATTTATTACCCTTTTTCCGAATCACATAGCAAAATATTACAAATATGTATATATTTGAATACTATAATTATGCATCAACTTACCAGCATGAGTTAATTCATGAGTCACTCATGACATCACTTCATGCCAAATATACCACACAAATATGCTATGAAACTTTATTTTCTCTCATGAGCTTACCATGACCAGTAATGCACCAATATAAACATCACTCCTATTTCAACCTTTATCGATTATAATCAGGCATATAACCAATTATACACAATTCATTCATATAACTTATTGTCCTTTTCCTCCTCTCCATCCCACATCCTTTATGTATATAACATGCTCAAATAGCAATATACATAATTTCACTATTCACTTATATTTAAATTCAAAGCTATCTATTTGAGTGAGAGTCACTAAATCATTTTTATCCGGAGCTACAGAGCTCCAAATTAAGATCCGTTAATTTTCCCCAAACTAGACTCACATATATTCTTACCATAAAATTTTCAGAATTTTTGATTTGGTCAATTAGTACAGTTTATTCTTTAAAGTCACTCCTGTTTCACCGCTCAACATCTCTGACCTCTCTTCACTAAAAATGAATTATCTCATTGTACAGAATTTGGATGATATTTCCGTTTGTTTCTTTTGAAAATAGACTCATTAAGGATTCTAAGAATATAAATTATAACTCATAATTAAGGATTCCGAAATCAATCCGACCCTACCTCACTAAAATTCATATATCTCAAAATATATAACTCTTTTGCTTGCTCTATTTCTTTTATGTAAAAATAGACTCATTAAGCTTTCATTTCATATCTTAATCACCCTATAATTCAATTTCTACTATTTTTGGTGATTTTTCAAAGTCGCACCACTGTTACTGTCCAAACTATTTTAATTCAAGTTTTCACTCTTTCATGAATTTCTCTTACTTCATTTCATTTTATCGATAGTTCGATCAAATAACGAGTACATTGTTGATAAATTTTCCCACGATTAAATAACGCATAGTAGCCTGCGCTTAGTTCATGCTACATATGCGACCTATCAGTCTGGTACACGTAGTGGCCTACACTTAGTCCGTACCATACATGACCCAATTACGATCATTCATATCTTTTCTATTCCGAGTTTCAAATGGGAAATGTTTACTTTTCAATATTTTACCAATTCTTCACTAACCAATCTTAATTCATAATTTTCATCATATGTTTTTCCACGTATAGTACATATCTTAAATAAAATAATAAAACACTTAAGCATAAATAAAAAATATATTATCTACAAACAAACTTACTTTGGTGCAACAATATAGAAATTTAGCAATTTAGTCTTCAATCTTTTCTTTTCTCTGATCAAGGTCGATTCTACTTCTTTCTTGATCTATAATAACATATTTAGCTTATACAACATCCACATAATTCAATCCAGTCCAAAAATTACATTTTGGTAAAATTACATTTTTACCCCTAAAATTTCACAAATTACGATTTTGCCCCTAGGCTCTGAAATTAAACTTTATTCTTTATTCTTATGTTTTATAACATGCTGAACATTTTTCCCTTCGATAGCAACATCAAATTCTTGCTCTAACATGCACTTATGAACAATAATAATTTTTATCAATTATGATGTTTCACTTGTTTTCACTGAAAATCGCTTAGCAAAAATTTTTTAACACAATTTCAAGCTTCAGATTCTACCATAAAACATCAAAATAAACACATTTCACCTATGGGTATTTTTCCAAATATAAACCCTAGGTTAAATTATTGCTAGAATAAGCTAAATTAAGCTACTATGACTTCAAAAAAGTAAAGAACATTAAAAACGGGGCTTGGAATCACTTACTATGGAGCTTGGAAGCTTGAAAACCCTAACCATGGCTTCTCCCTTGCTATTTTCGTTCATCATGGAGAAGATGGACAAATGTTTGGCTATTTTGGCCTTTTTAATTCTTTTAATTACTAAATGACCAAAATGCCCCCAATTTAAAAATATCCTATTTCACTTATCTCTTGTCCATTTTTGTCCAACAAGTTAACCAATGGTCTAATTACAATTTAAGGAACTCCAATTTAAAATTTCATAACAATTTGACACTTCTAACATGTAGAACTCAACTTTTCCACTTTTTACAATTTAGTCCTTTTGGCTAAATTAAGTGCCCAAATTTTAATGAAATTTTCACGAAAACATTTTGTGAGATTTTAGACCATAAAAATATAATAAAAATAAATTACTCCTCATCGAATTTGTGGTCCCAAAACCACTGTTCTGACTAGGCCTATAATCGGGTTGTTAGAATAGCATAATGAAAATTTAGCCATTGTGCTAGTTTATGTTAAAGGAGTGTTTTATGGCATATCTTAAGTAGTGGAGTGTTATAAATTTTTAGGTTAATTGTCTAGTCAAATAAATGACAAACAAATTGATTGCGTATTCATAATTTTGACATAAGCTTGGTATATGAAACATAATAATATATGCTTGAATAAACTTTAAGTGTTCAAATGACATGGATTTGATGGTGATAAGAATCGAATATTGAATTCATGAAGCACAGGTGATGTATTATTGTTGTGTGATAGCTTGGTTCGAGAAATTGATTAGGTAAATGGTAATTGGAAGCATTTATGGATTTAGAAGAAAATTTGGAATGAACATGAAATTTAGCTCAATTAAATGATTTCATCAATTAAACATTGTGTATACCAGAATGTGTTAGTGAATTACATATTTGTAAATTAAAATTTGAAGTTCGGTAAGTGATATATGAAATTAACATGAAAAGATTTATGATTGTTATTAATATTGATTTTGACATAAAGGGGATTCTTCAATATTGGATTGATTTAACGAATATATTGAGCATGTAAATGGGTATGCATTAGGCCTAGTATACCCTAATTAGCGACTCAAAGATAATAATTTGAAAGTTTTTAATTTGGATGAAATTTTATAACTCAGTTTAATATGTCTATAAGTGTATTTATTTTGGTAATGCCTCGTACCTTATTCCAGCGTTGAATACGAGTAAGAGGTGTTACAATGTGACATCACCAGATCCGGCCTTAATGTTTAGGCCGAGTTTGGGGTGTTACATTTAGTGGTATCAGAGCTACGATTTAGTCGGTTCTCGGACAAAACGTAGCATATGTGAGTCTAGCTATACATGCCATGTTATTACTTGTGATGATGTGATATCCCCAGGCTCTAACGAAATTGTTTTGTTAAGACAGAGATGATTTTCAATCGAGCTATTTTCGATAATGCTGAAAATGATATTGAGATAAATGAAATATGCTCACGTTATATTGGAATTTGGAAAGGTAATAATAAAAAATCGTGATATGTATGTGTTCATGTATGAAAAGAGATGATCATAAGTTAAAAAACAGTTTATGTTGTGATAAGCTCATCCAAGTATGTTGGTGATTAATGATGCTATGTGCTCAACATATTTGATTAAGTGAATATGATAAGCGAATTTACTTAAATAGATGGAATGTGTGTTTATGTACATCTGCTTGAATAAGTGAAATCAGTACGATCATATGATGGAATCTTATGTTTAAATTGTTAAATTAAAGATAATAAGATATTTTGTTTTATGTCTTTACTATTAAACCATGAATATTATAATAGTATGAAAATTGAATTGGAAGATTAAATTGAGTAGGACGAAAGAATGAGTACTTTCGTTCAATGTTATGTGATGAATTGACGAAAAAGACCATGGTTGAACCATGGCAACATGTGATATGTGATTTCCGTATAAGACCATATCTGGGATATCGTATCGGTGTGATATGTGCTACTGTGTAAGACCATAGCTAGGCTATGGCATCAATATATAAATATGTGTAAGACCATAGTTGGACTATGGCATAGAGAAAATGAAGTACTCAATTCTGTAAGATGTTCTCTAATTGAATAAATGTTGGTAAGTAAAGTAGAAGCTAAGTATTGGAATTTAATTAGATATTAATATTGAGCTCGAATAAGTAAATTCATTGTGTGAAATTGTAGGAGATAGAAAATATTCATAATAAATAGATGTGTTAATTTGCTTGGAATGAACTACGTGGTTATGATGGTATTACATTGACGATGAATGCAAAGTCATATATATATATGTATCTATGAGAGCAAGTTAAAAGCTTTATAACCTAACCATCACCCCCTCATCAGTATTGTTTTATGACGAAAATTATCTTGATGAGACAGATATATTTTTCAACTGAATTAATTCTGACAGTATAGAAGTAAACACTTAAATGTTTGAGTGAAATGTATTGATTATGAGTTGAAACTCATAAAGGTATGGATCAAAGAGTATAATATTTTGTTATTGATAAATTTTATAATTATATGGACACATGAGTTATGATATTTGGATTATGATGCTATATAGAAATTTCGATTGTGAATTAGTGGTTTGAGTTGGCATATGAATCATGTGTTGAGAACAAAAGTGATTAAAAGAAAATGTTTATTAAATGCTTTGAGAATGTGAAGTTAGTAATGAATTGGCTATTTGTAATAGTATGTGTTATGTGCATTTATGTGTAGGATAAATTTGAGGCTTTACTACACTCACCCCCCATATCAGTAAAATGTTACAATAAAATTTGTAAGATTTTGATTGAATAAGCTTATGAGTGCGGTGCTACAGAAGTTTGTGTACGGAAGATTAATAATGTGGTCAGAAAAGTGAATGAATTAGTGAATGAAGACAATATAAAAAGAGAGAGAGATATTGGATAGTTCTGAAAACTACTCAGATTGTGCAAAGCTACTGTCACAAAAGAAGTTAAATCCGAATAAATGATTTATTCAGGTATGTTATTTAAAGAAAGAATTAACCGGAAGTTTGTCTGGATTGATTTCTGTTAGTAAAGAGATAATGTGAAAATTCTGATGATAGAATTAGACATTTGAGTAATGTTTGTATTGTATTAATAGCTGAGTACAGTAGCTATAATGGGGTAATTACTATGATTCCTTTTAGACATTCTGTGTGTACAATTATCCTCAGAAGTATATATGACTGTTTAGTTTCAAAAAGAATTCTTATCATATGAGAACATTAGCTAAACATATTAATAGATAAAAGAATTATTGGTTTTTTTGGGTTATGTTTGACATTGCCATGTTTTTTCTGGAATTTATTCTCTTGTGTGAATATGAAAATCGACGGTAAAGTCTGAGTGAGGCTAATATTTTGTTTCTACTGGTTATTGTCCTATTGAATATACGCGAAGATTATATTGCTTTTGTTACTTTGGATTCCATTAATTATGAGTGACATTGATCTTTCTAGACATTTTTTTATATATCATCGGAATGAATATCATTCCATATGGATTGTAATTTTTTGATACTTTTTGTAGCTTTAGATGCTGAAATATCGCTATCCTGATTTTCTTATGAATCTATGTGATTATCTGTAAAAGATATGAAAAACCAAAATCATGTGTGAATTTGAAATGTACTATGTGGAAGCAAATCATTAATCTACTATCTGGTAAGATTTTCGGAGACGAAAATTCCTAAAGGGGGAAAGAGTTGTAACAGTCCAATTTTAGGCCTAATCGGAACAGTGATTTCGGGACAACAAATCTGATGAGGAAAATTTTATTCTTTATTATATTTTTATGGTCTACAATTTCACGGAATAATTTTGTGAAAATTTCGTTCAAAAATTTTGACGTTTGGGCACTCAATTTAGCCAAAAGGACTAAATTGTAAAAGTGCAAAAGTTGAGTTCTACATGTTAGAAGTGTCAAATTGTTATGAAATTTTAAATTGGAGGTCCTTAAATTATAATTAGACCATTGGTTAAATTTTTGGACAAAAATAGACAAGAGATAAGTGAAATAGGATATTTTTAAGTTGGGGGCATTTTGGTCATTTAGTAATTAAAAGAATTAAAAAGGCCAAAATAGCCAAAAATTTGTCCATCTTCTCCATGTTGAACGAAAATAGCAAGGGGGAAGCATGGTTAGGGTTTTCAAGCTTCCAACCTCCATAGTAAGTGATTCCAAGCCCCGTTTTTAATGTTCTTTACGTTTTTGAAGTCTCGGTAGCTTAATTTAGCTTATTCTGGCAATAATTTAACCTAGGGTTTATATTTGGAAAAATAACCATAGGTGAAATGTGTTTATTTTGATTTTTTATGGTAGAATATGAAGCTTGAAATTATGTTAAACAATTTTTGCTAAGGGATTTTCAGTGAAAATAAGTGAAACGGCATAATCGGTAAAAAATATTATTGTTCATAAGTGCATGTTAGAGCAATAATTTGATGTTGCTATAGAAGGTAAAAATGTTCAACATGTTATAAAACATAAGAAAAAGGAAGAAATTTTAATTTCAGAGCCTAAGGGCAAAATCAAAATTTTGTGAAACTTTAGGGGTAAAAATGTAATTTTACCAAAATGTGATTGTTGGACTGGATTGAATTATGTGAATGTTATATAATCTGAATATGTTATTATAGATCAAGAAAGAAGTGGAATCACCCTTGATCAGAGAAAAGAAAAGATTGAAGGCTAAATTGCTAAATTTCTATATTGTTGCACCAAAGTAAGTTTGTATGTAGATAATATATTGTTTTATTTATGCTTAAGTGTTTTATTATTTTATTTAAGATATGTACTATACGTGGAAAAAATATATGATGCAAATTATGAATTAAGATTGGTTAGTGAAGAATTGGTAAAATATTGAAAAATAAATATTTCCCGTTTGAAACTCGGAATAGAAAAGATATGAATGATCGTAATTGGGTCACGTGCGGTACGAACTAAGTGTAGGCCACTACGTGTACTAGACTGATAGGTCGCATATGTGGCATCAAATAAGTGCAGGCTACTATGCGTACCGATGTTCTGTTATGACACAAGAGTGGCACAGACTGTGTGCAGGCCACAGATATTCTGTTATGATACAAGGGTGGCATGGGCTGTGTGTAGGCCACCGATATTCTATTATGATACAAGGGTGGCACAGACTATGTGTAGGCCACCAATAATCTGTTAAGATACAAGGGTGGCACGGAATATGTGCAGGCCACCAAAAATTTGTTCTTACACAAAGGTGGTACAGACTGTGTGTCGGCCATCGAGAAATCTGTTTTTATTCCGATAAGTTCAATAGGAAATTTATTAAATGAAAATACATGATATGACGAAATGACTATGTGATTTATAAGTGCACATGTAGTGGGAAAATTTATGAACAATGTACTTGTTATTTAATCGAACTATCGATAAAATGAAATGAAGTAAGAGAAATTCATGAAAGAGTGAAAACTTGAATTAAAATGGTTTGGACAGTAACAGTGGTGTGACTTTGAAAAATCACAAAAAATAGTAGAAATTGAATTATAGGGTGATTAAGATATGAAATGAAAGCTTAATGGTCCTATTTTTAGATAAAAGAAACAGAACAAGCAAAAAAGTTATATATTTTGAGATATTTGAATTTTAGTGAGGCAGGGTCAGATTGATTTCGGAATCCCCTATTGTGACTTTGGAAAATAATTAAAAATTGTACAAAAATAATTATGAGTTATAATTTATATTATTAGAATCATTAATGAGTCTATTTTCAAAGGAAACAAACATAAATATCATCCAAATTCTCTAAAATGAGATAATTCATTTTTAGTGAAGAGAGGTCAGAGATGTTGAGCAGTGAAATAGGGGTGAATTTAAAGAATAAACTGTACTAATTGGCCAAGTCAAAAATTCTGAAAATTTTATGGTAAGAAGATATGTGAGTCTAATTATGGTAAAATTAACGGATCTTAATTTGGAGCTCTGTAGCTCCGGATAAAAATGATTTAGTGACTCAGACTCAAATAGACATCTTTGAATTTAAATATAAGTGAATAGTGAAATTATGTATAATGCTATTTGACCATGTTATATACATAAAGGATGTGGGATGGAGAGGAGGAGGAGGACAGTAAGGTATATGAATGAATTGTGTATAATTGGTTATATGCCTGATTATAATCGATAAACGTTGAAATGGGAGTGATGTTTATATTGCTGCATTACTGGTCATGGTAAGCTCATGAGAGAAAATAAAGTTTCATAGCATATGTGTGTGGTATATTTGGCATGAAGTGATGTTATGAGTGACTCATGAATTAACTCATGTTGGTAAGTTAATGCATAATTATAGTATTCAAATATATACATATTTGTAATATTTTGCTATGTGATTCGGAAAATGGGTAATAAATAGCATAATGAAAATTCGGCCATGGTACTAGTTTATGTTAAATGAGTGTTTTATGGCATATCTTAAGCAATGGAATGTTATAAATTTTGAGGTTAATTTTCTAGTCAAATAAATGACAAACAAATTGATTGCGTATTCGTAATTTTGACATATGTATGGTATATGAAACGTAATAATATATGCTTGAATAAACTTTAAGTATTCAAATGACATGGATTTGATGGTGATAAGAATTGAATATTGAATTCATGAAGCATAGGTGATGTATTATTGTTGTGTGATAGCTTGGTTCGAGAAATTGATTAGGTAAATGGTAAGTGGAAGCATTTATGGATTTAGAAGAAAATTTGGAATGAACATGAAATTTAGCTCAATTAAATGATTTCATCAATTAAACATTATGTATACCAGAATGTGTTAGTGAATTACATATTTGTAAATTAACATTCGAAGTTCGGTAAGTGATATATGAAATTAACATGAAAAGATTTATGATTGTTATTAATATTGATTCTGACATAAGGGGGATTCTTCAATATTGGATTGATTTAACGAATATATTGAGCGTATGAATGGGTATGTATTGGGCCTCGTATACCCTAATTAGCGACTCGAAGATAATAATTTGAAAATTTTTAATTTGGATGAAATTTTATAAATCAGTTTAATATGTCTATAAGTGTATTTATTTTGGTAATGCCTCGTACCCTATTCCAACGTTGAATACGGGTAAGAGGTGTTACAATGTGACATCACCAGATTCGGCCTTAATGTTTAGGTCGGGTTTGGGGTGTTACATCCCCTGTATCTTTTAAAGAGTATAAGTCAGTCTGCTCACACGGCCTAGCACACGGGAATGTGGCTTGCCCATGTGGCACAAGTGAGTGAGTTACACGGGCTAGGACACGGTCGTGTGACCCTATTTCGAATGCCTGCACGGCCTAAGACGCATGCGTGTCTCTTGGACGTGTGACCCCTGCAGTTTTGAAAATTTTATAAGTTTCTGAAAAATTCTCTGAATTTTTTATTTAGTCCCGATTTGTTTCTAATATGTATTTTGGGCCTCGGGGGCTCGTATTTGGGGCAATATGCATGATTATGATTGGCTTCTAACATGAATGTTATATGTTATGAAATGTTTAAATTTTTTGTTTGTTTAAATTTTTTAACTTTGGTAATACTCCGTAACCCTATTATGGCTATATATTCGGGTTAGAGGTGTTACATTTATTGGTATCAGAGCTACAGTTTAGTCGATTCATGAACTAAATGTAGCGTATACAAGTCTAGCTATGAATGCCATTATATAACCTGTGATAGTGTCATATCTCCTGACTGTTTTAAAACATGTTTTTATATAGCAATGATATCCAACCAAGTTGATTCTGATGAAGTAGAGAGTAACGCTCAAGCCTCCATTCACGGAGTAGCTTTGAGTGGCATGAGGCATGTATCTTAGGGCCAGGGAGGAGAGGCTAAGGATGCCTTCTTTCAGATGATGAATGAGTGGTTCACCGAGCTCGTATGGGTGAACCCGACTACTCGACAACCTCGACCCCCTCCTGTTCCCTAGTCGGTTCCCGTTATTCCTCAAGGTACGAAACCAATCTGAGATAGTAAGCCTCCTGTTGATAAGATTCGTAAGTACGGGGCTGAAGAATTCTGAGCTACTGCTAAAGATGATCCTGAGAAAGCTGAATTCTGGTTAGAGAATACCATCAGGGTTTTTGACGAGTTATCCTGTTCACCGACTAAATGTGTGAAGTGTGCAGTATCTCTACTAAAAGATTCAGCTTACTAGTGGTGGAATACATTGACTTCTGTAGTGCTGAGAGAGAAGATCACTTGGGATTTCTTTCAAGTTAAATTTTGAAAGAAATCCATTAGTCAAAGGTTTCTCGATCAGAAACATAAAGAATTTATGGAGCTCAAGCAGGTTCATATGTTAGTGTCTGACTATGAACGAGAATTTGTTCGTTTAACTAAATATGCTTGAGAGTGCATTCTGACCGGGACTGCAATGTGTAAATGGTTAGAAGACGGATTAGACAAAGATATAAAGCTATTAGTCGGGATCCTTGAGTTGAAAGAATTTGTTGTACTGGTTGATCAGGCACATAAAGCCAAAGAGTTAAGTAAAGAGAAAAGACACGCTGAATTTGAAGCTAGAGATTCGAGAAAGAGATTGATGGGAAAGTCATATCAATCAGCATCGAAGAAAGCTAAAGAACATCACCACCATTCTACTGCTTCTGTGGGACATTCTAATAAAGATAGAGATACGAGACGCTCCAGTCCTAAACCCCAGCCTACATCTGTAGTGAGTGTGGGTAGTGTTAGAAACATCAGACCTGAGTGCAAGCACTATAACATACCACATTATGGTGAGTGTCGGATGAAGAGTGGGTTGTGTTTTAGATGTGGTTCTTTTGACCACTTTCCTAGATATTTCCTAAGGCCACGAGGCCAAGCAATACTACTGTGAGAGGTATACCACCTCGTAATTCTAGAAATTTGACTAGTAACGTGGTGTAATGAAAGACTCTGTTGTGAGGTCTGAGGCACGAGCAGTAGCTAGGGCTTATGCTATTCACGCATGCAAAAATGCTTATGTGCCAGATGTTATTACCGGTAATTTCTCTCTCTATGATACTAATGTAATTACTTTGATTGATCCCGAATTGACCTATTCATATATTTGTATGAATTTAGTGTTTAATAAGAGCTTATCTGTTAAGTCCACTGAATTCATGGTTAAAGTATTGAGCCCCCTAAGTCAGTATGTTCTAGTTGATAAAATTTGCAAGAATTGTCCTTTGAATACTCGAGGTTACATTTTTCCGGTAGATTTGAAGTTATTACCGTTTAATGAATTTGATGAGATTCTGGGTATGGATTGGCTAACTCTACATGATGTTATGGTAAATTGTAGACAAAATCTTATCGTATTAAAATGTTAGAACAGTGAGATGCTTCGTATTGAATCAGATAATTTGAGCGGGTTGCCTATTGTGATATCAGCTATCTCAGCATAGAAATATGTGAAAAAAATGCTACAATGCTTATCTTGCATATGTATTGGATACTAAAGTGTCTGAATCAAATATTGAATCAGTACCAGTGGTTTGTGAGTATTCCGATGTATTTCTAGAGGATTTACCTGGATTACCACCGGTCAAAGAGGTTGAGTTTGCTATAGAACTTGTATCGGGAGCATCACCGAGATCGATAGCACCTTACAGAATAGCTCCTATTGAGGTTTTGCTCGACCTACAGAGTTGAAAGCACAGTTACAAGAGTTGACTAATAAGGGTTTTGCTCGACCTAGTTTTTCACCTTGGAGTGCACCGGTTCTGTTTGTTAAGAAAAAGGATGGATCAATGAGATTATGCATTGGTTACCGTCAGCTTAACAAAGTTACAATCAGGAACAAATATCCACTACCTCGTATTGACAATTTCTTTGACCAGTTGAAAGGAACCACAATGTTCTCGAAGATTGATCTTCATTCTGCCAAAAACTGCATTTAGAACCAGGTACAGACACTATGAATTTATTATGATGCCGTTTGGTTTAACTAACGCACCTGCAGTATTTATGAATTTGATGAACATAATCTTTAGATCGTATTTAGACAGATTTGTTGTGGTATTTATTGATGATATTTTGATATATTCTTGAGACGAGTCTAAACATGCTGGGCATTTGAGAATTGTGTTGCAAACTTTGTGAGAAAAAAAATTGTTTGCTAAATTCAAAAAATATGAGTTTTGGCTCCGAGAAGTTGGTTTTCTAGGACATGTAGTATCGACCGAAGGCATCAAAGTTGATCCGAATAAAATTTTTGCAGTTGTTGACTGGAAACCATCGAGAAACGTATCTAAAGTTAGAAGTTTTCTTGGATTAGCTGGTTATTACTAGAGATTTGTAAAAGGGTTCTAGATGATAGCTACACCAATGACACGGCTATTACAGAAATATGTGAAGTTTGAATGGTTTGATAAATGTCAGCAAAGTTTTAACTAGTTGAAAGCACTGTTGACCGAAGCACAAGTTTTGGTTCAGCCTGAGCCAGGTAAAGAATTTTTTATTTTTAGTGATGTGTCATTGAATGGTTTAGGCTGTGTTTTGATGCAGGAAGGAAAAGTAATAGCTTATGCCACCAGACAATTAAAGCCACACGAGAAAAACTATCCGACACATGACTTAGAGTTGGTAGCTATTGTGTTCACGTTAAAAATTTGGTGACACCATTTTTTCAGTAAAAAATGTCACATATTTACCGAGTAAAAGAGTTTAAAGTATTTGATGTCACTAAAAGATCTAAATTTGAGACAGCGTAGATGGCTTGAACTGTTGAAATATTATGAGTTAGTTATTGATTATAATCTGGGAAAAGCAAACATAGTTGCGGATGCTCTGAGTAGAAATTTTTTGTTTGCTTTTCAAGTGATAAATACACAATTGATAGTGTTTGATGATGGCTTGATCTTAACTGAGTTAAAAGTTAAACC
This sequence comes from Gossypium hirsutum, assembly GCF_007990345.1. Taxonomy (NCBI): domain Eukaryota; kingdom Viridiplantae; phylum Streptophyta; class Magnoliopsida; order Malvales; family Malvaceae; genus Gossypium; species Gossypium hirsutum. The sequence continues at coordinate 22,344,477 of NC_053437.1, read as the reverse complement.
GATGTTTCTACAGCAAATATGCGAAGCTTAGAAATGTGATAATGAATTAAGAGCTAAACGAGTACAGTGTGAGTTGACGTCTAATTCAAATTTTTGGATAGGACCCGATGATTATTTGTTATTCAGAGATAGAGTTTGTGTACCGAAGAATCCAGAGCTTATACAGAAAATTTTCCATGAAGCTCATGGTGGTAGCTTGCCTGTTCATCTGGGGAGCAATAAAATGTACAATGATTTGAGACAGATGTACTGGTGGTCGGGAATGAAATACGAGATTTCTGACTTTGTAACCAGATGTTTGATATGTCAGCAAGTTAAAGCTGAACATCAGGTACCTTCAAGACTGTTATAGCCAGTGATGGTAATGGAGTGGAAGTGGGATAAAGTTACTATGGATTTCGTATCCAGGTTACCTCTATCTCTGAAAAAAAGATGTTATTTGGGTTATTGTTGATCGTTTGACGAAGTCTGTGCATTTTATTTTGGTACGTACAGATTTCTCACTTGACAAATTAGCTGAGTTATACGTTTCTGAGATTGTTAGATTACACAGAGTGCTAGTCTCATTATTTCGGATAGAAATCCGCGGTTTACATCACGATTCTGGAGAAAGATACAGGAAGCTCTAGGTACACGGTTGCATTTTAGCACTACATTTCACCCTGAGACTGATGGTCAGTTCGAGAGAGTGATTCAAATTCTTGAAGATATGCTTCCTTGATGTGTTTTAGAGTTCGAAGGCAACTGGAAGAAATATTTAATGTTGATCGAATTTGCGTATAATAATAGTTTTCAGTCGAGCATAAAGATGGCACCATATGAGTCTCTATATGCTCGTAAATGTCGAATTACGTTATACTGGACTAAGCTCAGTGAGAAAAAGATATAAGGGGTTGATTTGATTCGCGAGACTAAAGAAAAAGTGAAAGTGATCCGAGATAGTTTGAAACAAGCTTCAGATCGTCAGAAATCGTATGCGGATCTTAAATGTAAAACTATAGAGTTCCAAGTTGGTGGTAGAGTATTTTTGAAAGTTTTTCCCTGGAAGAAATTTCTTTGACTTGGTCGCAAAGGGTAAGTTGAGTCCGCGATTTATCGGGCCGTACAAGATTACTGAAAGAATCGAACCTGTTCCATACCAATTATCTTTACCATCATAACTTGAAAGAATTCATAATGTCTTTCACGTGTCTATGTTACGACAGTATCGATCTGACCCTTCACATGTAATCTCTCCAACAGATGTCGAGATTCAGCCTGATATAACATTTAGTGAAGAACCGATCAGAATTCTGGAACGAGAGGTGAAACAGTTGAGAAATTAAAACATAGCTTTAGTAACAGTTCTCTGGCAGCGACACGGAATAGAAGAAGCCACCTGGGAACCCAAGGAATCTATGAGAAAGCAATATCCAAACCTCTTTTCTAGTAAGACTTTCGGGGACGAAAATCCCTTTAGGGGGAGAGTTATAACCACCCGTTTTCAATGAAATTGGAATAGTGGTTTTGGGACCACAAATCTGTAGTCAAAAATTTTATTTTATTATTTTATGGTCTACAGCTTGATAGTATTACCGTATAAAAATTTCGTTAAGAAATTTTACCGTTTAGATGTTCAATTTAATAAAAAGGACTAAATCGCGTAAAGTACAAAAGTTGAGTTCTAATAGTTAAAGGTATTAAATAGCTATGGAACTTTAAAGTCCTTATATGGTAAGTAGCCCATTAATATGTTATTGGATGATAATGGCTTGGCAATTTTGTAATTTGAATTAATTATAAAGGTTAATTAAGTAAATAGGTAATAAAATAATATATTAATAAAACAAAACAATTTTATTATGTTCATCTTCATCAAAATACACCACAAACCGATTATACTTGGAGAAAATAGAGCTAGGGTTCGGCCAAGCTTCAAAATCCAATTAGTAAATGATTTTTGTCCCCTTTTTATTAATGATTTCTATGTTTGTGGAATCGTTGTAGCTTAATCTAGCTAGCCTGGAGACTAATTTGCAAAACTGTTAAAGTATTTGAGTTTCTCCATTGATGAATATGTTAGGGTTTTGAAGTTTATTGGTAGAAAATGAATGGTTGTTGTTAGAAAAACAACTTCTGTAAATGAATTTTTTATAAAATTATCAATTAGGGATTAAATTAAAAAATGTGATAAATTATGTGGTAAAATTTTTAATTTTTGAAATATTTGGTCTACTATAAATATGCTTATAATTCGGATAAGCTTGGATAGGGATAAAATTGAATGAATTTCATTTTTCGAGCCTAATGACTAAATTGCAAAGAATTAAAAGTATAGGGGCAAAATGGTAATGTTTCCAAAAAAGTGTGTTGGACTAAATTTTATGTGAATTATATTGAATTGAGTTAAATTCATTCATATAGATCCGGTTAGACCTCGTACGGAGTTAGATCGAGGGAAAGAGAAAATCGCGAATTAGTCGCCTCCGTATCTACGTACAGTCGTTGAATTGTACATTTATAATTTTAAATTGAATTATATGTTTGTGAAGTGTGTAAGCATTATATATGAATACCGATCACATATCCGACGACGTACGACGATTATCGAGCCTTGTTTGAACCTTAGGAATTTGTAGAATATAAATGACATGCCATTAGGGTTATCGATTTCAGCTCTTATGAGCTTACCGATACTCAGCTCATATGAGCTTACCATTATTCAGCTCGGAGGAGCTTACCGTTTACAGCTCTTATGAGCATACATGTACATGAATTGACGTTCAGTACACCTTGTGTGTACTACCCATGTATCCAACGATATTCTAAATGGTTCAACGGGCATTGTTCTATTACGAGATTACATGAGTTCAATACGAACTACCACAGGTATTTACATGAGATATATGAAAATGATTTGTAATTGATATATATATGCATGATTTGGAAATTATATGTACATGGAAGTTTGATTATTGTTGAGCTCATACATGTTTCTGGATATTTATATATGGTTGATGAGGATATGTGTCTAGGCTTTTGGCCAAATTAAGTTTGGATATGCTTTGTATGCTTGCCTTAAATGTGACTAAATGGTAAGTTAAATTCTATGTTATACGAACTTACTAAGCTTAAATGCTTACTCTGTGTTATTTTTCATGTTTTATAATGATTCAGAAGCTGGTTCAGGTTGGAAACTTTTCGGAGCTATATCACACTATCCATCGGCTCTTTTGGTACTTTCGATTATTTTCGGTTATAATGGCGTGTATAGGTTAATTTTGCCAATGTTGGCATATTATTGTTTTGTTGAGATAAGCCACTTATATGACTTGTGTTTGGTATATTTTGATGTGTATTTATATATGTGGCCTTCTTATATTTGATGTGTGTTTGACATGGTAGAATGGTGGAAAGTAAAATGTGGTTTGAATATGCATATAAGATATGTTATATACCTTAGTGTGATTTGGTGATTTGTTATGGAAAACTTATAGGTATATTGATGATTCGTTTAGAATGGTATATTTTAGGTAACAAATGGGTGAGCTTGATAAGTGACCTACATGATAGGTTTTGGTATAATTATGCATATATGTATTTGGTCACTTAGGTAAATTTGGATACATGGTTGACATGTTAGCATATTGTCATTTGAGGTGCCTAAGGGCATATTGGTTGTATGTGATGATTTTATATGTTTAAGGCTTGATTTTGGCTTGTTTTGGATGCCAAGTTATGACTTGTGTATATGTAAAATGTTGAGTGTAGGTGGATGCTAAATTGGGTGAGAAATGTGGCTTGTAAAATGGCCTATTTTCGTCCACACGCCTGTATCTTTTTAAGAGTGTAAGTCAGTATGCTCACACGGCCTAGCACACGAACGTGTGGCTTGGCCGTGTGGCACAGTTTAGTGAGTTACATGAGCACGGACACGACCGTGTGTCCCTATTTGGAATGCCCATACGGCTGAAGACACAGGCGTGTCTCTTTGGGCATGTGAGTCACACGGCTGTGTGGCCCCTGCAGTTTTGAAAATTTTATAAGTTTCTGAAAAATTCTCAGAATTTTTGGTTTAGTCCTGATTTGTTTCTAATGTGTATTTGGCACCTCGGGGGCTCGTATTAGGGGCAATATGCCTGATTATGATTGGTTTCTGACATTAATGTTTTATGTTATGAAATGTTTGAATTTTCTGTCTGTTTAAATTTTAAAACTTCGGTAATACTCTATAACCATATTCTGGCGACGGATTTGGGTTAGGGGTGTTACAATTACCGAGCACCGTTTGAACCTTAGTTATTCGTAGGATACAAATGACATGTCATTAGGGTTACCGATTTATAGCTCATGAGAGCATACCATTTTATAGCTCATGATAACATACTGATCTTCATCTCAAATAAGCATACCAATTCATAGCTCGTATGAGCATACATGTACATAAATTGATGGATTATAGTTATATGAGCTAGCACACTATGTGTGAGCTATCTCGGGTATCTAACGGTATTCCAAATGGTTCAACGGGCAATGTTCTGTTACGAAACGATATGAGTTCAATATGATTAATTACAGGTATATACATGAAATAAATAGAAATGATGTTACATGATATATAAATATATGAAATGGATGATACATGTACATGGAATTTGATAAATTGTTGTGTTCATCCATGATTATTGACTTGTATATATGTGTTTACATGGCTAACATGGTTGGTTAATATCTGCTTAGGCATTTGTGTAATACCCTAAAAATTTTTACAGTAAGATATTATCTTTGATATAATAAAGTAAGGAAATAAAGCAAGAAAAAGGGAAAATTTTGGAGTTATGTCAACATTGGGAAGTATATTATGACATATTAGTTCAAGAAATGATTAAATCGCAAAAGTGAGAAAAGTTTTATTGCCCAATAGTAAATACTCAAAATTTGAGGGGTTAAAGTGTAAATATGAAAAAGTTGAAAGACCAATGGTGTAAATATTTTAAGGGGGAATGATCTAAAAACTAAGGAAAATGGATGGATTAGGAGCAAATTGAAAACGGTGAAGAATTTTGAGGGACTAAATCATAATTTTACCAAATTAAGTGATGACTCAATAATGGAATTTTAAAAGATTATAAAGGGCAAAATGGTCAATTGAAGAGAGAGAAATCTAGAAGATAATGATGATGTTGGAGATATTTTAGATTAATTAAATAAATATTAGTTTATTAATATTTTAATTTGATTTTTAAATAATATTTTATAATTTTATTATTTTATTTAGTATATATATATATAAGAAAAGGAAGATGAAGAATCATCCAACCCACCATTTTTCTCATGCACCAACGTGAGAAAAAGAGAGAAAGAAAGAAAGTTTTGCTTTCTTTACAATTTAGTCCTTCAACCAAAAATTCACCATTTTCATCTAGAAATCAAAAAAATTTCCATATCCATAAAGAGAGAAAGATAACAAGGAGACTATGAGGAGCTAGAATATCAAGTTACATTCAAGAAATAGAACTGGAGGAGAGAGAAAATCAAGTTAAAGATTGAAATCAATATGACAAGATCAAGATTGGGTGGAAATTCGAGGAAAATGGAAAATTACCAAAATGTCCCTGAATTTTGGTATTTCTACAATTTAGCCCGGTAAGTTCTTGTAACTTGAATTATATTCTTAAATGCTTGAAATATATTTTTCTTGATGTGAATATGATTTGGATGTTTATTGTATGATAATTGATGAAGTATTGATATTCTTGATGAAAAGAGAAAATAAATCTCGGTTAAATGAAAGGAAAATTTGATGGATCTCTAAAAAGGAATTGACGGTAAAAAGGATCTAGCCCGGACGGGTGATCCTATCCTGATATAGCCCTCCCGAAGAATATGTGGAAAATGGATTTAGCTCGAACGGGTAATCCAAATTAGGGTCTGAATTTAGCTTGGACTGGTAATTCAAATTCAAGCTCATTAGAGTAATTTTCATTACAGGGGATTTAGCCTGGACTGGTAATTCCGAAAATACTCTATGAGTTTATATTACAGGGAATTTAGCCTGGACTGGTAATCCCGTTGTAAGGATGAGGTTCGCGGGAGTGTGCTCTTTGAAATGGAAATGTGCGCACATGAATATGAATTGACGGACTCGGATTTGTACACTAAAAGTGTACCTCTAAAAATCCATCAAATTTTTGAGAAATTCAACGGGATAAATATGGAAAATAATAAGGGTAATAGAAAAATGGAATTGAATTATTATTGGAAATGTATCATTGAATTTAATACCCAGTTTGGATTGAACGCGGGATTGAGTACAATCGTTCTGTGCCAAAGGTTGAATTGACGGATAAGACCATAATTGGGTTATGGCATTAGAAATGTAAAGGATGAATTGAAGGCAAATTACCCAAGTAAACCGAGGTTCAGCATTTGTTGCGGACTTTCGTGTTTACTATCTGTTTAGCTCTCATGAGCTTAAGTTCAGCTTCGGGCTTCTGAAAATGATGTACTCATATTCGTAAGTTGTTCTTCGAAAGGTAAAATATCGGGAGTTGTCTTGAATGGTAATATAATTATTTATATGATGCATTGAATTGGTAAATATTTAAGTGAAAATGTGCTACTACTCATGAAAAAGCATTAAGGTTTAAATTAAGCAATTTTCTTATGAAATGACTTATCATGTGATCAGTTCGGGAAAGGCTTTGGGTAAATGCACTAGCTTGTGACCTTGGTTTAATGATATGTTTATGATTTGTGTGACATGCATATGGAACAATTGTGGAAAGTAAAGAAATGCAAATGAAAATAAAGAAATTATCAAGAGTTAAAATTATATAAAAACCTACTAAGCTTGGGATAATATGTTTAAGTGATACTGTGGATTTATTCACCTTGTAAGTTGATAAATATAGCTTCATGGGTATTGTGGTATCAATATTGGGTTATCTGTGATATGTACAGATTTCATATTTTAAAAGAACTAATATGGTTAAAGACTACACGAGCTTATTAAGCATTCATTGCTTACGTATTTGTTTTTTTATTTACCCTACAGATTATCGAAAGCTCGATTGGGTTGGAAACTTGTCGGAGATATATCACACTATCCATTGGTTTTATCGGTAATTTTGGATTATTTGATTCTAGTTATAATGGCATGTATAAGTTAATTTAGCCAACGTTGGCTCATTAATATTTTGATTTTGGTTGGTTTCAAATATGAATGCTAGATGAAATGAAATGTCTGAAAATTAATTTGTAAATTTTGGAAATGCTCCGTAACCCTTTTCTGGCGACGGATTCGGGTTAGGGGTGTTACAATTTGGTCAAATTGTGTTGGGATATGCTTTGTTTACTTACCTAATATGTGACTAAATGTTAAGTTATATTCTAAGTTATACCAACTGACTAGGCTTAAATGCTTACTCTGTGTTATTTTTCGTGTTTTATGGTAAATTCAAAGGCTCGTTCAGGTTGAAAGCTTTTCGGAGCTATATCACACTATCCATCGGCTTTTTTGGTACATTTGGATGTTTAATTTTGGTTATAATGGCATGTATAGGTATATTGGCTAATGTTGGCCTATATGTTTAGTTGTTGGAATGGCCATTTGTTTGGCTTGTGTTTTGGTATTTTAATAATGGTATGAGTTTGGTTTTGGCATGTAAATATTAGATTTAATATGGTTGATGGTTTGGTTAATGTAGTTGAATGATGGAAGATGAAATGATAGATGAATATGCATAATTTATATGGCTTGTGACTTGTTGAGAATTGGTACTTTGTTTGAATAGCTTAAATGACTATTTATGCTAATTATAAAATGGAATTTTGGTACCAAATGGTTGTGTTTTGGTAAGTAAATTATTTGGTATGTATTGGTGCAAATATGCATGGAAGTTAGCATGCAAGTTAGTTGATTATTTGGTCAAATTGAATACATGGTTAGGCATGTTTATATATTGTCATTTGAGATGCCTAAGGGCATATTAGTTGTATGAAACTTTACCATATATATATCTTGTTTATGCTTGATTTGGATGACTTATTATGGTTTGGTTATATGTACAAAAATTCTTGTAGTTACATGCCAAATTGGGTGAGAAAAATGGCTTGTAAAATGACCTATTTTCGTTCACACGAGCAGAGACACGGGCGTGTGTCTCAGCCATGTGTGACATATGGCCAGGGGACACGGCCGTGTGTCCCCTGTAGCTTTCTAAGGGTTGCAAGTCAAGCTATTACACGGCCTAGCACACAGCCTGGCACACAGGCACGTGGGGTTACTTCATAGGGTACACGGCCTGGCACACGGGCATGTGGCTTGGTCGTGTGACCAAGTCAGAGAGATACACGGGTACAGGCACGGGCTGGGACACAGCTGTGTGTCCCTATTTCAAATGCCCACATGGCCTAAGACATGGGCGAATATAATTCATTTTCTAACTTTCCATTAATAAGGGAAAAATCTTATATTCTTTTGGAAAGAATATAATTCCTTTTTCTAACTTTCCATTTTTCTTTTCTATTAATATGGGAAAAATCATATATTCTTTTGGAAAGAATATAATTCATTTTTCTAACTTTTCACTTGTCTTCTCTATTAATAAGGGAATAATTATAGTTTTCCTTTTTAAAATGTGATATCAAAAAGGATAAAAGGATGATAATCCCTTGGTGTGTTAAGGTTACCAACGTAATAATTTAAAAGGTCTAGCAACCAATTTTAATTCTCTTTGAAAAGTTCAAGAGAAAAGGTCCATTCGTTTTTTATGGGTTGGACTACATAGAGGCCGAGTGTTTCCGTTGTGGCTTGGAATCGACATCAAATCAGCAACATCCTTTAAACATTTTCAGTAGATAACACTACAGCAAAACAGGCTTTCAGAGGCCTTTTTTTGGCAAACGACGCTAAAATTTTTGGCGTTTATGCTGGAAAAAGCCGCTATAAAATAGGATCTTTAGTGGCACTTTCCCTACAAATGTCGCTATAGAACATGATCTTTAGCGACACTTTTATTACAAACACCACTAAAGAACATGATTTTTAGCGACGTTTTTTTTACAAACGCCGCAAAAGAGTCGAGCATGTTGTGGTGTTTGTAACTAGAATCGCCGCAAAAGATCATGTTCTTTAGCGGCATTTGCGGGAAAGTGACACTAACATTAATAGATTTTACCAATTTATTTTTATTTCATATAGAACCCGAATTTTGAACATATTATCCTTTAACTTCAAATCCAACCAAAAACTTCAAATCTAAATGATACTATCATGAAATAAATATGTATATGATCTTAATTAATAAATGAGAAAACAAAATATATTCAAAAGTTATATTGTTAAGATATTCTCACAATAAGAAAACAAAAGTCTAAGATGGCGGATTCTGCGATTGGTTCTGTTGAAACATCTTCATTATATTTTGATGCTGTAGCTGGAGTTCGTCATATTTTCTTGTTGCCTCTGTTGACCTTGCTGCTGCCTCTACTTTCCTCACTACTACCTCCGCTTTAAATTGTAGCTAGAGTTCTTCATATTTCTTTGAGCCCCCGCTTCTCTCGATGCTGCATCCGCTTTAAGTTGACCAATTTGCTCGACTGTGCTCGCTTGCATCTGAGCCATCTGGTCTCTTAACCTCTAAACTTCAGCTTGAGCCTGATTCGTCAAAGGCATGTATTGCTGCGAGCTAGATCCAAAATATTAGGTTGGGCTAACAAAATATCCTTGAAATCGACCCCGACCATACCTTTCAGGACCCAAAACTTCAGGAATAATTCAGTTACCAATGTCATCCAGATTAAAAGAACTATCACTTAAAGCCATCCCTTCATACTTCGCCCTTTTATCCTTTAGTTTCTCCTAATAAATCAATCAAGGAGTTAGAAACAAAATATATAATCAAACAAATGCAACATAACTTGGCATTATTTGCATTACAAACGATGAATTAAACCATTATAATTAAACATGATCAATATTTAAAATAATTCAAATTTTATTAAGTAAATATACCATAATTTCTGCAGCTTCAGTAGTCATAGGAGATCCATCTTTCTTTCTATGTGTAATGTCAACAAGCTGAAGGCGTCCAACTTTTTGACCAGACGAGAGTTCCTACAATATAGTGGGAAAAATATTATTTAGTACAAAGTAATTAATGTTTGACACAATTAATAAATTCAAAATACCTCCTCATTAGCTACACAAGCAAAACTTTTCGACCCAACTGTGTACGTGAATTTTTGTTTTTGCCTACTTATAGTTCCAACTCGTTCACGATCCTACATTATAAAATTATTATTACGTATATACTAAATACTATAAATAAAAATAATTATAAGAGTTTGGAAGTACGTAATACCTTTCCTTTCTTGAATTCTAAAATCTAACTTCATCTTCCCATGGGTACCTCAGCATTCCCGGCGGGATATTTTGCAATTTCTCTTCGAGGCTTATATTTTTCTTAAAATATTCTTTCTTTAAAGTACTTTTATGGTCTTTTCATTTCTCTGCTAATACTTTCTTCACATGATTATCCAAGACCTCAAAAGCAAATCTCTCCTATAAATTACACAAGTTTAGAAAGTAAATATAAATGAAAATTAAACTAAAGTATTATAAATTACATGTTATTACCTTAATATTATCAAGAGCTTGATTTTTGTTACTATCAGACATATGATGCCATGACTCGTAGTTGATGGGAAACAAACTGGCATTTCGTGCTAGAATGCCCAAGTATCCTGCTAAAAGTCAAGCTTCTGATCCAATAGGCTGACCATGACTGTTTCTAGATGCTTTGACACGCTCTAAAGAATTTAAATCATATAAATCTTTTAATAACATACGCCCTCGAGTTTTGCGCCTCCTACCATTTTCATCTAAAAAAGGTATATGATAATATAAGAATTTGAAACAAAAATCAATAATAAAAGTCAACATGCATGTAAATTAAATTTAACATTACTTTGAATTTCTACAGGTTCGTCAACTATATTCGGAACATTCAAAGATCCAATAGCAGTATGTTGATCACTATTTGTTTCTTCCGAATTTGGAGGATTTTGAATAATACTTAGATCTTACAATCTTCTTGTAGGCATATTATCTACAATACACATAAAATAGTTGAAATATTAGTAACTAATTACAACAATAATAGTACATATAAAATAGTTGAAATATTTAACAATATCAAGATTTAAATTATAATATTAAATATAATTAAAAAGACGTAAAATCTTACTACATCATGATTCGTAAATAGCTTCATCCACATCCTGACGAACCCATTGAAATTGTGTATAGTACTAGGGATAGTTTCATTTAAGTTTTGTTCTGGAAAAGGAAAAGTTTCTGATCTTTCGTCGATGTCATCTCTACTTCCATTGCCCATGTCAAACAAGTCTCTAGGGGTGTTACGAAGTACAACATACCAACCCTCATCAGTTGGATCTTTCGAGTAAAAAAACTTGTTTAAGTTGAGAAGAAAATACATATGGCTCATCTATCAATTGTTGTCCAGTGTGAATTAATCGAGAGAAGTTCACCATTGTAAAATCAAATTGATCTTTTTAAATTTCGCAAGCAATATTAACGTCAGCCTAATCACATTGAAATAAGACAACCTTTCGTTTGCCATAGCAATCCAACTCAATAATGTCCATAAGAAGTCTGTCATACTCCACATTTCCCTCAACAGGATTACTGTCTCTAGCACTAGCATAACTTGTAATTTAAGAATTAACAACTATTCCACAATTTTGAGTCCTCAATCTTTCGCGAGATTTTGTATGAAACTTGAATCCATTAATGGGGAAGGCATTATATCTTTTTACTACTCTATTTGGACATTATGAAAGCCATTTAACTTCTTCATTGACGTCCTTTCCACTCCAAACCTATTGAATTGAAAGTAATTTGATTAATTATAATGTTATACAAAAATAGTATTATTTGTCATTGAAAGCTTCAGTTGCATACCATCTGCCCTAACCATTCATGAAAATATTCTGTGAATAACTTATGAATCTCTCGATGTTGTAATCTTTGGGAGCATGAACGAGATCTCAAGACTTGTTTAAACTCACTATGTTAAAAAATGGATTACTTGGTTAGAAAATAAACAAATGAAAAAGATGAATATGTATCAAATTCTAAAACTTACTTGCGTAATGGTTCAATTGAATCGTGGTGAAAAAGAACATATCTATGTGCTTGTACCCAGGATCTATTATCTAAGTGTGCAATTTTCACTTTACCAATTGGTTATCCATAACTTTAAAATAGATAAGTTTTAGCTAAGTTATGATTAGTGAGCCCAGCATTTCTGCTTAGTCTATTCAGTCTTGTTTCAACATCTTCTAAATATCTAGAGCAAAAAGTCATACACTCCTCTACTAAGTAACCTTCAACAATTGATCTTTCTGGATAACGCTTATTACGATAATAAGACTTCAATTTGCATAGGAACCTAAACACAATATACAACATTATCAAAAGTTGTAACTAAAGGTATATTCATGAATGAATGAAAACTTTTCAAATAAATTAGCACCTCCCTATAGGATACATCCACCGATAGAAAATTGGTCCACCAAATTGCTTCATGAGGGAGATGGATTATCAAGTGCACCATAATAGTGAAGAAGGAAGGCGGAAAGATTTTCTCCAAGTTGCATAAAGTCAAGGCAGCTCGATCTTGTACTTTCTCAAGTTCTTCAACAAGAAAAACTTTTCCAAGAAAAGCTTTCATTATATTGGATAGTTTAATTATACAAGACGTCACCTTTTTTAACATACAACAGCATAAAGCAACTGGCAGTAAATCTTACATCAAAATGTGATAATCATGTGATTTTAGGGAATACAGTCTTCAATCTTTAAGACTCACACATCGAGATATATTTGATGCATACGCATCTGGGACCTTTATATCTTTCAACACCATGCAGAACACTTCTTTTTCTTTATTCGACATTATAAAAATAGAAGGCAACAACCGAGATTTTCCACTTGAAATTAATTGGGGATTAAGATCAGGTCAAATTCCCATTTCAACTAGATCAAGTCAACTCTTAAGATTTTCTTTCGGTTTTCTATTGACATTGAGAATTGTCCCAATGATGTTCTCACAAACATTCTTTTCAATATGCATGACATCAAGATTGTGTCACAAAATGTGATGCTCCCAATAAGGCAACTAAAAAATATACTTCTTTTTTCCACAAGTCCGCCTCATTAGAATCATCCTCTTCATCAGATTCATCATCACTCTGCCAGTCAACATCACCAACATACGCATCCTTTGGTCTTTTCTTTGTTTGCGTGTTGGATGGTTGATTCATCTTTCCATAACTAAAATTGATATCTTTTAACATGAACAAGATTTCAGATCCAATGGTCTGCTCAGGAGCTTCTCTGAACTTTTAGCACCATCAAATAAAGTCCTCTGAAATCTAAAACTATGATTTCCATCTAACCACCGATGATGCCCTATATAAGAGAACTTCTTCTCATTATATAACCACTTCAGACATGTTTGCGCAGCACAAGGACAAGCATAACGTCCTTTGGTACTCCAACCAGATAAATTGGCATAACCAGGGAAATCATTAATAGTCCATAAAAAAGCTGCACGTAAATAAAAGTTCTTCTTTCTCAAGACATTATATGTTTCAACACCTGCTCATAACTGTTTCAACTCTTCAATAAGTGGCTGCATATAAATGTCAATATCATTCCCAAGACCTATCTCTCTAGGGATAATCATATATAAGATAAAAGAATATTGCTTCATGCAAATCCACGGAGGCAAATTGTAATGAACAAGCACTACAGGCCAATTTTTGTACAAAGTACTCATAATTTTAAATGGATTAAATCCATCAGATGCTAGCCCGAACCTCACATTCCGAGGATCGCTTGCAAAGCTTGAAAATATAATGTCAAATGATTTCCAAGCTAAAGAATCTGTAGGATGCCTTCATAATTCATCATCGATTCGTTGATCATGATGCCACCTCATAGACTTGGCTGTCTTTGTCGACATGAAAAGCCTTCAAAACATTAGTATTAGTGGAAAATATCGCAAAATCTTTGTTGGCTTCTTTCTTGACTATGCCTCACCTTCATCCTCATTCACATCTTTTGCATTCCTATTCATCTAATGGGATTTACCGCAAACATGATAAGACTGTTGGTTTTTCCAATCACCCCAATACAACATGCAGTCATTTGGGAAACTATAAATTTTATCGTACCCAAAGCCAAATCCTTTATCAATTTCTTCATATCTTTGCATGAATAAGAGATTTTTTTCAAACAAAAACATATCTCTCAAAAACTCTAACAGTAGCATAAATGATTTTTTGGTCTACCCTCCCAAACATTTTAAGTAAAAAAGACAAAATTAGAAGGACAGTCTTGAAATTTTCGATCCCTCATAAATTTCTTCATTTATTTCATTAAGTAACTTGTAGAAATTTGCCGCTTCTCCATTTGGCTCTGCACTAGGTTCACTTCTTCTCGTTTCAGTAAAAGAGTTTCCACCAATATCACAATCATCGAATGCAATAATTTCAGGTGGGAACAATTGCAAACCATGACTGTGCATATTAAATGCATCCTGCAACATACCTTCCATTTCATCTTCTCTAACAGACTGATGGTGAGCATTATGAGGACAAGTCAGATTAATCGTTGAAGAGGTTCTACGAGGTGTACACTCTCCATGGAAAATCTATTTTTTATACCCTCGAATAAAGCCATCAACAATTAGATGTTCATAGACAACTTCACGAATATGCCAATTGATGTTGACACACTTCTTACACGGGCAAAGAATCATATTCTCTTGGGTTGCATTTTGAAATGCAAAATTTAGAAAAGTTTGTACTCTATTTCAATAGCCGTTGCTTACCCTTGGCAAATCCATCCAACTCTTATCCATTTCATAGTTCTTGAAGTCTAAAGTTGACAATAAATTACGATTACTTAAGTGTTCTAAATATATTTAAACCATGTCATTGTACTAAAATATATAATATAAATGGTTAAAAACAAGTGATGTCATGCCTATTATTATAACACTGCTTTTTCTTCTTCACCAACAACTCCATTTGATTTCCGGCTAAAAGAAGGAAATATATTTAACAATCCAATACATTGTTGTTGCCCAAAAGACTTAAAGTTTTTTTTATAAATATCTCATTTCCACCAAAGTCTAAATTTTTTATAAAGCAATAATATTATAAATATATTAAATTAATGTAATATCTTATATTTATATTGAATTACACTTTCATTATAATTTAAAGTTTATAAATAAGTAAATTCTTATTATTTAATGACTTATTACCTAAAATACAAAATCATTATTATTATATTATAAATACGAGAAATTAAATAAATATTGAATTATACGTTATATTCATATTATATTACAATTTAAACTATTATTTCTATTAACACTAAATAAAAATTCAAATAGATAAAGATTGATTTATACTTTATATTCATCTTAAAATGTAATCTAAACCATTTAAATTTATAGGTAAGCAATGTCTTATTATTTTTTCACTTAAACTTGAAAAATTAATTTTGTAATTATACTAGTCATTTAAATAGATTGAATTACAATTTTATTATAATTTTAAATATCAGAAAAATAATATCTTATTATCTTAAATTACATCTCAACATAAAATATATTATTATATTAAAAGCAAATAGAAAATTTGAATGCATCAAGTCTTATAAAATATTGAATTACATCATTCATATTGAGTTATATTCAATGTAATATAAAGTCCAATAAATATTGAAGTACACATTATATTAGTCTTCAATTACATTTTCATTATAATTTATAATATTATTTTTATAATTATATTAAAGTTAAAAATTGAATAGGCACTCCAATTAATATTGATTACACTTTATCTTCATCTTGAGATACACCTTCATTATAATTTAAAGTATTAAAATTTACAAATAGGTAATAATTTATTATAAAAATATTTTAATTATTCTTTATTATATAAATACGCCAACATGGAGTAACAAACAGAATATCAAGCTTTCCAACCTGCTTTCATAAACTATTTCACAAACAGAATAACAAACAAAGTATTTTAATTATTCTTTATTCTTTATTAGATGGCTTTCCAGCCTATTTTCATAATTTTTTTCTTGGCTATCACATCATATTTTTGAATGTTATCTCAATCTTCAATCCTCAAGTCTCATTGAAACCAGAATGTAATTTCCTAACAAAATTTCTGCCTTCCATTTGTGCAACAATCAGAAGTACATAATGGATTCCTAGAGGTTAAAGCTGTGGACACGAACGATCAAAAGATGAACTCTAATGCATTCATATCACCAAGCATTATGTTTCTGTTTTTCAATATCAAGCTGTAACTAAACTGTGATGAGGGTGACAGATAGAGGTGGCCATAGCAAGTTGAAACTTGTTACAATATGGGAAATGCGGAAAATTTGGGCCGAGAAATTAAAAAGGATATATTACTAATGGACCTTCTGTGCCATCTTCTATTGCGTAACGTCTCATTAGTTGTAAAATCACTACAAAATAATATATTACAACTTCGAAAACCTAATAAAAGCATATTCATGCTTCTTTTCTTTTTAAGCAAATGCAAAATCAAGCTTTAGTTATTCGATATTTATCTTTTTTTCAATTTATCAAATAAAAATTAACTAAAAGTTATTTTTTATTATAAAATTTGATTAAGAAAGAATGAACCTCCAATTGAAACTCATCCTTACTAAGAGTGTAGGGAAGCCAAGTCTTGCTCATACATGTATGTAATTGAGCTGTTGACTTAATAACAAATCTCTCTGTCACAAAGTGTATGAGCTTGATTTTATCTTTAATGATATGAGGCTAATTGAATAGCTCAATAACTTTTAGAATCAATATCAAATTTGAAGAATAAAACTCTATCAAACTTAGCCCTATTTTAAGTTTTTCCGAGTGAAGTTCAAACATTTAACTTTGTTGATCAACTTGGTTAGAATATACCACTAACAGTAAAATGACAAATGCTTCAACTTTTTGGAAAATTACAACTCAATGACAACATATCAACAAAAGAACTTACCTTCACAACGTGGTCATAGTGTGCTTCTCTTCCTTGTCCATTTGGAATAACCTATATAAACATAGTTAAAAAAATGAGCATATCAGACGGCCTAGTTATTAACTGTCCAGTATCTCTCCCCCTTTTATTTTTCTAATATTTGCATAAATACATACACATATTTATAAATTTTATACATTGATTACATGAAACAAGAAAAGGGTAACTCAAATAGAGACCGGTTCTTTACTTAGACTAAGAGCAAAACAGAGAAGTTAAGAAGCTGAGGATCTGAATAAGGAGAAGATATTAACCAGCCATCAAAGAATAGCAACGTCTTCAAAGTTCGAAATATTAGCAGAGAAGGAAACCAAAGTTCTAACTAAAAAAAAAAGTTGAATTACATTGAAAACTCATTTCGTAATTTAATTAAACATGTGATGGGGGTGACAGATTTCGGCACCAATTATGAAAGAAAACTTGAAAACAAAAATATCACCTTTTCTATATACCAATCTGTTCCTCAATATCTAACAGTCATATTTTATCTAGGTGAGATATTTAGAACAAAAACAGAAAAGAAAAAAAGAGTGCAAAGATAAGAGTGCAAATATAGAATGAAATGAAAAATTACCAGATTAATTGCACAGATCGGGAGAAATTTTTGGAGAAAGCGAAGAGAACGGTAGGTCGATTTACTGCTTTCTCTTCTTCCTTTTTTTTTGGCCTGTCTCTCTCTCTCTCTCTTTTTTCTGCGTTGTTGTTTCTAGTGAAAAGAAAAGGGTTAGGATTTGAAAGATGAGAAAATAAATTAACAAACAAACAAAATGATTTGGGGCAAAAACTGACGGATTTGGGGAAATTGCAGCAGACGAAGACCGATGATGCAGCAAACCTTGGGGAAAAAACTAAGTGATTTGGGGAAAATTATTTCGAGGAAGAAAGGTTGGGGGTCAGCTATCAAAATAGCATCGTTTCAATAAAAATTAAAAAATATTCGCAGCGTTTATGGGCAAAACGCCACTATTTATTTACCTTTAGAGGAATTTATGAGAAAAATGGTGCTATAATTTTAACCTTTTGCGATGTTTATGCAAAAACTCCGCTATTACTTTACCTTTTGCGGCGTTTATGGGAAAAACCCCGCTAACACTGCTCCCATTGTGGCGTTTTTCATCCAAACATTACTAAAAATGCCACTAAAAGCTTAATTTGTTGTAGTGTAAGGTATATTTCCAACCATATCTCAACCCGGTTCGTTTCTCGTACATGGATCATTGGTTGTGGATCACCGAAATATTTTTTTCGCAGTGCCACAAGTCGAACCAGCGGTCCTAACATCCTCGACATCAACCTAAAGGTTTTTTTAAAATTAACTGTTAGTTGGTACTTACCAATGGTGTTTCGACAAACTTCTAGAAACCTTTCTCATATCCTCTAGTGAAGATAACTTAAAAATTTTAGAGTCGTAAGAAAGAACATAAAGAAGAAAACAAATGTGAAACATGCTGGCTATAGGCACCCTTTTTATAACACAAACAACAAAAAATAAGCTTAGTGGGAAAGTCAAACATCCCACTATCACCCTTCAAATCTGAGACTAAACTTACTTAACAAAATTTGAAGTCTAAACTTTTACCAAACGCAGCTACTACCACTAATCAGAGTGGTAAAACATTACTTGGTACACTTAAGGAACCAACTAAACAAGTCATTCGGCTACCTAAACATATCATCTTTTCATCTACAATACTCTATTTCAATTTTAACTAGGTCTCAACTAAGCTCTAATGGTGCTCACTGAGCTATTGTTTCCACATCAAAAAATTATATCGCTCTGCAAACTAACAAGTACGCCCAGAACATCTGAGGTTGGTGGATCATTTCATAGAAGAGTCTGCCAAACTTTAAAGTTCGCCAAATGGCTAATTCAAGCAAGGCATCCGCCAAAACGACGTACTGATAAACTCACGCAATATGTCAACCCCACACTTTAACTGATAATTCGCCCATTTTATACTCTGGCTTACTCAATTATACACCAACAACATATCGACAAGATCTATGCCGGGCGGGCTGTTAAAATTCCTTGAAGTGTTAAGTTACAATTATCATGATAAACATGTTGTGATTGTAGTGTAAACACTTTTAAACATGGATAAGTGAAAGAGCATTTGAACATGATTGAATGTTGAGTGATTAGATACTTGAATTGTTTGCCATGATGTTGGTTGATGATTACAATCTTGTATAAGGTTGAATGAATGACATTGGGAATGGATTAATGTTCATTGAATTAGGTACCAAATGTGGATTTGCCAAAAATAGGGGTAACGTCGGATGAGGGATCCTTGATGTCATAACTTCGTTCGATAGTGAGTGACATCGAGACTTGGGTATACATGTTCTCACGACATAACTCTCTGAGATGAAGTTGCCACAACAAGGAGGCTTTGAGGTTGTGATGTCAGCCTGAGACTTTTAAAACTTTACATTTTGGTCCTAATTCATACTCGGGTTAGTAAAAGAGCTTTCGTAAACTTGTTTGTGACCCAAAAAAGATTGTCTGACATGTTGAATGTGTTTAACGTTTATTTATATATTTAAATGATTAAGAAGTGTATGATTACACGTAATTGCTTTGACAACAATCGTAGCATCCGATGACTTAGACCTGAAAATCTGTCGGGTAAAGAGTGTTACAATAAAAAAATTTAGAGAAAGTGTGAAAGAGTAAGAGAAATATGAGAGAAAAGTGATGGATGCAACAATAAGGATTGAGGAATGTTGGGTTTTAGTGGGTGGAGAAAAAATTATTTTCATAAAAATTGACTTTTTTTTTATAAAATAACCATTTTTCAAAAGTTTTGGGTGATTATTTTTAAATTTTTTGTGAGGTAAATTCACCAATTTTATAAATTAAAATATTTTTATATGTATTTGTGTATTTACTATCTCTTTGTTTGATCCCACAACTATAATTGTGGCCACGGGGTGTATCAAGTATTGTTTTCATTGCAACAAAAAAAAAAACTATTTCAGTGTGGTTTTGCACATATTATCTTTTGATTTACAAGTAATTTACATAATGTATAAAAAAAAACCTTGAAACTAAGTGTAAAGCAATCCTTAATTCCCATCTCCTTACCAACTCCAATTGACGTTATATTCAGTGCCATGATATATGAATTAGCAAATAAATTAATTTTATTTGTCAATTTTTAACTATTTACATTATTTATTTTGAACAAAGTTTGAGGAATTCTTATTTTTCACTAAAATTTTACCCATCTTAATATGTAATAATTAAGGTTTCCTTGTATTAACCCATTAGATATTTAAATAAGACCATGTCAGATTCCTTTTGGAGGTTACTATAAATTATTTGCAAGTCTCATCAAGAAGGAAAAAATAAAAATATTTACAAAATTGCATTAATAAAAAAAAGGTGCAAATATATAATGCTACTTGAACAAATGTCGAACAAAATGTAAATAGCTAACATAGATATATCTAGAACAAGTTTATCATGTCCATACATTTGCCATATCATATAACCCTATTATAGAGTTAAACAAATTTAAACATATAAATACAATTTTTAAAAATATTGGAGAATAATAATTCAAGTTTTTACATTGATACAATAAATAAATACACCATAAAACATTAGTTCGAACACTAAAATATGTTTATCTTAATATTATGAATAATTTTAAATATTATATAAAAAATAATTTTAAATATTATATAAAAGAATACATCAAGTAAAAGCTTATTTTCTATGTCAACAGTTTTTGGCAAAGGATAGTTCCCTGGAAATCTAGTAAGCTATACAGTAAAAGATTTAATATTTCATCCTTTTCCATGGGAGTAAACCCAAAGCACTTAACCCATGTATCCACCGTGGTAGGCAGTGCAGGCAAAATCAGCTTCTCCACCCCTAATTTCACTAGATTCTTTTCAACTTGATCTACCAAAAGTCGACACATTCCGCGGCGGCGGTGTCTGAAACTGGTGGCGACAAGGGGCATTTCAGCCACCCTGTTACCGTATACCCTGAGAGTGGCCACTGAAACCACATCCTCCTTTTCCTCCACAATCACAGTATAGAATCCTTTGAAATTCAATCGTTTCAGCTTTGAGACTCGGCTGAAAACCACATCTTCGACCACATCTCTCCCCGTCTCATCATTTTTGGTTGGTTCGAAACACTCATGCTTCACTTTTAGTGCAACCCTTAACTGACTGTGATTTTCTGCACCATGATGATCAGATTTCAATAATGTCCATGTCAGATTGTTTCCCGCTGGTATTGGCTTCCCTGTAAGTTTTTGCAGGCCATAAAAGACCTTTTCACACTTCTGGCTACATAATAATACCATGTTTTCGGAACTCTTCAAGCTCAAGCAATCAATATGGAACTTAAGCTCACATTGATGACAAGTACGATAACTTTTCTCCCTTAAATACCCAATGCCACAGATTCCACAGCAGCAGGATGGGCAAAACCAGTTGCCATCGGGAACTTCGTTTAAGCCAAGGCAATTCATGTGGAAAGCTGAAGGGCAATACTCACAGCAAATTAACTCTCCCCCATAGCAACAAACGGAGCACGCTTCATCATTCTCATGTTCAATTGAATTGAACTTCGCAGTTTTAGAATTAGGGTTGTCTACAATAGAAGGACTCGTTGAATGACGAACTTGTCTTTGACAATCGGAAAGTGACCTGCCAGCACCGTCGTCCAAGATTATGTTAGCGGCTGGCCTCCGATTGGTACTCCCAGCATGAACTTCAAAGGCGGTGAGAGCGAAGACCTTGAAACAACAAAGACATTGAATCCCATCACGAGTTATCCGACCTTTTATCAATGGAGTCCCGGTCTTACTGCGGTAATACACCTTTTCCAGTATCGAAACAGCCTTGTTATCTATCAGCCAAGAGAGATCAGTTCGAGGCTTACGATCAGAAATTCGATTTTCTTGTTTCTTCACCTTTTTGCTTCTTTTCGGTGATAGCGGTTGAGTCTTCGGACCCAAACACTTTCGTTTTTGAGGTTGCTTGGGTTCCAAGTTTCCCATTGTTCCATCGTCGATGAAGCTTTTGCAAGCCGTTTTCAGTGAATGATAAAGTTTTACGTTGGGGGATTGATACCGCACTTCTTGTTTTCTATTTTCGTGGGCATACCTGAAAACCCGATCCTTAGCCCAAAGATGGCTTTTGGCTTTGGAGTTCTTCGGTCGACCAGAACATCCTTTTTTGCGAACAGCTCCTTCACATACTTCACCTTCACCTACAGACATGGCCGCTTTATCGTTCAACCGACTTGAAGAAGAAGAAAACCCCAAGAGAACTGAAAAAACCAAAAAAAAAAAAAAACTAAATGGAAAATGAAGAAAGATATGTTAACGATTGTATTGTAGTAGTATTACACTCCTTTCCGAACTGGGAAAGGATTAGGATACAATGAAATTGAAATTAGAGTTATTCCGTTTTAAGGTTTCTAATTTGTTTTAAACCATCATTACTATAAAATTGATATTTATCAACTAAAATTTTTTAAATAATATAAAAATATTTTTTATTTATATATTACAACCTTGTTATATTCTCTATAATATATATTTCTTTAAAAAAATTGATCATACGTATTTTATTTTTATAAATGAAAAATAAAGCAAAACATTGTGTGTAGTATTTTTTTAGTAGGCAACTAAATTTATAGAGTAACTTTAAAAAAATGAAGGTACATCTAAAACTAGATTATTTAAAAATAAAAATAAAAAAATTAATAATATATTTTTAGTACAATTCTATAAGCATATACTTAAATTTTATTCTCAAGAATTTAAAAGGAACCCTACCTTCCTTTTCTTTTGTTTTTTTTATGAGAGAGGGAGAGTAAGAATCTGAAAAAAAAATTGTCTGACAATACTCTTGAGTTTAAACATTAAAAGATAGTTATCTCCTCTCTCTCCCTCTCTCCCTCTCTCCCTCTTTTAGTTTCATACAAGGAAGTAGGTCGTGCGACCAACATACATGGTTCTTGAGAGCTAATTGCTATATAATTGTTAGGTATATATAACAACTCGTAAAAATGAGTAAAATTAGTATGCTCTACCTTCAAATGCATTTTGTCGCATTTCAAGTTTTCTATGATCTCTTTTGTTATCAATGATATAATGAACTTTTGTATTAACAATTATGTTCTCAACTTTAAACATAATTGACTAACTTGTAAATACAATTGAATGAGAAAACATAATAATCTTCCATTTTCTTTGAATCCCTCTATTCAATTTAGCTACTCTTTAGATATCTCCCAACATATCAAATCATACATGATCATTGGTAGCAAACTAAAGTAGCTAACATTAAACTAAAACATCAAAAAACAGTCAAAAGTTATAAGGGTACTTAATAAAGATCTCTAATTGATGTCATGGGTCTCACACAACTTAGAAATAGAGATTCAAACTTCTATTACCCATGTTGGTCATATAATGCACATGGGGTTCCTTAAAAAATGATTATGGGGTATGAAACACATGCTACAGTATTACTCTTCCTTTTCTCTCAAAATGCATGTTTTTTATAAAAAATTTCGACAAGTATTGGTGATAGTTTAGATACACTTGGTTTAGATACACTCGGTATCTAACTTGAGTCCTCAACGCTATTTTATTGATGAACTTATCTATAGGACTTCGACCTAGCATTACAAAAAAAAAAGTGAATTCTTGGAGTTATAATTCACTTTTGATCATAACTTCATCATTTCCTGACCTTATCTTGCAACTCCGTTTTAAGTTTGAGCTCTTATTAAAACTTCCAACTTTGAAGCTTAAAACTAATCTCGTCTCCACTTGGCACCAAGCCATAGAGGTGATTGTGTGTGTAAGAAGGTCGAACATCTGCCCAACATACTTTTAATCTTATATATGTATTTAACATGCATAAGCACATGTGTATGCACTCATGAAATAAAGTATTAAACTTAGTAGGCATTATGCTTGGAAAACTGCTGATGATACTCAGTGCAACTAGTACATCAAATTGTACTCAATCTTAGAGATCTAGCATGCTCACTAAATACATCTCTAGTAATTGTTTTCGTAAATGGGTCTACAACAATCTTTTGTATAGATATATATTATATGTTGACTTCTTTATGTACAACCATGTCTTGTACGAAATTGTACTTCATATCTATGTGTTTAGTTCTTGAATAGTATTTGAGATCTTTAGTGAATCAATTACAGCTTGACTATTACAATTCACTACCACACTTGATGAATTTTTATTGAATCCCAAATGAGTCAAGAGTTATTTAAGCCAAAATACCTCTTGTACTGCAGATAAAATTTCCACAAACTCAGCTTCCATTACGGATAATGCAATACAA
This sequence comes from Gossypium hirsutum, assembly GCF_007990345.1. Lineage (NCBI taxonomy): Eukaryota > Viridiplantae > Streptophyta > Magnoliopsida > Malvales > Malvaceae > Gossypium > Gossypium hirsutum. The sequence goes on along the minus strand of NC_053437.1, from coordinate 22,319,978 downwards.
GTTTGTTTCTTTCTACCATAAGAGATTGCACCATTGTTTAATAAGAAAACATATCTAGATGTTGACTTTCTTTCATCCAAATCTCCTTAACAATTAGTGTTTTTTTATATTTTATTTGGTTGAAGTGACATTCTTGATAACACAAAGAATAATTTGTAGTGCCTTTCATATATCGAACAATAATTTGTAATGCCTTTCATATACCTTAGTACCCTTTTTGCTACCTTCCAATAGGGTTAATCTGGATTATATTGATATATGCTTACTAATCCAACAATATAACAAATATTAGGCCTTGTATACATTGTTGCATATTTAAAGCTTCTAACTACATTAGAGTAAGGGAATTTCTCCATTTAAGCCATTTTCTCAAGCTTTCGCCTCTTACATTAAGAGCAATAATTGGCTTGTAGTCTTACATTCTAAATCATTCAAGGATATTCTTAATGTATGACTCCTTTGGAAGAGCTACTAGCGTTTTAAAAAATATCTCAAGTAATCTTTACTCCAAAAATGTAAGTCGCTTCTCACATGTCATTTATTTTAAAAATGAATGACAACCAACTTTTTACCATTACTTTATACTCCTTGTCGTTTCTAGCCAATAGTATGTCATTCATATAAAGTGACAAGATTTGAAACTTGCCATTTTCTCTTTTGACACACACATAGTGGTCTTCATCAATCAAAGTAAAATGATACTAAATAATAGTTTGATGGTAACTTATATACCACTATTTAGAGGATTGCTTAAGAACATACATGGATCTTAGTAACTTGCACATTTTGCGCTCTTCACTTCTATCATTAAAACCTACAGGTTTTTCCATCTAAATTTATCTTCTTCTAGTTCTTCATTTAGAAAAATAGTTTTGTCGTCCATTTTGTAACAACCCAATTTTCGTTGATGTTAGAATAGTCAGTTTTGTAGTTGAATTTTCTAAGTCAAGCTAACATGATAATTTTATTCGGGAAGTTACATGACGTATATGAAATTATAATGCTAAATTGCTAAGTGATTAAATTAGATAAGTTAATTATAGTATAGGTACTAAAATGTAAAGTGATTAAACTAGTGAAATTTAATGAAGGATTTTTTCTAAGCCCTTATGTGGTAATTAAGCAAAAGACTTAAGTGTTATTTTACCATAATTGGGATGAGATTAGTGGCATGGAATGATCCTAACCATCTATCTGCAACAACCTTCCCAAGTTGAGCAATAAACCGTTGTAATAGCGAAGAGGATGATCCTGTCAACACCAAATCATAAACATAGACCAAGCAATATGCATACTCGTCATTACCGGAATATATAACAGTGAACTGTCAGCCTTGGAACCGTGAAAACCAAGCTGTTGTAGTGCATTCGAAAGACAAAAATATCAAGCTCGTGGCGTCTGCTTTAAACCATATAGAGATTTCTTTAGAGCTCATACAAAATCGGGTTTAGAATGATCAGCAAATCCCTGTGGTTGTTCCATAAAAACAGTTTCATCAAGAGTCCCGTGAAGAAAGGCATTCGAAACATCAAGTTGCCGAATGGGCCAATGACGATTGACGGCAATGGAAAGAATTAACCTTATGGTGGTCGGCTTTATAACAGGGCTGAAAGTTTCAACATAATCAAGGCCTGGTCGTTAATGAAACCCTTTTGCAACCAACCGCGCACGACATCTATCGAAGGAACCATCCACTTTTGTTTTTACACGGTATACCCACTTGCAACCAATGATATCCGAAGCTCGAGAATGAGGAACAAGATCCCATGTGCCGTTTGATAGAAGAACATCAATTTCTTCTCCCATTGCAGCACGCCATACTTGCTGTTTTGCTACTTCAGTGTATGACGAAGGGGCTGATAGTGTAGTGGACGCAGCAACATGAAAAACCTTTGGTTTCAGTGAGCCAGTATGGGAGCGTAAAGTCATTGAATGAGGCACGGTAGGTGCCTGAGCAGTGGTAGGAGAAGCATTGGGACTGCTAGAACCTATCTGGAATGTGATAGGGTCATCGGGAACAATGGGAGCAGGTTGGGAGGACACGGTGGTGATGGCAAGAGATTGATTGGCAGTCGGTGGGGGGTACTTGGGACAGTAGGGAGCTGCTAGTTGGGGCATGGGGCTGTAGGCAGTGGGACGGCAGGTAATGGATTAGAATCGGAGCGATGGCCACGAGAAAAAATGGTTATCGGGGAAGGTGGAGGACCGAGAACCGATACGTGCCCATCACTGGACTTGAATGGAAAAAACTGTTCATCAAAAATAACATGGCGTGAGTAAAACACTTTATTGGTGGACAAAGATAAACATTTATAACCTTTATGAAGAACACTGTAACCAAGAAAAACACATTTGGCAGACCTTGGCTCAAGCTTATTTTTGGTGTATGGACACAACCAGGGATAGCAGCAACAACCGAAAATTCTCAATGACTTGTAATCAGGGTCACGATGAAAAAGGGCTTGGTAGGGTGATTTATGGTGTAATTTTGGAGTTGGGAGACAGTTGATAGTGTATACAGCAGCAACAAAGGCATGATCCCAAAATTTGGGAGGGACAGAGGCATGATGTAACAAGGCGTGACCAGTTTCAGTTATATGACGGTGTTTTCTTTTAGCGCAGCCATTTTGTTCAGGGGTATGGGGACAAGAGCTGCGTTGGATTATAGCTTTAGAGGCCAAATATTTTTCAAGGGCTTGAAATTCCCCACCCCAATCGGATTGGAACTGCTTAATAGGTAAACCAAAGTATTTCTCAACAATAGCACGAAATTGAATGAAGCAATTATAAACATCCGATTTACGACGAAGAAAATAGATCCAAGTATATTTTCTATAATGATCAAAAAATGCCACATAATATAGAAAACCATCACTAGAAGCAATTGGAGAAGGACCCCACAAATCCGAACAAACTAACTCTAATGGTTGTTTTGATTCATAAGTAGAATCCGAAAAAGACAATTTGTGTGATTTACTAACACAGCAAGTTTCACAAAGAGATGAATCATGCTTATTAGAAGCAGACAATTTATTGAAACTAAGAACTTTATTGACAGTGTTTGAGCAAGCATGGCCTAGGCTAGCATGCCATGTAGACAACGAAACTGAATGACAAGCAGGAGATACTGGATCAGTGGCTAGACGATATAAACCATTCTCAATGTACCCTCTATGCAGAGTTTGCTTCGTCCGTCGATCCTTAACCACAAAATAATCATGGAAAAATTCAACAGAGACATCATTAGTGAGTGTAAACTGAGAAACAGACAATAAATTTAGGTTAGCCTCAGGAACATAAAGAATATTAGACAATTTGAAAGGATGAGAATTAAGAGTTAAGACAGACGAGCCAACACGAGAGATAGGTAAGGTTTTACCATTGGTGAGAGTGACTTCATCGGAACCAGTGTACGTAGAATGAATGCCCAGGTTTCCAATTCAGATGTCAAATGATGAGTGGTACCGGTATCAACGATCCATGGCTTGGGATTTGTTTGAGGAGACGAGCTATAGTTTGCTGAGGGTTTGGGGTAGGACTCGGCATATCTTGGGCTGGGACACTGACGACTTGTGTGGCCACGTCCTTTGTAGTTGTAACATGTTGGATCCTTGGGCGGGGAGGCAGCTCGGCCACGACTGGAATAATTGCCATTGCGCTTACTGTTACGACCCCGTCCACGATTAGCGGAAGCAGAAGGCTATCGACCGGCAAAGTGGGCAACGGCAGTAGGATGAAGAGGCTCTTGAACAGCTTTCAATTGTAATTCCTCAGAAAGTAATAAGCCAAACAAATCATCAAAGGATGTTGACTATAGTTTTTCCTCTAGATTGCGAACGAATGGTCGATAATCGGTACCAAGTCCTCGTAAAATATGATCGACAAGATCGTTTTCAGAAATAGCCGCATTTAGAGCCCCGAGTTGATCAAAAATTCGTTTCGCACGATCCATGATATGACGATTGAATCATCGCTACGAGACAAGGCATGAAGAGAGCCTTTAAGGGTCCAGATTTGAGCTCGAGATCCGGAAGCAAAAGTTTGATGCAGCTTTGTCCAAGCTGCGAATGCACTAGTGGCTCCGACTGCTTGAGATAGCACGGACTCAGACAACGAGCAAAGGATCCAGCTAAGAACCATTTGGTCATTAAGAAACCACGGCTCATAGGCCGGGTTAGGAGCATTGTCAACAGTCTTGGGAGGAGCTGTTGTGCCGTCGACATGATGCATGAGTTTTTGGCTATATAAGAGAGGGGTCATTTGAGTTTTCCACAGGAGGTAATTAGAGGGAGTAAGCTTGATGGTGATTTGATTTGGCATGGAAGGTGGAGAGGAAACAGTCGAATTGGCCATGAGGGGAAAAAAAGGAGAGGAGGCAGTGATTGAAACCTTTTTACTGGCAGTCTGATACCATGAAAGATAGTAATTTTGGTTTGTAAATTTAGCTCTATTGTATTCGACTATTGATAGCAAATATATACAAGATTACATCAGAGTGTTATCTACAGCTATTCACAATTTGAATTTGAATTTTAAGTAGAATAAGATCCTAAAGAATAGGAGTGATAACAAGTCTAGTTTGACTTGGTTAACTCTCAACACTATCTACATTAGTGGTATTAATCTAAAATGGTGGCCATTAGATTAATGATTAATTAGCTTAATTAAAATGGTTGATCACACATATATATGTATAAGTTGTAAGTGGAAAAGAAGAAATTTTCATCTTTTTCTCTCCCAAATAGTAGCTAAGGAATAAAGAAGGAAGGGATAGGCTTTCTCCTCCGTTGATGGCCATTAATTCAAAGTTAAGCAAGCTTTTTCTTTAACACTTTTTATAGATTTTTAAAGTGGGAAGCTTGGTATAACCAACCCAAGAGTTAGGTTTTGTTATTGTTGATTTTAACTTAGTTTACCATTGTTGAGAACATTGAGAATGGATACTTGAAATCATGAAATGTTTAGTTGTTAAGCTTAGTGTACGTGAGAAATATGTTAGAAACAAAATAGGCAATGTTGAGACTGTTCGAAAAATTTGGTTTAAAGAACGATTTTCTATCATAGTGGGACTGTTCAAAATGGACAATTCACTACCATTCTTGATGCATTTTTACTGAATCCCAAATGAGTCAAGTGAAACAGTCTGTTTATCAGTGGTGTCGAAAACAGTAATTTTGGGGCCACAAATCCAATGAGTAAGTTCATAAATGTTATTATTTAATATTTATGAGTCAAATATGGTATTAAAATAAATTTTTAATTGGAAAATTATTCTATTTGAGTGAATAATTAGGTTCAAGTGGTATGTCCCTAAAGTCGAGTGGTTTTAGAAAATGAGGTATCGGGACCTCGTTTCTATAAACCAAGCCATAAATATTTTATTAAATATTTATGGAGTGTTATTAAGATTGTAGTAAATTTTCATTAAGAAATTTTAATATTTAGATAGTTAATTAAATAAAAAGGATTAAATCGTAAAAAATGTAAAACCTAGTCGCTATTGAATTTTCAATGATTAAATGGATTAAGTATTAAATGAGGGACGTTTTATATTGCAATTATACCAATTGTATTATTATTGGACAGCTGTAGGTAATTAAGTTCTTAAAATTTGATTAATTTTACAAGGGTAAAATTATAAATTTATAATTAAATGAAAATTTAAAAGAAACAAAATGCCCAAAAATGCTATCATCTTCTTATTTTCTTAAAGAAAAATCGATTCTTCCATTTTTGGGGAGAAACACATTCGGCCAAATTGATTTTGATGCATGGTAAGTGTTTTGATCCCGTTTTTAATGATTTTTATGTTTTTAAGCTCATATTAGCTTAATCTAGCTAACCTAGGGGTCAATTTGTTAAATTGTTAAAATGTTTAGAATTTTACCATGGATGACTTTGAGATGTTTTTGAAAGTTTATGGTAGAATCTTAAGCTTGGTTGGTAGATAGGACTATTTTGAAATTATTTTTTGGTAATTTTAATGTTTAAGGACTAAAATGTGAAATTAGTATAATAGGAGGACTTGTTGTCAAATAACATCAAATATGGCTTGTAATAGGGTTCTAAAAAACTCCACTAAATTTGAAATTAAATGAAAATGGTTAATTTGAATATTTTGGGCTTAGGGACTAAATTGTATAAAAGTAAAATGTTGGGGGCAATTTTGTAAATATGTAAAAAATGAATTAATTTCATAAAAATGAATTGTTTTTCTATTAGAATTAGTGAATTGAATGGAATTATTATTGTAGATCAAGAACGAGTAGAAAATTGAGGAAAAGAGAAATTTTCCAAATAGCCCTTGTACTTAGTCATTGCTGCAATTTAGTCTGGTGAGTTCAAATGAATTGTAATCGTTATAATTTTATTTAAATCAAATGTTTACTATGTTGTTTTTAATGTAAATGAATCAATATGTATGAGAATGTATCCACATTATGACGAATTGACGGATATCAAGTCCTAGTTGAACCTTAAGAATTCTTAGGATACAAATGACATGTCATTAGGGATTTTATGTTTTGGGTGCTGGCTTGAATGTCCTACTGATGGCTAAGGTTTTGTATTTGGTGCAGATTCTCTACAGCTCGTGTGAGCAACATCGTGTAGCTTACATTCCGACCCACAACTCATGTGAGTAGGCCCACTTGATAGCTTGTGTGAGCATTCATGTAAAGGAAAGGTTACAGTTATATGTAAAGTCACACTTTATGTGAGATTTCCTAAGAAAAAGAATGGAATGGTAAGTGACTTAATAGAAAGGTTCATGACTATATGAAAGAGTTTATGCTTACGTAATGTATCATATGAAATTCCACTTGTGATGTAAGTGAGTTTACATGTGTTGTTGATGAACCTATTAACATTTGAGTTCGATGATGTTGAATAGGCTTATACTAAACTCAAGGCATTGGTAATGGTTTATGCTTAACCTTTGAATTGTAAGAATGGAATATAGTAAGTTTGCAAATAAAATGAATCATGATTGTATGGTAACAATGATGAAATAAAATGTTATCTTTATACATGATTGATTTTATATGAATCATAAACAAATGTACTAACCTGTGAGTTTGGTGGTGTTATATAGGCTTTTACTAAGCTTATGGCATTGGTAACGATTTGTCCTTATTCCAATAGGGTTGATCTGGATTATATTGATATATGCTTACTAATCCAACAACATAACAAATATTAGGCCTTGTACACATTGTTGCATATATAAAGCTTCTAACTACATTAGAGTAAGTGAATTTCTCCATTTAAGCCATTTTCTCAAGCTTTCGCCTCTTACAACAAGAGTATCAATTGGTTTGTAGTCTTGCATCCTAAATCATTCGAGGATATTCTTAATGTATGACTCCTTTGGAAGAGCTACTATCCTCTTAAAAAAATATCTCAAGTAATCTTTACTCCAAGAATTTAAGTCGCTTCTCACATGTCATTTATTTCAAAAATGAAGGAAAACTAATTTTTACCATTACTATGTACTCCTTGTCATTTCCAGCCAATAGTATGTCATCCATATAAAGTGAGAAGATTTAAAACTTACCATTTTCTCTTTTGACACATACATAGTGGTTTTCATCAATCATAGTAAAATGATACGAAATGATAGTTTGTAGTATCTTATATACAACTATTTAGAGGATTGCTTAATAACATAAATGGATCTTAGTAACTTGCACACTTTGTGCTCTTCACTTTTATCATTAAAACCTACAGGTTTTTCCATCTAAATTTTATCTTTTTCTAGTTTTTCATTTAGAAAAATAGTTTTTACATCCATTTTGTAACAACCCAATTTTAGTTGATGTTAGAATAGTCGATTTTGAGGCTGAATTTTTGAGGTCAAGCTAACTTGATAATTTTATTCGAGGAGTTACATGGCGTATATGAAATTATAATGCTAAATTTCTAAGTCATTAAATTAGATAAGTTAATTATAGTATAGGTACTAAAATGTAAAGTGATTAAACTAGTGAAATTTTATGAAGGATTTTTCCAAGACCTTATGTGGTAATTAAGCAAATGACTTAAGTGTTATTTTACCATAATTGGGATGAGATTAGTGGCATGGAATGATCCTAGCCATCCATCTCCATTAGTGGTATTAATTTAAAATGATGGCTATTAGATTAATGATTAATTAGTTTAATTAAAATGGTTGATCACATATATATATATATATATGTATAAGTTGTAAGTGGAAAAGAAGAAATTTTCATTTTTTTTCTCTCCCAAATCATAGCTAAGGAATAAAGAAGGAAGGGCTAGGCTTTCTCCTCCATGGATGGCTATTAATTCAAAGTTAAGCAAGCTTTTTCTTCAACACTTTTTATAGACTTTTAAAGTGGGAAACTTGAATTTAACTTAGTTTACCATTGTTGAGAACATTGAGAATGGAAACTTGAAATCATGAAATGTTTAGTTGTTAAGTTTAGTTTACATGAGAAATATGTTAGAAACAAAATGGGGAATGTTGAGTTTGTTTGAAAAATCTGGTCTAAAGAACAGTTTTCTGTCATAGCAAAAAATTAAAATTTTGAAAATCGAGTCAATTTGTGATATTTATAGCAATATTTTTTCCTAAAAAGTACCTACGCTTTGAGCAAGACTGTAACACCCCACAAGCGGGCCTACAAGTTTTGGCCTCGAAGTGAAGGTTCACCCGTGATCCAATGAACTGGGTGTTCGCCAAGGAGTAGGCGAGCTGGGGGTTCGCCAATAGCAGTCTATGCTTAAATATGTGGTAAGGGGTTCGCCAGATCCATTACCAAGTTGGGTTCACCAGTTTCTCAACAAGGAAGGATCGCTGATGTATTGGCAAGTTGGGGTACTTTTCCAGTTAAGTTGTGAACTGGGGTCGCCAGTCAAAGATACAGTCAAACTTAAATTAAGAAAAAGAGATTTAGCATATCTAGGAATACTTTGCGTACAATTAGGGTGTCCTAAGATTATCAAGACTTCTATGTCTATAAATACGACCCTTAATTCTGTTAAATTATTTATTAAATATTGTACCGTCAAAGTCTCTATTCTAAGTTTAATACGTAGCTAGCGAGGTAAGCCTCTATCTTGTTTGGTGTGATTTTCTAGGTTCGCATTGCATGAATTTTGTATGTCTTGTTCTGCTTAAGTAATATGTTTGTATGTTTGTTGCAAACAATCTGGACCGTCTACCAACAAGGATAAAGGCAAAGCTAAACTTGTTTAAGTTTCTCTATTTTCTAGTGAGTGGAATCAGTTGGAGTATGTTAACTTCCATGATGTTCAGTTTATACCGATATGTTTTCTTTAATAATTATGTTTTCAAAAAAAAGTTTCAAAGGTAAGTTTTTGAAAAGATATATTTTCAAGCTACGAACCTCTATTTTCAAATACGATTTGAAAATATGATTTTTAAAACACAGTTTTGTGGAGCTCTTATGCGAGTTAAGGTTTTAAAGAATGTTTTCAGCAATGATTTTACAAGCTATGGATCAGAGAAGCTCCCTACATGAGCTTAAGTGATAAGTTGTGTATTAGCGAAGCTCCCCACATGAGCTTAAGTGATAAGTTGTGTATCAGAAAAACTCCCTACGTGAGCTTAAGCGATAAGTTGTGTATCAGCAAAGCTCCTCACTCGAGCTTAAGTGACAATAAAGCTCCTCACTCGAGCTTAAGTGACAAGCTATGTATCACCGAAGCTCCCTATGCAAGCTTAAGTGATTGTGCTCCTTAGTGAGCCTAGCTCTATGCGAGCTAGTGTGATATAAAGAAACACACCGTTTCATTAAACATTACCTTTAAATGTTGCGTTTCTTTTTTTACAAACATATAAAGAAAATAAAACAGGAATATCAAAGAACAAAATAGCATAAATAAGAAATAGCATAAATATCCCTTAATAGGTGATTATGAGGTGGGTTTCGGTTTAGGGGTGAGTTTAAAAGAATTGATTGAGAGTTGAGGGAGATGAGGGCCTTGAGTGGCTTTGTGGTGATGGTTAGTTTTGGTTGAGAGAGAAAGACGGAAGGGATGGAGAAAGATGGTGATGGCCCCCCTTTCTTTCTTTTCTTTTCTATTTTAAAGATGGTGGTGTTTGAAAAAGATGAGGGTCAGAAGTGTAAGGTGGTTGATAGGAGTTGTTGGTAGGGTGTCTTGGTGGCAGTATAGGCAACTAGGAGCAGGGTTGATGGGATTTGTTGATAGGAGTGATGGGTAATATTATAGGGATCAAATTGTAAAGTTTAAAAACTTTAAGGTTCTGATTGTAAAATTTGAAAACTTGAAAGACCTAATTGTAAAATTTCCTTTTCACTTTTCATTTGTTTTTAGTATCCAGCTTCTTCTTCTTTTCTTGAAAATTTTCCATTTTTTTATTTTTTTAATATAATATGTATATTCAAAAACTAAAAAGTTAAAGCCCAAAATTGATGATCCAACTCAAAGTAAAAGCTCATATTAAATATACCTAAAGGTCCAAATCAAATTTTACAAAATTATAAAAAATCCCAAAATTAAATTTATAAAATAATTCCAATCAAACCCAAATTTATTCAAAATTTAAAATATCCACTATTTGCAAATATATCAAGCAGCATATTAATCGAAAATGTAAATATGTCCAACAAATGAGTAATTTTGTGGGCTTTTAAATTTGACAACTAAAATTGGGTTAAATTGTATTGGTTGTGAAACATTATGTTGGGCTCGTAATTTGATTTCAACACGTGCAACTAGCTTCATTTGCTATGAGTCTTGATTGAATGATAATCAAACTCATTTTGAATGCCATTATAAAGGCCTTATTATGCTAGCCTTGTCAGTGGTTAAGTTGTTGGCGATTGGTTTAGATTGAGGAAGCTTTACGAGGATTTTTACCTTTATATGATCTTACATGGTTAATTTGTTTGGGGTGTTTCAGAATGACTTTTAGGTGTTTAGAATTAAAAAAATTAGTCTTCTGCACCTAGGGATTGGTAGCTAGGGTGTAGGTACTGGATATCAACTTAAAGAGGGCTAAAAATTCATCCCAAACGTTCAGGGTACCTTTGTCAAAGGCATTGCATCCTAGCTTGGCAAAATACTCCACTAAATAGTATATAGACCTAGGTACGGTACCTAACGTCTTAAGTATTAATACCTAGCCCCTGATAATGTTACTGCACTGTGTCGTTGAAATTGAGCTCACCAAAGCTCATATTTGCTTTTATACACTTCGACCACCTACAAATTCAAAATAGTTTTAACAAGATTTTAAAATTCTAAAATTAAATTTATCTATTTTTTATGGTTTTTTAAAATGTTTTAATATCTAATTTTTAAATAAATTTAAGATTTTTATAATAAAAGTGTTCTAATAACATCTTTTATCTGTATTGATGATCAAGATCGATGAGAGGTGTTACGAAAAAATATGTTTAAAAATGTTCTGGTAAAAGATTAACCAATAAGAGTTGTCTAAAGTAGTTAACAGAAGGACAACTTTAGAAATTCTCAATCTAAAAAATGGTTACTGTTGTGTCACATAAGAGGACATGTATAGTGTTTTGATAAGTTAAAATTTCTTTTACATTGTAGGTCTTTTTTGTGCTCCTGTACTGTTTGCGTTGACATTTGTTCCGATAAAATAGGTTTTGATTTTGTTACAAGGTGATGTATAATACAAAAAATGATATTAAGTTATTTTGTGGACTACTTTGTATTGATTTAAGGTTCTTCATTATGTAACATGCAGAAGTATAGGGTCATTATGCACTCGTGGGGATAGTTTAGTGAAAACACCTTTGTTTGAATATATTGGGGGTGATGTTGTAGAATGGGATTTAGATCTGAATTATGTATCTTATGGGGTTCTTAGAGAAATGGTTAAAAAAGCAAGTATGCTTCTGTCACCAATTTTGCATAATTAGAACTAGGTTTCAGTCTAGAAGAGGGGTTAAGACTTTGTTATGACAATGTATCTTTTATAACTTTTGCTAACCATTTAACCAGTGTTAGTGTCATTCATATTTACGAAGCTGCAAGTATACCTAACTTTTCTATCGGTCCATCATTAATTAATGAATGGTCCCCAATGGTTAAATACTGCTGATGGTCATAGTGATCCTTAAGGGTTAAATGAGACCAATGGTATTAATGGTCAAATAGGGTTAGAGAGGAGAGTGGGGCAAAAGAAGAAATAGTCATGATGTTAATGGGGCACATAGGGTAGATAATGAAGTAGAGATAGACTTAGAAGAGATATCTGAATATTACTTTGTCTTGGTTTGGATGTTGGATGATGAGGATGAAGAGATAAGGAGCATATTTAAGAAGTTTGAAACATTTAGGGAGAAAGTGAAGAACAAGCTGTTGGGGTAGATGATCTATTGCTTGGGGTCACTCAAGGGGAAAATACTCGCTGCTGTTGGGAAAGATGGAAAAAAACCAGATATTTTCATTAGTTTGGACAGTTATGGAGGGTGAGAACAGAGACTTGGGCTTGGTTCCTTAATAACTGCAAGATTAATCTTGGACTAAGAGAAGGGCAAGACTTCAGAGTCATCAGTGATATGCAGAAAGTATGAAGTTGCTATTTGAATTTGTATAATCAATTATTACAATTCCTTGATGTTCACTAACTTGCAAAATTTTTGTTTAATGCAGGGCAAGTTGGAAGAGATGTTTATTAATGAATGGAAATGCTTATTTAATCATGTTTAACTATTTATACGCAAAACATTTAATTTGTATATTGTTGGCTTTTTTGAAGTTCACTGTCACTTGTTTTGCCCTTGTTTGATGTTTTATTGGTTGCAACACTCAATATGTTTACTGCTATGTTTAATGGTTTGTATGATTTCCAACTTCTTTTCTGTTATGTTTAATAGTTGGTGTGGTTTCTGACTTTTTTTTATTATGTTCGATGAATAATTTTCCTATACTGAGCCGTGCTTAAATACATGACTCTGTTTAATGGTTTGTTTTTTAATTGTTTAGTGATTGGTATGGTTTCTGATCTTTTTTTGTTATGTTTAATGAATAAATTTGTATACTGAATTGTGCTTAAATACGTCTCTATGATGGCTTATTTTTGAATTGGTTGGTATGGTTTCTGACTTCTTTTACATTTGTGCAATGACTGAATTTTATATTCCAACTTCTGTCAGATAATCTTTTAAACATCAGATAAGAAAAGGGGTCAAGTTCGAAAGCAAAATTGTAAGACTATGAAATATGACAAATAGGAATATTTCAAAATTTCAAAATTTATATAAAAACAAAACATCAATATGTTCAAATTTATATAAATATTAAAATATTTTAAATGACAAAAATATACTAACACTACATAAGTACACAAATCATCATGCGGGGCAACTATACTCTGAAATCTGAATCAACCTCCATGAAAAGATGGAATTCGATAAGTAAACAAAAAATTTATCCAAAGTGAAGGGGTGAACTTACAAGATTTTGAATTCTCAACTGCCTGCGTAAAATGCAACTCAAAAGAAAAGTACTTAAAATTCTTGAAATAGATTTGAAGGAAAGTTGTGTATGAAATAAGGGTCCCTTTGAATAGGAATGGGTATATCTCTGTCTCATGTGTGTCTAAAAACCAGTCAATCCAGAGAAATGCTTATTCATGGCCCTATCCTTCCTGTAATTATTATGTCTTCCACCACCCCTTCTTCCCCTGCCCCTATGATTTCCTACATTCCCTCTCTCTTCAGCTTCAGTGTTGTCGGGCAGGTTATCTTGTTCCGCTTGCGACTCTCTTTGTCTTCCTCCTCCTCTTCTTCCTCTGCCCCTAGGGTTCCTGGTCTGTTCCCTCCCTCCTGTTTCAGAAACATCAGGCTGGTTGGTTTGCTCCTCATGCTCCACCAGCTTCTTAACTGCACCAAGGGGAAGGTTGCCACCGCGTCCGAGGCCATGTATTAATTCCTCCTGAGCTTGGGTTACTAATGAGGCTTCATTGGCATTTGCAACTGCAACTGAACCTGCAACCTTATAACTATAATTCTTACCATCCTTGACATAGTATTGGGGTTTCTTTCTTGAGCCCCACTTTGAACTAGGCATGGTTTGACCAGAACTTTCAGGTTGACTCTTTCCAAAGTTCGAGCTGAGTTTGTCACTTAATATTTCAGTTTCCTCCGCCCCTGACTCTGCAACACTTAGACCTAGGTCGTCAAAAGAGTCATCATACTCATCTTCATACTCGTACTGAGAAATCAAAGCAACTTTTCTTAATGAATTGTTTTCATCTCTGCTATCAAGAGTAGCAGAATCGGGCGAGTCATCTTTAGACTTCCTCATAAACCTCCCAACTGTAGATGAGGATGAAACAGATGGACCTTCAACTGGTTGTCTGTTAACTACCGGTACAGTTGTTGAGGATACCGGTATGATGTCAACCAGTTTCCCTTTCCCTTTATCAGCATCAACCATTTTCCCTTTCCCTTTATCAGCATCAACCATTTTCCCTTTCCCTTTATCATTCCTGCTCAGGGTTGAAGCAGACTTGGGCACTGGCATTGTCTCCAGGGAAGTGTCCAAGGCCAGCACATCTTCATGAAGTGTTCCCTCAAGAATCCTCTGAATAACCTCTTCTGGATTCTGGTTATAAACTTCAAGGCATGCAGCTATAAACCCTTTGCCATAATCAGGAAAGAGATCTTTAACTTGGCTGATTTTTGATTGCATAATTGCTGCATCTTCATCCATCTGTACCTTGCTGCTCGTCGCAGAGGTTGACATGGGGGGTTCAGGGGTTTGCTCTTTTGCAATGCCCTTTGTTGAAAACATCATAATCCCAGATAAATACTGAAATTGTTCATCATCCATGAATATCCACCCTGCACAAAAGTTGTCAAATACAAATTACTGTATAGAAGTGCAAGCACATTTATGAAAGAACAAGAATAATGAAGGACTGGTGAACTATTGACATCCTCCAATGCAAAAGTTTAATGATTAGATGACTTCAGAAAAGAAAAAGCCCCAGTTCACAACTATTACAGCAATACATAAATCGCTCTCCACCCTGTATTCAGATAATGATTGTCCTTCTAATCAAATAACAATAGATATACGCCATTCCATCTAGAGTGCACAATTTATAACTGCAATGAGAAACAATATAAATAACACTCTAATATGGTTACCATATTCATAGACTTAAAAAAGGAAATATATGAGGTTGATTCCCAAATGGGCATTAAGGCTGACATCTAAGCAGTTTTCAGCAAGGTTGTTACCAGCCTTATGGGGAGAGGCACCTAAGCCTATTTTAAGTTCCTTCTTCTCTCTTCCCCAATATTCCTCCCATTGTAGTATATAGAAATAGAAATTGATTATAACGGAAGTATCTCAATCTTTAAGTAAAGGAATGATTTTAATTAATGCACTGACCAGTATTCTGCAAATTCTCAAGTTTGCTCATTATTTTGCAATTTTTTTCAACACTCTTAAGGAAAGTATCTTGTTTCTTGTTCTCCAGACTTTGCAATGAAACTCCATTTATCTCCCTGAGAGTTTGAACTAAAATATCTGCTCTTATAAATGGATCTTCCACTGTGGCTGGAAACATCTTTGATGCAGTTGGAATTGGATGTCCATCCAAAAACACTTCATCACTAAGATAGCAAATATCTAATAGTTTCCAACCAAGTTTGACTATTCTCAAAGATAACATCTTCAAACTTATAGCAATATCTGTTAGCATTGTGAATTCTCCTGATTTAGTACTGCTTTGAAAACCTCGCTGCAAAGATGGAAGTAAATTGTCATGCAGACGTGAAAGAGCTGTGAGCAATTCTTCATTTCCATAACTGCATAGATAGAGAAGTTTTATATTAAAATTGCATCAGAGCATAACTTCCTGTATAATTTGCAAGGAAAAAGGGAAAGATGGGACACATCCACAAAGAAATTCCCCACATAATAACAAAAGAAAAGGATTAAGACAATAACAACATAAAGTAGTTATGATCCACAATCAGTTAGGTTAAGCCCAGTGCAAATATCTACTCAACCATAAAATTTCATACAACATTCACGGTTCTTACTGCATGAATAACAAGTGTGTACTTCATATAGATTAGAAATTCCAGTAATAAAAGAGGTACCTCATTTCAACAGGGCAAGAGAAAAAAACAGCTGCAGTTCTGTACGCAGTAATAAAAGCATCCATAGATACAATGGTATCATTAATAAAGTCCATCACCTGTCGCAAGAAGTAATCAAATAATTTTAAAGCTCCACTAGATGCAGAGAAAATCAACTTGAGATAGGAATAAGCCACTGATTCAGGAGGTCATCCTATAATACTACAACTTCCTGTTTTGGCAAGTTCTCCACCCCTTCTTGACACACGTCTGTGATACTCTGTATTTATAAATGTTTGTTTATTCATATTGAGATAAAATGAAAATTATTTGTTCAAAATACACATACTGGGCATCTTTTTTCTTTTTCCAGGTGAAAATCATCCCTAAAAATAAAATACAATGCCATAATATCTTCCAACTGTGAGTTCAGTGCATGATAAAAGCAATAACAACAAACCTCCAAAAAGTCAGTATGAAGCCGATCAAATCCATGATCCCCATGATTTCCAGAAGAGAGAAGGACCTATCCAGTATTAGCAACACATAAGAAAGCAATTGTGAGTGTCATGACTAAGCAAAGCTACAGATAAAGGGAGAAACTAACAGAAATGCACAAACTGTCAAACATATCACTCAGATAAAGAAAAAACTGTTCCAGACTCAAAGCAGATTACAAAGTACCTCCAAAGATGTGCTGCAGCGTTCATGCATTGTGTGAACAATACTCAAGAAATGAGACAATACCCCAGTCAGATTATCATGGATTGTAGGCTGAGCTTTCAGCGCATTTGCAATCTGAAAATAAATCAAGTGTGAGAAAGACCGGGAGAGAGAGAGGAAAGACCTGAAAAAGAGGAGGAAGGGGACTCGCTTGAGGCATTCGAGGAAATCTCCTACCTTGCACAACTATGAGATACAGAAGACTACTTTGAAATAAAAGGGTATAGACATGCAGCACTTGATACATCCTAGAAGAATGAATTTAAGGTGGAAAAGTCCATGGCCAATTTGCAATTTAGCTATTTAACATGATTACATAAATTAGAAACCATAGGAAGTAATTTTTATCTAAACCGTCTTGATATGCCTTGTTTGACTCTGAAAGGTTTTACTGCAATTTGAAATTTCTAGGTGACCATTAAAGGCATCTCCAGGATCAATAAATTAAAACATCTCCTTTTGACAATAATGGATTTGAAGCTTATCAAGCATAAATCTAACCGTAATCAAAAGGAAGCAGTAAATTCTTAGTTAAGAAGAGTTACTTGCAGCGGGAATTAAAACAGATTGCCTTCAAAACACTAGCTCAAATATAAGCCTTAAAATGGTTAAAAACATGTAGAGAAAAGAAATCAAGTCTTCAATCACTTTGTACAAAAGAAGGTTTACCAGCAATTTAGTCAGATCATCATTTTCATGACCATATATAGCGCATATGTCCAACAACTTAGGCAAGTCAAGCAATTTCTTCTCCTGCAAGATGACTACAGGAAGAATTAGTGAAAAAAATGTGCATATAAAATACTCTATACATAGAAATTTAACAACAATTTTGGGGATAAAGATTGAGCTGCACATGTGACCAGACTAAAATACATTCATCCTCCAATAAGAAGACACGGAAAAGAGACAACCTACCTGCATGGTCGTTGACACTAAGACTATCGACGGCTCTAGCACCAGGGTCCCGATTTGAAGATCTAAAATAGCAAGAAATTCCATTGCAATTTACTAGATAAAAGGGTGAATATGTAAGAAAGAGTTATAAGACTTCAAACTTACATTCGATACAACATCATGAAGACACGGCGGCTTAGTTCAAACTCTCCAACAATAACCCCTGCAACGATCCCTTTCACACCGCGATGAGGAAAATCGTACCACCTGCTTCTAAATTGCAAGAAGCTGTCCAAAAATTCATGCAAAGAAGTGTCGCCAGCCACTGGCAAACAAGCACAATAAATAAGACTTTGAGAGGAAAAAAAACCGTAAATGCATTTAAAAAGGATAAAAACACGATCAAATATCAGTTAAAATACCTTGCTTCCAGAATTCCCTGGGACTGAGTTTGAGCAAGCAAGACAACTCTCTATTTAAGAGGTCAACAACTCTCTGTGATTCCACTGGATCCAATCCTCCTTCCTCCGCGCTGAGGCCCGCCGCGACGGCTTCATCTTGCGGCAAGTAATTTACGAAATTCCCATTAGAGAGACTGGATGGAGTTGCTCTGTTTGGCACCCAATCCCCATTCTCTCCCATGCGAAGACGGCTGCTGGAAGGCGGAGCATCGTGCTGTTTGGGAAGGGGTTGCCTGATAGAATTAGAGAGGGAGGTGGGATTAGGGTTTGGGTTTGGATTTGGATTTGGATTTGGATTTGGATTTTGATTTTGATTTTTGGGGATGAATTTCTTCTGGGATTTTTGGAAATTATTTCTGTTGTCGCCGTCTTGTCTATTGCCGTGAGTATACCTATTAGACATGGCTTTGGGTTTTCTTTTAAAAAAAATTTAATTACTTTTCTTCTGTTTTTGCTGAGATATATTCTCAGTGTTAAAAGGGAAGAAGATTCAAATACCTCAGAGAGTTTTTCAATTTATAGTTGTCGCTGTCATGGGTTATAATTTTTCAGTTTCGAGACCTTAATTTAGAAATTTCTGAAATGATTTCCTTTTGCTAAATAGAAATTTTAATAATTTTAAAATCTTGTAAAAGATTTAAGATTATTTTATTATAAGTAATTTTATAAAAATTCAATTATTTACAAGATTCAATTATTTATTAAAAACATTATAATTGTTATGAATATCTTAAATTAGAGACTCTAATGAAGCATTGTAATCATCCTATTGATTAATAAAATACATTCTCTATTACTTCCTATATTTTCTTTGTTCTTTAGTCTCTGAACAAAGTGATAGTTCCTTTTATCAATGATCAAATTTATCCTCCATGATTTCTAATATCTTTGACGGCAAGATGCAAAATTTTTACAGGAAATTTCTTTTATTTAATGTTCCATATCTTATTATTAATTTTCATTCTTCTTTCATTATATGTTATCATTGTTTTGATGAACTTATTTTACATTTTTTTCTTAAGGATGGTGAAAGAATTTGATATCGTTATCTATATGAAATCAGAAATAAGATCCACTCTCAAAATTTGTTTTTTAGTATTTGCTTGGGGATGATCTATTTCTCTTCATTACAAAGGATGTTTATAATCACTACTTTTCATCCATGGTAACGTAAGTCAATCTAATCAACTTCTTTTGAAAATTGATTTGATTTCTATTAAACAGTTCAATTTATATAATTCACTATTTGTATATTTATAAATTTATAAAACCCATGTGAAAATAAATATTTTTTAATAGAATTGATTGGTTTATTTTTTATTTTGATTAAGATATATGATTATTACGGAATGCAAGTAAAAATACTTACTTGTCATAAACTTTGGGATATTCACGTTGTCTATGATAATTTCATATCATTGTAAATTTTAAAATGAAATTATGCCAGGTTAGAAAATGTTTATGTTTAAACCTTTATAGTTGTAAAGTTATTTTAATTTGACATTATAATATTTTGTATTTTATTGCATTATGATATATAAAATATATATATTATCTAACCACAATGATTTATTAGTAACATGAATTTATTATTTGTTATGTTTAATATATATTTTATTTATACCTATTCATTTTATATGAATAAATAAAATTCTAGAAGATCATAAATTTTTTTTATCATTCATGTTTAAAAGAATTGCAAAATTGTATATTATTTAAAATAAATTAAGCATTCATTAAGGTTATATAATAAAATGATTATATGCTCCTGAAGAGCTAATATTACATCAAATTGTAAAAAAAAACCTTTCTAAGAGCTAATATTTTACCTCCTTGTGATGCAAAATTTTGTAAAATATAATATTATTTTTCAGATCCATAATATATATGTTGAATAAAACCTTCACGTGTTTTACATTAAAACCATATATAGAAATAACATGAGATACTCATATATTTGTATTATATATATTCCCCGAAGGAATACATTACACTATATGATTGAAATATTTAATGTGCTCTTGCAGTAGCAATATTGTGAAAATGACTTTAAAAGTATTTTCGAACGATCTCATACCTTCTAATGGCTAATCAAAATATTAAGTTATTAATGAAAAACTATGAAATTCTTCCCACTAGTTTCGCTTCATTCCCCGATATGAATGTAGCAATACATAACAATTATAAAAAGTAAAAATATAGAGATCATTATTGTTGTTCTAATTGAGGATGAGGTTAGAGACGTACTAATAACCATTATCAAGGTGGTTATAATAATGATACTTCTAACCATTAGAAAAAGAATAATAATGAAAAACAAGAAAATTGTGGTCAAAATATTTGAAGATTTTGGCATATTCTTTGAAGGGAATATTGCAAATAATTGTTTGCAAATTATATTTCATTTATTGAGTTAATAACATTATAGGCTTCACATTGATGTAGACATTTCCAGAAGTAAATGTCACAATATTACTTATATGTGAATACAAAATAAAAAATGATGATAAAATTATTAATTGTCAAAATTTATATTTACATTATTAGTACAAGTGAAAAACATGATTAAGTAAACCAGAAGTTTATTGATACAAATACATTTACTATTTGGTGTGACCAGTTAATAATCATCTTGGATTATATATGATGTGAAAATTAATTGAGAATTCATATAAACATTTATTAAAGAATCAGAAGATTCTTTAATTTAAAGAATTCTCATGTGTTGTTTGTTCTCAATGATAATTGATTATTAAAAACTCATTGATTAAAGTTGAGATTTAATGTTTTACATTTCTGAAATGAATGTGGGTTCATTCATCCACCATGTAGATGGTTTTGACATTATATGTTTGGTAGATGCATCTACAAAATAATCACATGTGTTATCAACTTGTAACCTATCATTTGAGAGATTGCTTGTTTAAATGATTATTTTAGATTATGTATTTAAAACAATCCATCTTGCTTATGTTGGTGAGTTTATGTCCCAAGTTTTCAATAATTATTGTATGTCAATCGGGATAAAAGTTGAACATCCTGAGCTCATGTTCACACATAAAACGATATAGTTGAATCATTTATCAAATGTCTCTAACTAATAGCTAAACCATTACTTATGAGAACAAAACTTCCTATTTCAGCATGAGATTGTATTGTTTTACATGTTGTGCGCATCAAACCAATAAATTATAAATACTCCCTATTACAATTGATTTTTGGTCAATAGTAAAATATTACCCATCTTACAATTTTTGGATGCGCTGTATATGTTCCAATTGCTCCACCACAACGCACGAAGATGGGTCATCATAAGAGATTGAGAATGCATATTTATATGAGTCTCCTTATAATATTTTTGATCTATTAAATTGAGATTTAGTTATGACATGAGTTGTCAGTTTTCCCAACATTAGGGGAGAGAATAAAAAGTTGGATTAATAAAGTACTTGAAATGAATTATCAATCTCTAAGATCCCCATACAAAGCAATGTGAACCAGAAGTTCAACAGATAATTAATTTTACAAATCAACTGCTAGATTCATTAAATCTCACATACCATCTGAAAATGCTCCAATACAAATTGATGCCCTAATGGGGCAAATTATTAGTGTAAAAGATAGTAATCCATGCCTGAAGCGTGGAAGACCGGTCGGTTCCAAAGATAAAACTCCTTGTAAAAGAAAAGGAACAAACATTCAAGATGGTCATATAGTGGAGGCAGGAGTTCTTAAAGAGACCCATCACATAACTAATTATGAAACTCAAGAAGAGATTTAGGTACCCAAAAGTGAAAATGAAAATGATGAAAATAAAGAGATCTTGATAAGTTATGTCAATACTTGAAAAAGATAGAATTGAAAAAAAAATGTATTGTTGATAACAATTTTGCTTATAATAATACTATTGAAATAATAAAAGAAAATGAGGATCTAGAGCCTAAATCTATTGAGGAATGTAAAAATAGAAAAGATTGACCAAAATGGAAAGATGCAATTCAAGCATAATTGAATTCACTTTCTAAATGTGAAGTTTTTGGACCTGTAGTCCAAACACCTAAAGGTGTAAAGTTGGTAGGATATAAATGGGTATTTTTGCAAAAATGAAATGAAAAAAAAATGAAGTCATAAGATATAAAGCATGACTTGTAGCACAAGGATTTTTCCAAGGGCTCGACATTGATTATGAAGAGACATATTATCCTATGGTGGATGCAATCACATTTAGATATTTTATTAGTTTGACAGTACATGAAAAACTTGATATGCATCTAATGGGTGTTGTTACAACCTATTTATATGGTACACTTGATAGTGAAATTTATATGAAAATCCCTAAAGGATTTAAAGTCCCAGAAAGATATAAAGTTTCTCTGGAAATTTGCTTGATCAGATTAAATAAAAGTTTATATGGATAAAAACAATCTGGACGTATGTGGTACAATCGTTTTACTGAATACTTGTTAAAAAAGGATACAAAAACGATCCAATTTGTCTATGTATCTTTATAAAAAGGTTTGGATCAGATTTTGTGATAATTACTATTTATGTTGATGATCTAAATATTATTGAAACTCCTAAAGAGCTTCAAAATACAATAAATTGTTTAAAAAAGAATTTGAGATGAAATATCTTGGAAAAAACAAAGTTTTGTCTTGGCTTACAAATCAAGCATTTAAAAGATGGAATTGATGTTCATCAATCAGCTTATACGGAAATTATATTAAAGAAATTTTACGTGGCTAAAGCACATCTATTGGGTACTTCAATGGTTGTATGATCATTAGATGTGAATAAAGATCAATTTCATCCTTGCAAGAATGATGAAGAGTTTTTTGGTCCTGAAATACCATATCTAAGTGCCATAGGGCCATTGATGTATCTTGTAAACAACACAAGACCTAATATAGCTTTCGTTGTAAACTTGTTAGCAAGATTTAGTTCTTCTCCAACACATAGAAATTGGAATGAAATTAAACATGTATTTAGATATCTTAGAGGGACCATTGATATAGGGTTATTTTATTCAAATGATTCAAAATCCCTATTAGTCGGCTATGTTGATGCTGGATATTTATCAGATCCACATAAAGGTTGATCTCAAACAGGATATTTATTTACATGTGGGGATACTGTCATATCATGGTGTTCAACAAAGCAAATATTACCTACTGCTTCTTTAAATAATGCAGAAATAATTGCAATGTATGAGGCAAGTCGAGAGTGTATTTGGCTAAGGTTATTAACCTAAATGAAGATAATACAACATGTATAGCTCAATTGAAGGGTGGTTACGTCAAAGGTGACAAAATGAAACATATTTCACCAAAATTATTCTTCACCCATGATATTGAGAGAAGATGTGATATAAATGTTCAACAAGTTCGTTCTAGTGATAATTTAGCTGATCTTTTTACTAAATCATTGCCAACTTCAACATTTGAAAGACTACTACACAAGATTGGAATGTTTCGACTCAAAGATGTAGTGTAATGTTGCCATTAGGGGGAGTCTAAAAATAAGTTGTTCTCTTTTCCTTTAACCAAGGTTTTGTCCTACTAGGTTTTCATGGTAAATGTTTTTAACGAGGCAACTTGTAATAGAAGATTGTGTACTATTTTTCCTTCATTAGGTTTTTTTATCCCACAGGGTTTTTCCTAATAAGATTTTAACGAGGCACATTATCTACCAATAGACATCCAAGGGGGAGTGTTATGAATATCTTATTAAGTGGATGTCCATCATGATCAATATAAAGTTTTGATGTACTTTAAATTCTAATAGTTATTAGAATTAGATCTCTACTTCTTTTATACTTCTTATTCCTATAAATAGAGATTTTGATGAAGCATTGTAATCATTCCGTTGATCAATAAAATACATTCTCTATTACTTCCTATATTTTCTTTGTTCTTTAGTCACTCTATCTCTCTTTATTTTATAACAATAATATTATAATAAATCCAATCATTTTAATTAGCTCACCATAAAACTCTCTTTAATTTTTTAAGTACTCATATTTGTAATAAAAAAGTTAGATGAAATCATTAATTATTTACTAGAAATTATATTACATGAACACAAACTCTCTACTAAAAGCATTACGTTTTTCGTCATTGCTTTTCAACGACATTAGTAATCAATTTTATTTTTTTGGTATTATCCTCGAACATCCTTACTTTTATTGAACTATTAATTTTCCTTGTTTCCATTGGTTGGTTCGTTTTTTAGTGATCGTAGCACAGGCTTGCTTCTCTTTTCTTTTTGCAACCAACAATTTTATTCTTATCTTTTCTCTTTTGAATTCTTCTTCCTTTTTTGTTTAAGTTACAATCAGTTTCTTTGTTCTTTCATTAGGTTTGGTTCATTCTTTTCTCTCTTTTGTCTTTTCTCCTTCCCTTTCTAACCAATTAATTTCCTCTATTTATATTCATTGTTTTTTTCCCTTTCTTGTTCTTTGTTCTTTTTCCTTCTCCCAACTCTGGCCTTTATTCTACCTTATCATGACGAGATCTCATCCATTTGAAATCCTTAATGATTTCAACCTTATTTATAAGAAGATTAAACTTTTTTTCCTTGATAAATCCCTTATCAAGCCTATGTTATGAGAGGAATCAGTTTCTTAAGTTAGTTGCTATTATGTTGCGTTTTAGTGAATGTTAGTAAATAAAATGATGCGTTTTAGTTAGTTTTTATATTTAATTAAAATGGTGAGCAGCTTCCATAGCCAACTTTGTAACAATTGCTTATTTCCATTATAAGTAGAGGAGGAAAAATGGAAATGGTTATGCAATTTTGTAAATGAAGGGAAGGGCATTTTAGGTAGCCTTCCACTCGATTTTTCTCCCAAAGAAACATTTATTATCCCTCCTATGATGGATCTGGGAAGTATAGGCACTCCCTCACATTCTAACAACCTAGAGGGAGCTTTACGCTTTTATAAGCTAGAGTGTCTAAAATTTGATGGCCTCGATTTTTGGGGTGGTGGTGGTGGTCTAAGCTAGAGTAATACTTTAAAGTTAAGGGTATTATTATAATCCAAAATAAGGACCGTGATGCTTCATTTGAAGGGGAGTACTTGATTGACACTATTTCTATACTAAAAAATAAGGAGGGTTTCATTTGTTAACATAGGACTGTTATGCTCGTAGCTTGAAGGAGAGATTTGAATCTAGTTCATTTCGAGATCCCATGGCTAAATTGGTCTCCCTAAAGTAACATGTCTTAGTTGACCAATTTCATGATGACTTTGTATGTCTCCTTAACCAACTTTAGTTACCTGAAACTTATAGTTTAAGCATTTTTACTAGTAATCTGAAATTAGAGATTGGGTAATACTTAAAATTGTTCAAACCTAAGGCATTGGTAAAGGGTTCTTAGTTGCTAGACAAGTTGAGACCATTCTACTTAACTCTCAAAAGAAATACTCTTTAGTTGGTGCTGGTGTACACTTTTGTCCTTCTACCTTGTTTTCTACTACAAAAATTGGTCCTACCTCAAATCCCACCCTAATTTCCAGTGGGTCTCACCCTAGTGTAAATAGTTATAAGGTTGCAAATAGGGCATTGTCCCAAGCGGATATGGAAGATGCAAAAAAATGATTTTGTGTTTTTGGTGTGCAGCCAAATATAGCTCTGGCCACAAGTGCATGAAGTCCCAATTGCACTAGCTATTGATGGAACCTCATTTTGAGAATGAAGAAGAAGAACTCCAAGAATGCCAAGAACATAGGAGGAAGATGCCATCAAACCACCCATTCTATCATTGTATGCAATCTAAGAATCTCAGAGCCATAACACTATGAGGATTGCAAATCAGATTGGTAATCATTGGGTAATTATTCTGGTAGACTCAAGAAACACTTAAAATTTTGTTGATGTCAAACTGGTTATGAATTTATTTTTGCTAGTAGAGCATCAATGCAAATTAAAGGTCACCATTGTTGATGGGGTCAACCTTTCCACCCATAGGATTTGTAAAGGGGTATCTTAGAAAGCTCAAGGCAACCAATTTGCCACTAATTTTATGGTGTTACCACTAAAGGGATCTGACCTTGTATTAGGAATCCGGTAGTTTTTTCCTTGGTTTTTATAGTTTGGAACTTCGCTTCTTTGAAAATGTAATTTTCCTACCAAGGGCAACCATGCATGCTTCAAGGAATCATACCTGGTGCTATTCAAATCATGTTTGCTGCACAATCTTCAAAGTGCTTTTTTATGGTAGGGCATGAATTGGGACCCTATGCTATGGTCATGACTTCAAGGGATCAAGTTACATTAGGAGTAGCTGTCAATGCTCCTAAGTCAGAATTACAACAGCTTCTTGGAGGGTATGCTTATAACACCCACACCCGACCTGATTTACCGGATTCGAATGTACCTCTTATTTATTTAAAATCCTTTCTAAGATAAAAGGTTTGAATGAAACATTTATCATTTGTCACAAACTCTTAAAGGTAGTATAAAGCCTTACAACATATTTTTTTGATAAAACAGACATATTTGTAACGTGTATTACTATTTGTTATTTGAAAACATGTTTCTAAAAGTGTCTCTTTGTATGCTTAACATTTACCTTCAATCTGCCACAATGGTGCATCCCTGGCTTGGTCCCTTCCAATGCACTGGTTTGATTCTCAAAACCTGCATACCAAAAGGCATATATAAGTTCAAAGGAACTTAGTGAGCTTCACTCATTATTACCTTTAAGAAGTGTTGTAGAATTCCTCGACTCAAGGGTTTTGGATTTCCTTTCAGACCTTGACAAATACTTCTCTGATTCCTAGTTGACGGATAATAATATGCCAATTCTCTATGCTTAACCATCTTATACATATTTCACTCGACTGGTAGATCTCAAGCTTCATAACATATTTCAAATCCCATTACACAATTTTTTTTGCAGATAGTAGTTGGATGTGCTTCCCAGAACAAAACTCAACAAATACTACTCTTGACAGATTCATTTACAGTGCCCAACGATTATCAGAGCACCAGTTACATCATTTCTTCAAATTAGTCCAAACAAACATGCTTGCTTAAAAAAATACAACATTTTAATTCAAGTAATAGAATCCCAGATGACTTCAATACATGACCTAAGAAATTCCAAGTTTGGCAGACACTTGCACCACCAATATTCCAAATACACAAGGTTCCCTGACATGGAAAATCACTATGGCGGAATCATTAAATGGGTATACTGCCGAGAACTTTTTCAGACAATACCTTATAGATATACCCAAGTCTCGCCACAAGGATGGAATATCAACTCATCTTTTAGGCGTTGCAAAATTCACAATACAGACTTTCTAGAAAACTTACAACAAGTATTCCCCAAATTACCCCGCAATTAAAGCTTTATGAATAATATGCCAAGAAGATTTTACAAGGAGTTTGCCACAAAGAATTTACAGAGAGTTCTCCACAAAGGCTTCACAAAGAGTTCGCTACAAAAGCTTTATAGAATATGCCATGGCCATGGTCTTTTCACAATGATTGTCATACTGGCCTTTTCTCGTGTTTACTGTCCCGATAGACGTTGTCAAGCACTACCACGGGGCCCGTTATTGTATAACGTATTTTCTCAACACTCCGCCTAAACCCCCTTAACGCCAACATACAATGTCAAGCACTACTCAAATAAAATAATGGACGCATCTACATAAATTTCACTCATAATCTTAATAGAGACATACTTCCTAACATAAAACTTCCCATGCATGATTACCACACATTGTCATACTCATATAATACATCATACACTTCGGAGCATACATACAAATGCTTCATAGAGAACATATAAACATACATAGACACAACAACTTCTTAAGAAGATATGTGTATTGACCATACACGAAATTCATTATAATAAGTGTGCAGAAGTCAGATTTAAAGGCTCATTAGAGACCTAGCTTAACCTCAGCCTAGAGCTTTCATTTCGAATGTTTGTCCCAAACCAGCAGTAGCAACAACTATTTAAAAGATCATAAGATTTCCAGTACAATCCTCATTACAGACATTTTACTAACATTTCAACTACATCCAACCCCCAATCAGGGCCTTCCTATAACATCTTTCCCTTCTATAATCGTAACGTGCAAAGCTATAAAACTTACCAGCATGTTGGAACATCTAATCATTAAACGAGATCTTAGTTTGATATTAACAAATAAGAAGAAGAGAATGTTGAGGTTAGAAAGAATAACCTTAACATTAAGTTGATATAAAAATTATCTAAAATGTCCCCTTCCCATAAATATACTCTCGGTCCCCTTGATTTCCCAACCAAACCCAAGGTAGGTAAAAGAAAATCCAGTGAAGGTCTAACTTATCATTGACCATTCATGGGGAGGGTCAAATCAATCCAATTGAATCATGTTGAAAAGAGGCCAACCATGCTATTGTGATGATTTTTTTAGTTAGCTTGTTTTAATGTACAAGAAAATTTTCATATATCTTGCTATTCTGCTCTTTACTCTGATCTCTATTTCTGTTGCTATAAAATCCCAACAACTCCCAACTAAACATGATACAAGATCCACTTGAATAGTATTCATGCAAATCAGGTGTTCTATGTCTTGACAATGTTTCACATTAGGCGTGGTCTTAAAGGCAATTAAGTCTCTTACAACTTCCTCATACACTTGACAGGCTCTTAGTGCTCAAGCAAAAATTTGGGGCTTACTCATCTTAGGCAAGCACTTTCTTCACTTAAAAATATCCTACAATTAATTCCTTAAATACCACTGGCAGGCGAATACTTTAATGCTACTATGTGCCAATACTCTAACTTGCCATTCGGCCAACAAGGTAGCAGATTATGTTGATGTGGAATGTGGATGTATTCCAAACACCAAATGGGTTACCTTCCTCTCGTTTACAAGATCATAGGATCATTTTCAAGTATGAGAACTTGGTAGTGAAGATTCGACCATACCGTTACCCCATAGTTCAGAAGAATGAGATGGAAAGATTGATTCAAGAGATGTTGTAGGATAAAGTCATTTGAGACAGTAACAACTCGTTTGCTTCCCTTATTGTCATGGTAAAAAAGAAAGATATGAGCTGGAGGTATTGTGTTGACTATAAACAACTTAACCAGCTCACCATCAAGGAAAAATTTCTCATCTCGATGATAAAGGAGTTGTTGGATGAGCTTGGACATTCATAAAATGACCTTTCGAACACATGAAGGGCATTACGAATTCCTGGTTATGCCTTTTAGCCTCAAGATGTAATGAATGATGTATTTAAGCCATTCCTAAGGAAATTAGTCTTGGTGTTCTTTAATGATATACTAGGCTACTCAGTTACCTGGTTTGACCACTTAGTACATTTTAAGAAGGTCCTTCATTTGTTAAGGACTCATCAATTTTATGCAAAAAGGAGAAAATACATTTTGGGAACTTCAAAAATCAAATACTTGGGCCATGTTATTTCAAATGGGTTAGTAGCTATTGACATCTCCAAAGTATAGTGCATGGTTAAATGGCTAGTGCCAACTTTAATGAAGGAGTTAAGGGGTTTTTCAAGGCTCTCGGGCACTATCATCGATTCATCGAAAACTATGGTGCTTTAGCCAAACCATTGACTGAGTTACTTAAGAAAGATGTGGTGTGGGAATAGATTGGTTTTTCCAATGAAGCCTTCCAACAACTAAAGCAAGCCATATGCAAGGACCCTGTCCTTGCTCTCTCTGATTTTCAGTTTGAGTTTTGCGTAAACACGGATGCTTGTGGTCATGGAATCGAGGTTGTTCTACAATAAAAGGGACAACCTATTGATTTTTTTAGAAAGGGTATTGGGGTCAAACATCAAGCATTCCTTATACATGATAACGAGATGCTAGTTGTTCTTCTCACATTTAAGAAATGGCATCCATATTTGGTTGGCAGGTGCTTTGAAATTCATAATAACCACCAAAGTCTTCGATTTTAGATGATAAACAAGCTATCACACCTTTTTAACTAAAGTGGATGGCAAAAATGTTGGGACATGACTATGTGGTCACTTATCAAAACGGTGTTCAGAATGTAGTAGCTGATGCACTTTCAAGAAATCGCAGGTTCAAGTAGTGTAGTTTCTTCAGTACACTGGTAGCACCTTTGTGTCTTACTTGTTGAAAAGAGCCCAAGATTCTTGGTAGGTTGATTCTATGTAGCACCCTATACCCGACCCCATCGTCGGGACTGGGTATCGAATGTCACGAACAACCTAATAACCTACCAAAATTTCTCAAATAATTAAATTAAAACTGTACTACCTTAACACTAACAAATATAACTTTTAAAAATGTACTACCTTAACAATCTTAGCGGTATTTACAATTAAATTAAATCTTTAAAATTGTTACATTCAACTAAATCTGTAAGGTGTAGCATCTAAGGGAGCCCCTCTATACAAATGAATGACTTCCATGCCTAATCTTCAAATTTGATGGTGCCTGACTTGGTCCATCCACTTGATTTCCAAGTCAAAACAGGCAGTAAATTCGTATGTTCAAATGAACTTAGTGATATTTTGCAAAACCGTGCAACAACAATATTTCGTAATCTTCAAGAAATAAAATTTAAAACAGAGATTTCAAACTCCCTGTCTATCCTTGGCCTTCCATAGATTTCAACGGCATGGTCAATGCCTTGCTCTTTTCTGTAGCTCTTCGCTGACGGACTTATTGTCTTAGACGTAAGCGCATTCTTTACGATAATGGTTCTCTATGATCCTGGCCTAATTCCACCTCATCCTAGATTCTTTTATATCTTAATAAGCTTAACCCTCACAATTAATCATACACTTGGATATCAGGTTTGTTGCCTACAAAAGACTATCTTCCACTTATATTCTCCTTAAATTCAGATCTTTACTCTGATCTATTCATCCAATACTAGATTAAACTTAGATTTCCCCACCTTAACACATTCTCCAACCTAAATTCCCAGTTCTAAACATGATGATAAGATAAACGAATAGATGTCCCATCATCCTGGTGGATTCGTACTTTACAATCTAGCCCTAAGCTATTAGTTCACCTTGTTCCAATCTTCTGAAAAATTGAAATTAACAAATAGTTCCTAACGAACCATACCCTTTGCTACTTTCCGACGGACTACCGACCCAAGGTAGCCTTTGGCAAACTTCTTCTTCTGTTAGCCCCTGTGGTCTATCCTACATTACATAGTCCTAGTCAAAAATTCTTCCTCTTTGTAGATTTTTTGTAGACTCTACCAATTAGACCATTCCAGCAATCATTACCTCCAAGTGAACCTCGATGGACTTACCCGTGTAACACCCTAACTGGTGGACGGAAGCATTACACAGAAAGCAGACTTAAACTTGATTTAGTATTTTTGTGCTTTTTAGCAAAACATAGGAAAACATTTGGCAATTCGCCATAATAAGACAGTTGAAACTATTAAACCATAATTATCAAATAGGGTACTTCATTACTATTCTCCAAAGAATTTGTAAAATATATATTCATAGTAAGAAACATATACATCATTTCAAAATATAAGACTAATATTTCACATTACCCCAAAATATACATATGCATGTTACAAAACAACCATATGTAAGGCTTACAATATAGGTCGCTCTTTCTACTTCAATCCCTTCTATAAGCCTTTTATGCCGAGGTACCACTTGGAAAAGGGAAAGAAAAGGAGTAAGTTCGAAAGAACTAAGTGAGCTCCAGAATTAAAAATGCTCGACCCTTTCTAAACAAGTTCCATGAAAATGATTACTGAACTTATATATATACACATATATAAATAGCAATAAGTCAACAAACTTCACACAAAGACAATTAGGCTTATACCTTCTTATATACAACAATGGCGAATACCTATCCCTGACGGACTCTATCATCTGTTGAATAAAATTCCCAACTACTTTCCCAAAGAAAAATTGCCTTAACATCATCAAAATGACTACTTCCATTAAGGAACACAAATGATACAAACTCTTACCCTTGCCATCTCAAACATATTGATTAGCTGGTACTTATACGCCTACCGAATTCAATTTCACTACGGCGGATACTGTATGCAAAGCACAATAACTTAGCGGATACACTATGTACTCAACACAGTAATAGGATTAATATTTACCACTTATCATGTAATATTATCTTACACTGTAATTACATTATTCAACATTCCTTCTCAGCGTCTCCTTCCTCTCCTTAGATATATATAATATGCATTACAAATAACAAATTAGAATTTACATTTTGTTACTCTGTTTCTCGCCCTTCCTTGCGCTAACCTCAGATTCCATATTTACACATTAGAATAAATATCATAATCCATGTTAGTTTGAACACATACGTGTTCCCATAAGTTCAGGGTTCGTTGCCTTGGTTAACAACTAACATGCCCTACCGATGGCAACACCCATATTGCCAGGCTGGTTAGCAACTAACATGCCCTACCAATAGCTCATCTTGTCATGATTTCGAGTTTGCACACCAAGGAATTCGTGTCTATTTCCTATCAATTGCATGCATATGTAGATGATTACATGCAATAGCTCACCATATTTCATGAGGACGATTTCACTTGAATTCATAGACTGTAACTACGACGATCAGAACTTAACAATATACAAAGACTCGGAGGAAACTCTCAGACGAATAACACAAACTAGATACTCATAGAAGATCTCCAAGTAGCTGGTTACACCACAAGTCTTTTGCTACACTCTACAACCTTTACTTGTTATTCGGACAGTCATTGGTTCTTTCTCTAACGAGGTTATTCCCCCTTTTCTCGAGGTACAAGAAATAACTAAAAAAAGAAGAAGAAAGGGAAGAAAAGAACCCTCATAACAAGAATCACATTGTTACTTATAGCCCACACAACTCTCACAATAACCCTACATGTGGCCAACCATACAAAGCTGACTCAGCACCCTTTTGTGGCCGACATAATAATATCTAGACAAACCATACCTTAAACATCATTGCACTCTAATTAATTTCAAACTAGATCTTAACAATAAACCAACTAAAACTGAATAGCTACCCACATGCTCATAAAGAAAACTATCGGGGCCATGACCTAACAATTCTCCACTGGCAGATACTAATAGAAAGGTCTGCCAACATAAGGCTTGCCAAGAGAATCCGTCTATTGGTGGGTTCTCAACAACGACCCCACCAAGATGTATAGATCAGTAACCTATACTTCGCAAAAACACAAACCTCTAACCAAGTCTTTACAAACTTACTCGATTGGCCAAACAATCAGCCAATCATGGGGTAACAACCACCACTAACTTAACCTAAAAAATAGGGCTTAAATCAGCCTTCCTTGGCTTATATCTTAGCCAGCAATCCACCCATACAAACGACAAACTAGGACTACGCTAGACGGGGTGTTACAACCCATCTCTGACTGCCCTTTTACTAGAGGACCCTTATGCTTAGGTTCCGCTTGATCATCTTATTATCACCCTCAATTCTAGTTTACTTGCCAAAAATTGTTGGACTCATACCTGTAGATAAATCATACCTCAACGTAGTTACCCCTCCTATTTCCTCTACATTGTTAAGAGTTGCATATTCCAGTTTTTTTTCGTAATAATTTGGCTAAATCCCTTGTCAACAGGCTTACTTGCATTCTCAGACATTTCTACCTGTTTTCCTTATCTTCTTAATTTCGTGGATCCTTAAACTATCTCTTTTACTTGTGTTCTCAGATGCACCATTTCGTCCGGTCATGCTACTTTCCATGCCAGTCATACAATGATCTCCCTTTTCTTGTCCTGTCAGCTTCCTAGTTCAACATTTTGGCAGACTTTATCTGATGTCATAGCCTAGCTATGGTCTTACACATTATAAATCCATGTTTAATGTCCTGGCGAACTCTTTTTTGATTCCATAGCCTAGCCATGATCTTACATATTGTGAATCCCATGTTTAATGTCTTGGTAGACTCTAAATTCCAAGGAATCACTAAACCTCTTTAGAGATATAACCCCGAAGGACCTAATAACCGTTTCCACGGTACCGTCCTGAAGGACCTATCTAATATTATCGTCGTGGTTTCGCTCCATAGAGTTGAGGGACCGTCGTCACGGTGTCACTCTAACGAGCTAATCGATAACCACTGCAGCAGTGTCACTCCATAGAGTCGGTCGACCATTATCATGATATCGCTCTAGTGAGCCAGTCGATAACCTCTGTCGCAGTGTCGCTCCATAGAGTCAATAGACCATCGTCACAGTATCCTCTAGTAAGTCAATCGATAACATTCCATAAGGTTGCCATGCTCCTTTGTTGTCCCTTAACAATTCACCCATTTCTCCATTCCGCCAATTATTCCTAACTTCATCTACCCTATCAAGGTAAATTACCTCCAAATCTTCACATACTATAATAATGTATTTCAGACAGTTCATTGTGCTAGTTACTATCACATACAGTACATTATCCATCTATTCATCAATTCGAAACCATATAATAGCCAACAACTACACTTGCAACATTGTGCATACGCATTTTACTTAACATCCATGTTCATACACAACCATTATTTTAGACACAATCCAAAGCAGACACAGATGTGGTTCAAGCAAGCAACACAACACCAATGATCACCAAAAATTCAAGTACAAAAACTCACCTTGCTTCATTTATCCTCGATAGCTTACTTGTTCAAACGCTAGAGCCTCCTTTCTCTTGGCAGCTAAGCATAACAACCATTTACCGGTCAATTCGAAGGTATTTCATACCTTAAAACCTAAAATCCATAATTATATAAAAATTTCTCGAGAATTCTCACTTATCTTCCCTCTAATTTATGAGTATAGTGAGGCTTAAGGGCTTACTAACTTATCCAATTCTCTTCTTCCCAAACTCGAATCTCATGTTTACTTCCTTATGAAAAGACTTCTTGAATTTCTTTTTCTTCCTCTTAGGAGTAATCGAAAAAAACGTTGTAGATGAGAGGGAGATTTCTAGCTAATTTAGGAGAATTCTTTCCGTTCCTCACACATATATATATCCAAAGTTTGCACGGTCTCCTTTGTCTATTTTAGTCATTCACTATTAATTATTTTGTCCCCTACTAATGAGATAACTAATCTCAAACTAGCTAAACCATAATTGAGATCCAACTAAAAATAATTAAACCACTATTTTTTAATTTCCCAATGAAGTCTGACAACTTGTCAATCCATTCAATTTAATCCTAACTTTTCTTAATTTTGAGACAAAAGATAAACGAGTGTGACAACCCCCACCCTTAAAAAATCTCATCCTCGAAATTTTCTATTGTGACTAGCTCTAGAAGTAGTCTTCAAGTAACTATGACATCACCATACATTCCAGTTCCTTCAACAATAACTACTCTCTCAGCTTTTCCTTAAACCATCTTGCGTGAGTAGTGGGTCCGCTCATACTCTATTGTAGTGGGTAAGAAATTTAAGGATAACTCACTATCATCCTAGCGGAGCTTCTGGCTTACTCCTGGTGCTAGATGAACCCATAGAAGAAGTTACTTAACTGATTTTATGCAAACATACCCTAACTTAGGGGGTACTTACTTTGGTATATCTTCTCGCTTTCTAGTTATCGAAGGGTTTAGGAAGACCCCTTCCTTTGATTAGCAGGTGACAAAAGCAGGTTCGGGGACCTAAATAGTTTATATCTTTTTTTAAATCTAGGCTTTTTTGGATGCTTGGTTATTTAAATTAAGCCACAAGGTAGAAGAAATCATTTTATCTGAAATCAAAATTTCCCCCCAATTCTTTTGTCATTTGAGTTTCCTTCTAAATCCTAAATCTTCTTTCTTCAACTCCCTTCTACCATTCCTTTCTTCATTCTTTATTTCCTTCATTAGAGTTACTCATCCTTTGTATGCACTTCTTAGTTTCCAGGTAGACTTTCACATTCTTCTTTTTTTCATCATACATTATATCATTATGTTCAGAGTTGCACCAGCGTCAGGAGGAAGGGCAAGGGTTTCTAGTCCTCAGATTCAGAGGGGCCACTCAAGAAGTTCTGCAGTTATAGATGATGGTGGTTCCCAATCCCAATGAACTAGTACTTCAATAAGAATGCCATTGTAGAGATGCTTAACCACTCAAGAGGAGATGGTAAGTCACTTGATAGCCTGTGGTATACGGTTGCCAAACTTCACCTTCCATTGCGATATCATCACCGGGGAGAGCGCCTGAGTGATTCCAGCGAGGGTCTCGTCCTACCCCTTTACCTACTAGAGGTTGGATTCCATTTCCCCCTGCATCCCTTCTTCTACATGATACTAGAAGAGTAGAAAATTGCACTAGGGCAGCTGACTGGTCTATCCTGGTGGACCTTGGTGGTTTACTTCTTACAGTGCAATAGCCTAAATAAGCCACCTTTGCTTGGCATCTTCCAATGCTCCTATCAGTTATAGGTTCTAACTTAGGGGACTTCAGTTTGGATGGTCTGTTTCAGGGTTTATCAAGGCCATGAGCCCATACCAACAGGTTTGGGATCCCCACGAGATGGTCAATTCCTAAGGAGTTGATTTGCCTCCAGGCCCAACCCTTAGACACTGAGATTACCATGGCACAAGTTGAAAAACTCCTCACAGTTAGAAATGCTCCTTACAGTTACAAATATCTCTCACTTCTTTTTAGAGGGAAGAAGCTTAAATGGTTGGCGAGCATCAGATTTTTATCTTGGCGTGAGCCTCAAATGGTTCAATCAACTAAAGAGGCATGACCTTTTGGGGCCAAGCACGAGTTAGTAGGGGCTTTAACTAGGAAATAGAGGGAGCTCACTAATTTCTTCTATACTGTCTGCAATAATCCTCCCTGCCACTGGCTTTCCTCAACTTTGGGATTCATGGGTGAGTCATCGGGTAGAGAATTAGATGAGAATGTTGCTGACCCTATTATTCATACCGTAGGTTCTACTAATTCTTGCCCCTATCACCTCTATCCCAGCCTTGGTAATGGATGGTGAGGCTTTGTTTGAGAGTGCGCAACAAGCCATGGATGCAGTTAATTCAAGTGCGTGAGCTGGAAGTAGTAGCCGCAAGAGGTTGAAACTCGAAAGCTAGTCCTCTAGTTCCTAGAACAATAGACCTGGCAAACAACCTATCTTTCCAGAGGTTGAATCCTCTGGTCATCCTCTAGTGCTTATGACAATATTTCCAACATTTGACTCTATAATGGGCCCATTCTTCCTTCCTCAAGTCCTTTTCAATCCTCCTATTGAGTCTGTTAATTCTACGGACCCACCTATTACCACCTTCACTCCCTTTCTGATGGATTCTGACATTCACCACCAAGCTCCCCATACTTTCCTAATTTGCACCCTTAATTATAATCCCCCTTTAAGAGAGGTCCAAACCACCTTCTCTTGGTGGAAACATCCCGGTTCGGGCCAATATCCCTTCTCTCTCTTTGTTGTCCAACAAAAATAGGATGGGGAGTTGTACTAGGAATTGAAAGAGTTTGTTTATCCTTCCTCCCCTTCTTTTGACGTTTACAAGCCTACTTTTTTTGAGATGGCGGGTTCCTGATCCATGTTATCTACGAAGTGTGGCCTCGTGAGTTAGGCCTTCCAAAAGGCTTGTGTTAAAACTGAGGCCAAGTGGGCAAAGTATAAGATGGCTCTTCTCTCTAGTGAATAGTCCCTTACCCAATTTTTTTAATCATATGAATGCTCTATCCAAGAAACTGCTAAGCTCACTAAGTTTGTCTCCATTATAGATAAGGGAAACGATCTTTTTTGAAGTGAGTTTACATCAACAATGTAGGGTATCCTATAAGGTTGGCTTTAAGACAGTCAAGATGGAAGAAACTATAGTTAGGAACCAACCAAATGAGAACCAAAGGTAGGTACTTAATTAATTTTCTTGGAAATTGTAGATTTGGATAAGACCACCCAATGACTGAAGTGACTTTTAACAAGTTTCAATAAAGACTTGGGTTGAGTTAAGTGTTTAAGATAGGTTAAGAAGAAAATATCTTATCTATTCTTTTCCTGGAGATATAGGACTAGAAGAAAGGCCAGGTACTCCTCTAAGCTATGATTGAGACCACAATGTTTGAATAAGATTTCCTTAAAATTACGGTAATG
The DNA here is from genome assembly GCF_007990345.1 of Gossypium hirsutum. Lineage (NCBI taxonomy): Eukaryota > Viridiplantae > Streptophyta > Magnoliopsida > Malvales > Malvaceae > Gossypium > Gossypium hirsutum. The sequence goes on along the minus strand of NC_053437.1, from coordinate 22,281,736 downwards.
CTCAATATTTGGGCGAGCTCGGAACTTAATAAGTAAACTAAATGTTACTTCCAATGGTGAATTATTGTCCGCCCCACTGATGCTCTTGGCGTAATAAGTGGGACGTAACCAATAGTGGGCTATGACAGGAAAATGCCTTAGAAAAGGAATAAATCATTAGGAAAAAGAAGTCTAGTAACGTATTAAGGAAACTTGGATAATAAGGTCATTGCCAAGAAGGCATGACGTGACAAGTGTGGTAAGTTAAGATACCAGCTATGCTCTAACGTAATGACTAAGGATAAAAGGATGGTGATACGGGGATTGCGCGCGGACTAAGATCGAGTTGCCAAGTCATGGGAAACTCCTATGAAAACCCTAAACAATCAGATCTGAAACGAAACAGAAAATTAAAAGATTAGAACTTTGAATTTTCAAATTTGAAATAAAATCCCCAAATCAGCAAAGAATCAAATTGAGAATAGAAATAAGTGTTAATAAGGGTTCTTGAAACCCTAAAGGAGATTGCGATTCTGCCCAATTGAACACCAAGATAATTTTCCCCAAATTTTGGCAATCTAATTTCACCCAAAAAGAGTAAGGATGAATCGGCAAGGACCCTAGAAATTGGGGATTTTTGGCTGATTCTTTAAGATAGAAAAAAAGGCTGGAAACACAATAAGAACAGCAAATAAATTAGATAAAGATTCGGCACAAGCAAAAATAAAGAAAGAATTGATAGCAAGAAATTAAAAGATAAGTCCTGAGAAGCCTTGAAATCCCGAAAGATCTCACAACTCCCTTCAAACGGCTCTAATCTCCCCTCCAAAGAATATCAATGGCAAGAAGAAGGCTGAAAATGGCTCCCACAATCAAAAGATTGTTAAAACAACTTCTAAAGAAAACTCAAGAGAGAATTCTTGGAGAAAAACTCAAAGATAATTCTGCACTTAAACAAATCTGATATTTTTGATATAATTGAGAAGTATCTAACACGGTGGCTGGCCAAGCCTTTATATAGGCTTTTCAAATATTTTCCTAATCTAATTAGAAAACTAAAACTAAACAAACTCCTAATTATTTTAATTTTAAATGGAAATTCGGCCAAGGGCTTTTAATTGGGCCTCTTAGACTGAATATTTACATAAAAATTTAAACTAAGTATTTAAAAAAAAACTTTACAAATTGGGTCACTTTGACAATTTGGCCTGATTTTCAAGTAAGCATGGTTTGTCTTCTTGTTTGGGCTTGGGTTGGGCCTTTGAGACTCGTATCATTCCCCCTTCCTCAGAAAGATTCGTCCTCGAATCTGAAAAATCAAATGGACTCGACTTTCCTCGATCGAATGGGACTAATGGCAATTGAATCCACTGAAATGAATAGCCATGAGTTAGTAAATAGCAACGCAAACAAACTTGTAGCCCAATCATAAGCATAACAAAACAAGTATAACGCATGTGAATTGACAGATTCAGATTACCATGCAAACAAGCTAATTTACTCGCCAATGCCTCGTCAAATATTCGAAACAAAAATGGACATGTTTTAAGGCATTCAGTCGTCTCAAATTCTTTCCACAAACCCTGAATAAATTGCGAGTAATAAATCAAATGGTAAACATAATCGTCACAAGCAGGTATTTGAAAAGATTCACACGATTCACACGATTCACAGAGTTTCACAATCATACCATGCATTAATCGACGGACTATGGATTTACTCACACATGCATCAAAAACAATAATCTTTTTATCAATCATTAAAGCAGATAGATCATCAATAAATAAAATAGGATAGTCAAGCACGTTTCGATCTAAGTGTTTTACAAAAATTAAATCATCAACACGATCTTTGTCACTATCCGAGGAGTACAGAAGTGTTTCAAAAGTTTGAAGCATCTTACCTTTATTAGCAGAAGAATAAGGGTCGATTTTACCTTTTCCACTTAAAACAAACCTTCGCTCATCAGGGGCATAGTGTAGTCGAAGCTCCGTTGTTGAGTTAACCTTTGTCCAATGGAACTCAAACTTCATGTTCAACCACATAAACTGTTTAAGGCACGAATATAAATTGAAAACAAATTTGGAAAATTTTGTTACCTTATTCACCAAAACATATTTGCACCAATTCGAGAATTTTACACAAGGAAAATTAAGAGAATAACAGCTCATGCTTCCTTTCGTAATGACTTTATCAACCACAATTGAAGAGTAACAATTAACCAGAACAAAATGAAGGGATCTTTTAAGAACTAAGTCACCTAAAGTTTTATCAATAATTTTCAAATCTGCACGGGACTCAGTGGCTAAAATTTCCTTACCTCGCTTACCTTCGGGCTCATGTAGTGTGATTTCATCTTCAACCTTGCCTATGTTGATCATATGAAAGCGCCTTTCATCGGAAAGCGCCAATTCGAGAATTTTACACAAGGCAAATTAAGAGAATAACAGCTCATGCTTCCTTTCGTAATGACTTTATCAACCACAATTGAAGAGTAACAATTAACCAGAACAAAATGAAGGGATCTTTTAAGAACTAAGTCACCTAAAGTTTTATCAATAATTTTCAAATCTGCACGGGACTCAGTGGCTAAAATTTCCTTACCTCGCTTACCTTCGGGCTCATGTAGTGTGATTTCATCTTCAACCTTGCCTATGTTGATCGTATGAAAGCGCCTTTCATCGGAAAGCACCAATTCGAGAATTTTACACAAGGCAAATTAAGAGAATAACAGCTCATGCTTCCTTTCGTAATGACTTTATCAACCACAATTGAAGAGTAACAATTAACCAGAACAAAATGAAGGGATCTTTTAAGAACTAAGTCACCTAAAGTTTTATCAATAATTTTCAAATCTGCACGGGACTCAGTGGCTAAAATTTCCTTACCTCGCTTACCTTCGGGCTCATGTAGTGTGATTTCATCTTCAACCTTGCCTATGTTGATCGTATGAAAGCGCCTTTCATCGGAAAGCGCCAATTCGAGAATTTTACACAAGGTAAATTAAGAGAATAACAGCTCATGCTTCCTTTCGTAATGACTTTATCAACCACAATTGAAGAGTAACAATTAACCAGAACAAAATGAAGGGATCTTTTAAGAACTAAGTCACCTAAAGTTTTATCAATAATTTTCAAATCTGCACCGGACTCAGTGGCTAAAATTTCCTTACCTCGCTTACCTTCGGGCTCATGTAGTGTGATTTCATCTTCAACCTTGCCTATGTTGATCGTATGAAAGCGCCTTTCATCGGAAAGGTATTGAAGTTGAAAGTTATCTTTCGATATTTCGGGAACCTGAAAACTAGCAACACAAGAATACCTATTTCTTATCTTGGTTAGTGGAAACATTCCTCACTACCCTTTCCTTGTCTTTTTCTTTTGTTTCTTTTTCTAACTTATTTTCTCTTCTTTCTTCAATTTCTTTTTCACTTTTTCTTTTCTGTTTCACATTGCTTTTCACTCTCAATCTCTTTTTGCTCTTTTTCATTCTCTTTTTCTTTTTTCTCACTTGTTTTAACAACAGAATTTTTCAGTTTGATTTGGTCCTCATGGACTTGTTCCGGAGTGAGCGGCACTAAGGTGATTTTCCTTCCCTGATGCTTGAAAGAATACCTATTGGTACGACCATCGTGAGTGACCTTTCGATTTAGTTGCCATGGTTCTCCTAGCAACAACTGGCAGGCTTGAATAGGTACTACGTCGCACACGACTTCGTCTTGATACTTACCGATAGAAAAGGCGATGCGCACTTGTTGAGTGACCTTAAATTGGCCTTCGTTGCTAAGCCCTTGTAGTTGATAAGGTTGTGGATGCTTGGTAGTGGTTAAGCAAAGCTTTTCCACCATCGTCGTGCTGACTACATTCGAGCAACTTTCACCATCAATAATAACTCTACAAAGCTTACCTTGTATATGGCAGCGAGTATGAAAGAGATGTTCTCGTTGCTGCTCGCTCTTTGGTTTTGCCAAAGAGGGTTTTCCACGATCATGAAGATCGTAATCAGTTCTAGGGACACGCCGAGGAGCGCGCCTATGAGCAGGAGGCAGTTATCCACATTGTCTTTAATTGGATCTCGATATTGAGGTTTTTGATTCAATCGTACCTCATTCAAAGTAGTATTCAATGCTTGAAGTGTAGCATTTATTTTTGTGATTGCAGCAGCATGTCCGTCTAACTGTTGTTGGAATTTCATAAGTGTGTCATTATGGTAATCTTTAGACATTTTCTAAAAATCTGCAAAAAATAAACACTCAACCCTCAAAAATAAAAGTTAGCAAACCTCACCGTTAATCACTCAAAAAGAAAATCAAATTCTCAATGAGGTAGAATTCAGGCTTGTGAGTTCTTTAGTAGAGTTTATATCAATCAATTAGAGAGTGTATGAACCGAACTACCAAAGAATCCTAATTTGCACTAGGATGCCAAAAACGGACGAGACACCAACTGATTTGTGTTGCACCGAGGAAGAATTGTGCACACTTTAAAAATCCTACTAACACAAGAAACAAGAAGGTGTTAGATAGTGTAAAGGAAAAATAAAGGCAAACAAATGAAAACCTACAGCTAAGAATCAATAAAAATTGCTGAAAACAGAAAACCCGAAAAACTGCGGAGTAACTTGACAACTTTGTTCGAGGTGTTCCCGATCTCCAAAAATTACGAAATTAAATCTGGAATGTCCTTAAATATTGAATTTTTGATCTGTAAAGTTTGGGCACCAAACGCAACCCAGTGAATATTTTTTAAAATTTTTATTGGATTTCGTCTTTTTTTTGATTTTTTGACTTTTTTGACTGATTTTTTGCGGGAATAATTTTTTTTATATTCAATCACAGTGCGAAAAATATGTATGTAAAATTTTAGATAAATCGGACAAAGTTTACCCACTCAAATGAATTTTTTTTGAAAGATTTTTCTAGGTAAAACTGCTGTTTTTGCTTTAAAAAATTGAGATCAGTTTAGAAATCAACCAAGAACACCCAAAACGCCCAAAATCTGATACCAAATGATACGGGGATTGTTCACGGACCAAGATCGAGTTGCCAAGTCATGGGAAACTCCTATGAAAACCCTAAACAATCAGATCTGAAACGAAACAAAAAATTAAAAGATTAGAACTTTCAATTTTCAGATCTGAAATAAAATCCCCAAATCAGCAAAGAATCAAATTGAGAATAGAAATAAGTGTTAATAAGGGTTTTTGAAACCCTAAAGGAGATTGCGATTCTGCCCAATTGAACACCAAGATAGTTTTCCCCAAATTTCGGCAATCTAATTTCACCCAAAAAGAGTAAGGATGAATCGGTAAGAACCCTAGAAATTGGGGATTTTTGGTTGATTCTTTAAGATAGAAAAAGAAGGCTGGAAACACAATAAGAACAGCAAATAAATTAGATAAAGATTCGGCACAAGCAAAAATAAAGAAAGAATTGACAGTAAGAAATTAAAAGATAAGTCCTGAGAAGCCTTGAAATCCTGAAAGATCTCACAACTCCCTTCAAACGGCTCTAATCTCCCCTCCAAAGAATATCAATGGCAAGAATAAGGCTGAAGATAGCTCCCACAATCAAAAGATTGTTAAAACAACTTCTAAAGAAAACTCAAGAGAGAATTCTTGGAGAAAAACTCAAAGAGAATTCTGCACTTAAACAAATCTGATATTTTTGATATAATTGAGAGAAGTATCTAACACGGTGGCTGGCCAAGCCTTTATATAGGCTTTTCAAATATTTTCCTAATCTAATTAGAAAACTAAAACTAAACAAACTCCTAATTATTTTAATTTTAAATGGAAATTCGGCCAAGGGCTTTTAATTGGGCCTCTTGGACTGAATATTTACATAAAAATTTAAACTAAGTATTTTAAAAAAAAACTTTACAAATTGGGTCACTTTGACAATTTGGCCTGATTTTCAAGTAAGCATGGTTTGTCTTCTTGTTTGGGCTTGGGTTGGGCCTTTGAGACTCGTATCAGATGGATTAAGGCCTAATGGTATGTTATGTAATTATACCTGTTAAGCATTTATCTAATGGATTGTAAGGACTGGGATGCGTGTCAAATATCCATAGTGTCAAAGGTAAAATATCAAGGTAACCCGGGTAAGAAATAAGAGACCTTTTCCTCATTCTTCAAGAAGTAATCTCTGTTTATAAAGGGGGAGAAAGGGAGAGAATTCTTTTGATTCTTCAAGCTGGGTTGAAAATAAGGATCTACACTCTGGGATGCCTCCCAAAAATTCAAGTCTTTAACTTTGGTTTCTACTAGTAAGCTCCTTACCAACAAGGTGCATTTCATGACTCTATCTGCTAAGGGATCATGAAATGCAGATCTATAAGTATACTTGAATAAATGAGGCTAAGTGATATGTCTGAGTTAAAGTAGAGGTAAAAGGTTACTCGAATGAGTTCTAACAAAGTGTTTTTTTTTGTTGAGGCAAGGAAGCTGTAGCATCTGGCTGATTGAAGGATCTGAATCTCAAGCAGTTGATTTCAAGAAGAAATGGCTAGATATGAAGCTTAAACTGCCTTTGAGGTTATAAAGTGAGTCTCTAAGCCGACTCTTACAAATGTATATATATGTTAGAACTTTTTGTGAAAATAAGCTAAGAATTATAATGTAATGATTCTATGAGAAATGAATGTTTGATGAACTTGTATGAATGACTCGTATGGAATAAGGATATGATCTCTATGGTCAATGTGTGTATTGAGGATATGAACAAGTCTGTTATTAATAAACCAGATCTGAATAAGTCTGTCAAGTATGAGTTTGCATGGAGTGTTTGTGTTTGTGTCTGTCTCTAAGTCGTCTAAAAGGGTTTTTCGGGATTAAAAACACGAATCTTTAAAAGGAAAAATACATGGCACTCTGAAGACCATATAGTGCGAGACCATGATTGGGCTATGACATCATATGGAAATGATTTAAAGGATGGTTGGGTGAGTACCAACGATGAAGGGAAAACCTCACGACGGTGAGTTTAGGCAAATCCCTATCGTCAAAAACACCAATTTTTGTATAAGTGAGCCTTTGTGGCTATCTCTGTTAAAGGAAACCTTTGTGGCGATCTCTATTAAACGAAGCCTTTATGGAAATCTCTGTTAAAGTAAGCCTTTGTGGCAATCTCAGTTAAAAGGATGCCTTTGTGGCTATACTAGTTAAAAGGATACCTTTGTGGCTATCTCGGTTAAAAGGATGCCTTTATGGCTATCTCAGTTAAATGCCTTGTGGAAAAATTTGTTAAAAGGACACCTACGTGGCGAAACTCTGAAAGAAAAGCCTCTTTCGCTATCTTTGGAAATGAAAGTCTTCATTGTGAAATCTAAAGAACAGGTATTGTGATGACCATTTGAAGACAGCTCCTTTGGGAGGAAACTAAATGAATGGTGAATCCCGTAAAGTTACAAGGGGTAAATAGAAAGTACATCGAAGTAAGGAAGATCTTGGCGAATTCTGAATCATGTATCGGGCGTATTCTAGCTCACCCGAAGAAAATGGTAAGACTAGTGAGTATGGAAATAAAGTATTAAGCTTGATAATAAGGTAAGACTTAATAAATGATATATAAAGTAAAGAGATGTTAAGTATAGTACGCTCAAGAGAACGAAAATGGTTCTCAAGAAAGAAAAAAGATGGTAGCTTTAGTAATGTACCTGCTAAAGAATAAAAAAAAGGTTAAGAAATGCCCAAGAATGTGCAATATAACATATGCAATGTAGAATGAATGAAAAAAGGTATTCTAAGGTTTAGCTCACTAAGTTCTTACGAACTTACAAAAGTTTTTTTTTTTTTAGGTTTATAAAGGAATATGCGCCAAGAGACGATGCCAGGGTTATGCCAAAGAAGCGGAATGATTGGGCTTTTATGTATACAAAGGAAAATAAGTGGCATGTCAAAGTCTACGCCTAAGTCATTTAAGTAGAAATTCAATATGTACACAGTAGACTGAAAGAAAGTAGGAAAGCCTGAAATTTTATTGAGTTGTAAATGTAACAATACAATATAAGCCAATACGAGATTCTGTTACACTTATTGCTGGCATTTACATAGATGAATAAAAATAAAAATTTTAAGTTACCTTTGAAAGAAGGACGTAATACCCGAGATTCAGATCCGATAGATCGGGTCGGTTCAAAGGCACTACAACCTTGCTTCTTAACTATTATTGTAGCACCCTTAACCTGTATCCATCGCCGGATTAGGGTTACAGAGCGTTACTATGCAAAAGAAACATTAAAACATACATTTCATACATCAAAGAAATCATATTATAAAACACTCATTCACATACATATCGTCCCTTAATCGAGCCCTTGAGGCCCTAGAAACACCTTAGAAACAATCTTGGACCAAATTGGAAACAATTGGAAACTTTAAGAAAAAGTTAGAAAAATTTGTCTAGAGGGGTCACATGGCCGTGTCTCAACCCGTGTCCTCATCTATGCAACTCTCTAAGTAGGGCCACACGGTCGTGTCACACTCCTATATGCCAGGCCGCGTAACTCTCGAAATAGCCTTAGTGTGCTAGGCCATGTGCTAGATCGTGTAACTAACTGAGTCACACACCCGTGTCTCAGGCCGTGTTGACATGAATTTGTCCAAAATCAAGCCATTTTCAACACCAAACTATGCACACACCTATAGGCCTTTTGTGCACCTAATCAAGACATCAAAACATGACCAAAACTTACATAAAATGACTAATTCAATAGTCTGAAATCAATCAACCAATATGCCATACAAGGCACTTCAAATGCAAACATCCAAAACTTCCCTAAACATGCAGACTTGGTCACATTTCCAATCATCAACATCTAGCTCAAAACATTCCCAAAACATGCCATATCTTATCCATAATCAAGCCAACTAAAAACATACTATTTGAGCCATTCAAACATGCAACAACATAGCTGAATTTACATAATTTAGTAAGGCATCAAATGTACCAAACCAAACAACTTATACATACCAAATCTTTATCTAAGCACTCAACTAAACATCATTATAGTCCACCTATACATGCCATTATAACTTTGGAAAAAAACATAAAAAAAGTACCAAAATTTATGCTGGATAGTGTGATAAATCTCCGATAAACTTTCAAATCGATCGAGCTTTTGATAATCTATAAAAAATAGGAAAAAAACTAAGTAAGCACATAATGCTTAGTAAGTTCATAGAACATGAAACATAACTTACCATTTCATCTAAATAACATTAAGTATAAGCATAATGTAATCCAACCACAAGATTAGCACAAGCCTAAGCATAATTATCAACAATACACAAGTTAGTTCATTAATACATAACTTACTTGGAATAAACATAAGGAAAGTTATTTTCACATGAACATATATCATTTGATTCATTCACTTTTTCATGAGCACATGAAATATTTCATTTGGAAACTTACCTTTTCAATCCCTTTTCTTGCCCGTTGAAACAAGACCTCAGCCATTGGTACGACATTCAAGACCAGCACTCAAAACATGAAATCTCTAATGACATGTCATTTGTATCTTACGAATTCCTAAGGTTCAACCGGGACTTGATAACCGCCACAGCATTTCTTGTACATAAAATGTTCAATTACATGACAAGTAACATATTAACATATTTTGAAATAGCATTAAAATGATAGCCATTCATACGAACTTACCTTAACAACTAGGGCGTAGGAACGAGATCGACTAATCCAAAGCTTTAGGTTTTCCTTAATCTAGATCCGTACGTGGTCTATCTTGACCTAAATAGACAAATTTAATCCATTTAATATCCCTAGCATTCAATTTAGTCCACAATTCACATTTTTGCAAAATTACTATTTTACCCTTAATATTTTAACCTTTTACAATTTAATTCTTAAGCTCATAAATTGAAATTTAAACATTTTAGTCCTCTTTTAAAGTTAGCTGGATTCTGTAGGGACTTAAACAATCCATACAAACCATCATTTCACAAATTTAACATGAACTTTTACTACTTTTACAAATAAGTCTCTAAATGCCATTTTCATCAAAAATCACTTTACAAAACTTGTTAATTTATCAATAAGGACTCATAACATATCATTAAACATAAAAAATCAAACAAAATCATTCATGGCATAGCCCTCAGTCTTTAACAGTTTTACAAATTGATCCCCGAGTTAGCTAGATTAAGCTACAACATTCTCAAAAACATAAAAACCATTAAAAATGGGGCTTAAAAATTCACCATGCAAGCAACGGAGATTGAAAGAATGCCCTAGCTTGGTTTAATGGATTATTTTTGGTGGTTGTATGAAGACTGAAGAAGATGAACATAGTTTACTTTGTTTAATTTAGTTTTAATTCCTCATTTACCTTTTTGCCCTTTAAAAACATTAATAATTTCAATAAAACCATGTCCATAAACATCCACTATCAACTCAATTGGTCTATTCATCTTCCACGTCCCTTAGATTAAAATTTCATAGCTATTTGACACCTTTAACTAATAGAACTATACTTTTATACTTTTTATGATTTAGTCCTTTTCACTTAATTAATCATGCAAATGTCAAAATTTCTTAACGAAATTTATATACAATCATACCAACATCCCATAGACATTAAAATAATAATAAAATAAAAATTTACTCACCAAATTTGTGGTTCTGAAACTACTGTTTTGATTTCATTGAAAATAGGTTGTTACAATTATGAGATATAGATTTGCAAACTTGAGCAATGTGACCATAATGGTCATATTGGTTGAGACATTTGAATCTATTGGGTTAGCCATAGTTCAGTTAGAGGTATTGTCTGCATTAATGAAGCTTGAAGGTAGGAGAAAAAATAGGTTAAAAGACCATGACTCTCATAAGAGAATTTTAGGTTTTGATACCATAAAGAAGCTTATGACAAGATAAAAGTGAGGTGCATTTTATTCCTTGAATGTACATCTATCTATACAAATGAGTTTGAACAAACTAGTAAAAAAATTCCTAATACAATGAGTGTAATTCAAATAAATTTAAAACTCAAATGTCTTGTTTGTAATTTATAATTATGTAGCCTTAGCAAAATGTAGAGGAGCTAAGTATTTTACATTATCCTATGAACTAAACCAACAAGAACTAGTGAACATTAAACATAAAGGACATTTTACCAAACAAAGCATTAAAAACCTACAAAATTAAAGAGACGTTTAAGAAATAAATATTCCAAAACAATATGATTATGAATATGAAGGTTTATAAGTCTAAAAATCCCTTAAGAAAAAAAATAAAAATAATGAAGTCCCTTGACTTAATTCATATTTATTTGAGCCTTTATTGTTAACAAATAATAATAATGATAATTAGGCCCCTCTATTAATTGTTTTCGTCATTAAACTCTTTAGTCATTAAAATCAATTAACAAACTTATCATATGGTGACACGTGGTAGCTCTAAATTTAATCATTCATTTTTCGAATAAATATATAAAAATTTTGAAGAATTTGCTTATACTTATTAAAATTATTAAAAACTATAGAATTATAAATGCATATAAAAATTAAAAATATTATTAAAATTATTTAAAATTATAAAAAACTCATGTTAGCATGTAACTGTAAACTCCAAAATATATACATATTTCAGACACTTTCTATAGTTTTATACTTGATTTCATGTTATTTTATTATTTATATAGGAATGTGTTAAGATTATTAATTTTATGTTAAATGCATGCTATTTTGTTATTTTTTGGGGATTAATTAGGCTAAGGGAAAGGATGCTAGATTTTTTGTTATATTTGGGTCTTAGATACGTACAGGTTGAAAGATTAATATTGCAGTCATATGGATTTCAAAATTGTAATGATCCAGTATGAATTCCAAGGAGGCCCAAAACTAATTTCAGTTACCCAATTTTACAAGACAAATAAGTGGGCAATTATCCATTGCTTAAATTAGCAGTCCCTACACCAACCATTCAACTCCTATATATAGCAGATTTGACCTTATATTTTGCCAAATAAAATTCAGCATCAATATCCCTTGAATTAAGCCTTCAACCGTCCATCAATTGCTACAAATAGCAGTAAAAAACCACAACCTTTTGACCACATTTTGGTCGGCCACACAAGGAGAGAACAAAGCTAACTTCCTGGCTAAAAATATCAACGTAGACTTAGTCTTCAACCAACCAAGGGACGACACAAAACATGAAGATTATGGGGGATACATTTGCTATTTTTGGCATACGTTCAACCACTATAAATAGGGCATTCATCCATTCATCAAAGCACACAATTAGATCAAACACATCTTTTTCACACCATCCTTCCATATTCATTATTAAGTGTTCTTCCCCTATTCATGGCTTGCTAAACACTTTGTTCCACAAAATAAGGCAATCACTTTCGAAATGAGAGCAATTAGGAGATTGACTTGAAGATTTTAGGTGATTTTAACTTAAAAATGAGGAAGAAAGCCACCACGGGGAGCCGCAAGGAGCAACTGCAAATAGCCCTCTGAATTCAGTTGTTTACTCTTTGCATTGTGAAATGGTCATGTATAGCCCCCCTCGGCTACTCTTTCTTACCCTTCTCTTTTCTGTTAAATTATTGTTTTCTATGTCGAGAGACAAGATTGCATCTCATCTTTATATATTCAGTTTAATATTATATGACTTAATTATATTTATTCAAAATGGATATGAATCTTGATTTGAGTTCATTAGATGTTTTTTCTTGGATATTTTGTGCAAATGATTATTTCATTCATTTAGGTTTAAATCATGTTTATACTTGTAAATGTATAGCCAACATTTGTAAGTTATTGAATTAATTAATTGAATTAATTATTTAATCTAGGAAGAAGTAATAGTTTATAAATGTAAAATCTAAATGATACATATCATGTCGATTTCATAAGATAAATGTTGTATGCATAAACTGTGTAAATGCCCGAGAGGGTGATTTCTAAGTTAGTTTTTTGACATAGAGATATGCTAATTAACTTAGGAACATAATAGGACTTAAGGAGAAGCCTATGTTTTAATTAAAATGGGTTTAATAAATTTTCATATTGCCACGAACCTCTCATAATATTGTTTTTATGACTACTAATGAATTCTTTGTAAGTGAAATATTTTATTTTAGTCTATTCATGTTGTGTTATATTATGCCTTGTGTTTATTTCCTATTGTGATAATTTATTGCAATATGTGTTGTTGTTTTGTGGGTATTTGAATACTAATTTCATCTTTTAATTTAAACTGTGACATTCCATCAAAAATATTATTCTTATCTTTTTTAACCAAATTGATGAAAAATTGACTTTGCAAATAATTACCACACAGTCCCTGTGGAGAAGATAACTTTTTTGCTTACTAGTTCTTACTTGTACGGCCATGTACACTTGCACGTAATCACACAACGATACAGTAACACCGTCCTAACATACAATGCAAATGGGAGATGTTAATTGAACACATATATAACAAAAAATTCAGATTTATTTAAAATTTAAAATCTTAAAACATTTTTATAAAATCATTGAATCAAGTTTTAGAAAATTGGAGGACTTTATAAAAAAATTAAAATCATTTAGAAAAGGTTCGAAAATGATTGGGGTTTTCCGAGACCCAAAACAAGCCATCAAAAACCAAAATGGATCAAAACAGTGCAATGGCCCACATCTATGGTAGTTGTATTGGTACTTCTAGCGTAATGTATTGATACTTCTACCACAGGTTACCCATGTAACCCTCTCAACCCTATCCGATTGGCCAAATTTGAATCTTGGGTATTGCCACAAAAATACAAACACAAGCTTGATTTACTAATGCGGTTTACAAATAATGACAATTTACTTAATTACAAATTTCAAACTAAAATATATAAGTAAATACAAATACAACATAAGGTAATTAAATTACAATGATATCCAAACTGAAACCCTAAATTATTATAAATACCACAAGTGTAGATTTCTAAAGAGTATTTTAATCTTTGCACCTACCACCAACTATGCATAATAACCTTATATGTCATTTCTTGGCGTAGTCCTGACATTGTCCCTCCTAGCGTAGACCCACAACATCACACTCGCAACATAACATATAGATATAAGTTCATAAGAACTTAGTGAGGGTAACATCTTTTACCTGGGTCATATTTGCAAATAGAAATCGATATTTTAGTAGAACAATCTCATCGTTCTTAACCTTTAACTTTTTCTCTAACGACTATTTCCTCAAATTCTATTCTCTTATACTCGTCCGTTGCAAAGCCTTACTCTAAGACTATTTCCTTCTCTTCATTGTCTTTGATACTTTACTTACACTCTCTAAATCTTCGAGCCATCACCTCATCGTGAATAAGGGAGGAGCACATACACATGTAACAAGTACTTTATTCAAATATACAAAGGTTACGTCTTTATTTAGAATCCATCTCAATACTAGCTCATTACTTCACCACATCTCTTCAATTCACTATCTTCGACCAAGCCTTAGTCATTGTGCCTTACATTACCATATAGTTCATATGTACAATTCGTACTTCTGACTTCACTGTTTACGTTTAAAGGAAATACAAAGCACGCTAATTACTTGGCATAGAACCGGCCACAAGGATGTCCTTTATAGTTCATTAGTGAGAGCCTTTTTAGAACACGCCACCAGAGAAGCCCTTCCGGAGTGTACTATAAAATTTCTTCTTGTAGGACTCGCCACAGAGGCCATTCCTTCATAATCTGTCACAAAGGCATTCTTTTCATATTGCACCAAAAAGATGTTCCTTATCTGTCTTGTTTTTGCAATATGGATTCGCCTAAACTCACATTTTGTGAGGTTTTCCCATCATCATCTTAGGACACGTAGAAATCCCAAATGGGTAATCACAACCCTTTACTTCCATTCAGTAAAGGCCATTGGCATGGGCTTTTCCTTTCAGAAATTGTGTTTGAAGTCCCTATGGACCCCATTAGACTCCACCGCAGTGAACAGACACAGACTCACTTGACAAACCAATTACACACTAACACAATTCATATTCATCTTTAATTCTAAATTTTTTTCTTAACCGAGCATACCATAGCATACATCTAAGACACACATATATGACCAAACCTAAACTTTTTAGATTCCATACCAGAACATGCATTTTATCCTGAACATTCGTTCATACAGTTGCATGACCATAACACTATACTTTTCTAAGTTCAGTTTCATCATTCAATTGGTTTCAATAAACATACCTCATGTGAATAGTATATTGTTGGGAAATGTGCCCATATTGTAGTAACCATGTAACTGTTTTCTATTTATTTGGACGATGAATAATTAAATAAAGTTAACTTCACATTTCACTATGATGTCTTTTTTATTTTCTGTATTTTATATTTTGCATGCATGGCGTAATTGTGACAAAAAAATTAGCTCATTGATTGTCTAAAGTTCAAACTGAAGATAAGTGGTATTGTAAAGAATGTTTACATTGCAAGAAAGACAACTTACTTCAGTAGATAATATAAATAACTCTATAATCTCGTAAAAGAATCAAAGTGAGCATTTGATTCAAATACTGAGAAGATTATTATGTCATCTACAATTCCAATTCGGGAGATGGCTAGTCTTGGCTATTGGAAAAATTGACTCCACGAGTAGAGACATAGATGTATTCATTGGTAGAATGATACATTAGACTGGACCCAAGATGAACTAATTCTGAATCCGTTTGTGAATTAATTTGCTTATGACATTCATGGTGTGATTTACCTGAATCCCGAGTTAGTCACTAACCATACGTATGCAACTTATGTGCTTTGATATAAGTAGAGGCTTATGCTCTAAATTTGATCGAGCTCATAGTCGGTATGTTGGGTATATCACTTGTGTATGGCATGGCTTTACTTAGCAACAGTGGAATTCATAACTCAATTAAAGAGTTAATGATATCCTCTCATTGGCATTCTATGGATTGATAAATATAGAATGTGGTCACGGGTTGCTTGTTCTCGAACGAGCAATTTATCACAGTCATTTGTTGACAATGATCATATTAATCATTAAGAAAACACAATGGTAACAATGAGATAAAATATGATTGTATTGAGTGAACGACTTTAACTCAAAGGAATAAAGGATATCACATGAGGGTAACACACACATAATGAGGTCATTGGACAAAGTAGTTGGATGAATTGTTTTTGTAAAGAGTATACAATAAGGAGTTTTCAATCACAGTACTTCTTGTGGATTGACTCAATGATTAAGTAATTACGAATTATCGGAACAATGCTTCTGGACATAATTGCAATCACTAGAGCCTAATTGTATATGTCTAATTGGTCTCTCCAATAGCTTATCAAAAGCTCGAGCAGACTACATTTGAATTAGAAGTTTTACAACTTTGAGAATAATTTAATTGAGTCGATTTATTCAATGTGGAATTAAATTAGGTGGTTGTGAGAATTGTTGAACTAGAGAATTTGATTAAATAATTTTCTTGAAAAATGAATTTGAAAAATCTAAGTGACTTTTGGAAAAATTAATTTTGATCATGTAAAATTAAATTAATCAAATTAATTAAAATTACTAAGATATTCTTTGAAGTTAATTTTTAATTCAGACAATTGGTCCAATGGGTAATTGAACTTGAAAATTGGACCTGAGATCGTAAATTGGGCCTGGGAGCCTAAAACCGACACCAAGACCCAAAAACTGGTCGGATCGAGCTTGATATATGAAATTGGGCCGACAATCCATCCGATGGCTAGACCGAACTGGTCAGGTCGTCACTGACCTGAACCGAACTAGCTTGGGGTGCCGTAACGGTGTCGCATTTGCATCACCGGACACGACAGTGCTAGTAGCTATTGCGGTTGGTCGTCGGTGGTTGAGTAGTGGAAAAGTTACACTCCTACTGGTACTCTACCAGAGAATTTGATTTTAGATTAATTATTCCAAAAATAATATTATTTTAATAATTTAATATTTTAATATTAAATTTAATTTAATACTTATTTTAATACTATTTTATTAATTTAATATTAAAGTGATTATCTTAATATTTAATTTAAGTCAATGTTTATCTTATAGATAAACATTCTATTATTTTAATAAGATTTAATATTAAATTTAATATAATATATATTAGATTAAATTTAATATTAAAGTGATTAAGTTTAATTATAGTCGAACTCTTTAAACTCCTCCTGTATAAAGAGAGCCTTAGGTCATTATTTACACACTTGAATTCAAGAGAAAGTTGAAGAGAGAAAATTCTCTGAAGAGATTATTCCAGAAAATTTCTAGACATATTTTTCTGATTTACAACTTGACTAAAAAGTTTAAAAAAATTGCAAAATTATCCCACTGGTAATTTTTGTGAAAAATTTTCTGATCCAAAGCGAGCCCACACTCGGTAGACGTGAGCTTGATGATAGCGAAGAAGACTACTCAGTCGAAGTGCTCATCCTAGAATACTCGGTCGAAGCACTCATCCTAGACGACTCGAAAATATACAATTTTGATTAAGTGTTTATTACTTTAGATATCACAACCAAGATCTTCTTTTGGAAAAAAATAAAACTCTAGTTTTTCCCTAAATTTATTTTCCGCTGCATTTTCAAAACCCGTTTTTCCAAGAATTGTTATCATAAGTCAGGTTGTGTTCTATTTATAAGTATAAACAACTAATCAAAATTAATTTCTCTTCTTCTTGAATGATTTAATTACTTAGAAAGTGACATTTTTTTAGATCTTATGCATATTTTGAGTTATATATGGGAATGAATGCGATATTATATATTTGTTATATAATTGTTTTTTGCTGAGTTTGTGGTCCTTAGGAAATAGACCGTGGACTATCATCTCCATGTAGGGCCATGTTTTTAAAAATACATAGAATTCTTGTGAGTCGGAAATAAACATAAGACTTAGATGTAATTTTTCCAAAAGGAGTCTATGATGAGGAAAATATGCGATGGTAGTAGAAGACCCAACGAATTCCTTGTGGTGAAAAATTATGTAATTTAATTTTTCCATTTATTTTTTAGAAATAGAACCATGGAAACTTTGACTGACAATTTTATTTTAATTACCTATCTCATTATATATCTGTTTTATAATTGTTTATAATATTATGTAATGTTATAATTGTGATATATATATGAGATGATTCACAGTTGATCGATTAAAAATAAGAAGTGTGGTAGTGAGAAAATACATGTGTTGTACTTTTCTATTCACTTCTTTAGGTTATTCGATAATTATGAGAAGTGTGGTAATGAGAAGCTGTATGTTTAGGATTGGCTCTGGCTAGGAAATTTTTGGTTTTTAAGTGGTCAAATTTGACTCATCTCCCTTTCCTGGGACCCTACCTGGTGCATAGTTCATATTCACTTTTTCAGTTTTTCCCTTAAAAGAAAAACTGTGGAGAATCAAAATTATTTATTGATTGATTCTTGTGAATGGATATTATTGTCATAGCATGTCATGCCATTTAGATTAGGTAACAATGTCACTAGGACTATTGTATGATCATTCTTGAAATTTGGGATAAAAAACCTTGCATGTTTTTAAAGTATTGAGTGGGAAAAGGTCCTTGAACAAGACCTGCGACCTCCATTGATGGTCCCTAAGTGATAGCATGATAATGTTTCGAGCCGGTTCTTACCCTAGACACACCCCAAGGTAAACTTTGTCATGTGGATTCACTAGATGAGATTTCCTTTTAAGGACAACTAGTCATGCATGACTTTCAGAGAGATTGTCCCATGATGGCTCACAAATGAAAGCAAGTTCATGATAGGTGTTGAGTTAATGGTTACACACTCAAGATCATCTCTTATTAAATAGTTTCCCAAGAAACGATATTTAAGTTAGAGATGATGATCAAACGTTAAACGGTCGTTAGTTCGCATGGAGTCTTAAGAATTAAGATTCACGAACTAATTGGATGTAATACATGTTCTTGTTAGTTAATCATGGGACTCCAAGGGGACATGGTTGATGGCTATGAGAATGATCGTAGCAACGAAAAAATATTTTTTCAAAGTTTTAATACAAGACGCATGCATCGTGCTGTATTATTGATATGTTGCTGAAATGAAAAATATTTGCTCAATACAAAGAAAGTAATTAGTGAATCTTTACTTTTTTAAGTTCAAATATGTCTCCTACTCCTCTTATTAGCATTCTTACTGAGAATAAATTAAACAGGAATAACTTTCGAGAATGGAAATGAAACTTTTTGATAGTTCTCACATGTGAAAAATACAAATTTGTTTTTGACGAAATGTACCCTCCTGAAGCTCAGCCCAAAGCGAGAAATCGTTGGACAGATTTTGACTCAATTGCTCGATGTTATATGTTAGTGAGCATGAGTAGGGTGTTACAAAAGCAACACGAGAATTTTCGTACTACGAAAGAGATCATGAAAAATTTTGAGGATTAGCTCGGAGGCCAAGTCGCATTGGCTCAACAATCCGGTATTAAAAATTTGAAGAATTCTGAGCAAAAACCCGATACTCTGGTCAAAGAACATATGCTTAAGCTTATGGGATTCTTTGCAGAAGTAGAGGACAATAGGGTTGAACTAGACATAAACATGAAAATTGAAATAGTGTTCAATTCCTTAACCAAGGAGTTTGCTAGTTTTAGGGACACTTACAACTTGGGGAATAAGGCACTTACTTTGACTCAGCTCATGAAGTAATTAAAATCCTATGAGATGAGGTTGAATTATGGTAAGTCAATTTAGGAGAAGCCTAAGGCAAACTTAGCTGTGATCCCCTCGTCCTCTAAAGGGAAACGGAAAGCTATGGGAAAGAAGAAACCGACTAAGTCTTCGGTTGCAGCTCGTGTGGATAGGAAGAAGGCTAAGAGGTCAACATATCCTAAAAAGATCAAATGTTTCTTCTAAAACTGAAAATGACATTTCAAATCAAACTGCATGGAGTATTTGGATTACCTAGCCGAAAAAGGCAAATGTATGGAACTCTTTGTGGTTGAAGCTTGCTTAGTAGAAGAATTAAATGACAACTGGGTTATGGATTCTGGAGCCAGTAACCATGTGTGTGTTTCTTTACAGGGTTTCAGCGAAACGAGAAGTCTTCGTGACAGGAGCCTTTCCTTGCGAACCAGAGATGGGAGCTATGTTTCAGTCGAAACAGTGGGAGAAGTTATTTTACACTTTGATAATTTTAGGAAGATTGCTTTAAAGAACGTGTTTTATGCATCTCATTTTAAGATGAATTTAATTTCTGTAATATGTTTATTTTATGACGGTTATACCGTGACATTCAAGAAAAGGATTACTATTAATAGAAATTGTTCTTTAATCTATAATGGGCGGATGAAAAACAATCTCTACTTTATCAAACCAAATAACTACTCGATGCTTCAAATTGAAATAGTGAATAAAAAGCTTAAAATTTCTCACTCTAATGAGGGGTACCTATGGCACTTAAGACTTGGTCATATTAACCAAGAAAGAATCACTAGACTCGTGAAAGATGGTCCCTTAAGTATGATTAAGAAAGTTAATCTTCCACAATGTGAAACTTGCTTGGAAGTTAAAATGACTAAGAGGTCTTTTAATGCGAAAAGTACAAGGGCCAGCTAACCTTTAAAACTTGTGCACAATGATGTATGTGATCCCATGAGCATCAGTGCTCAAGGAAGTTAGGATTGTTACATGACTTTTATCAACAACTATTTTTGATATAGATATGTGTATCTAATGCACCATAAAAGCAAAAATTTTGATAGTTTCGTGTGGAAGTGGAAAAGCAATTAGGTTTATCCATAAAGAATCTTCGGTCTTACCAAGGTAGAGAATATTTGTCCGGTGAGTTCTTAGGATACCTCATAGATAATGTGATTTTATCCCAATTGACTACGTCAGGCAGTCCACAGTAAAATGTCATAGCTGAGAGAAGGAATAGAACCTTGCTTGACATTGCTCGTTCAATGTTAAGCTATTCACAACTTCCTACTTTCTTCTTGGGATATACGATACAAATGGCTTGCTATTTTGTGAATGATGTGTCAACCAAGTCTTCTTGTAAGACACCTTATGAAATGTGGCATGGAAAGAAACCAATTGTAAATCACTTTAGAATGTGGGGTTGTCCAGCACACATTTTGGATAAAGATGCAAAGAAGTTGGATGCACAAACAGAATTGTGCATGTTTGTAAGATATCAAAAGGAACAAAGGGAGGATTATTCTACAATACGAAAGATAATAGGATTAAAGTTTCTACTCATACTACTTTCATCGAGGAAAGCTACATGGATAACTTTAAGCCTCGAAGTAAAGTGGTACTCGAGGAACTTTTTAGAGTGGTAGAACAATTACCAAGTTCAATTCTCAAGAAAGTTGTATAAAAACCTGGAAACGATCCAGAGCATAGGGGAACCCATTGTAGTGGGAGAGTTTCTATGAAATCATACTTCTTCATCTATGATGATAGTATTTATAATACGAAAGCTAATCATGAGGGTGATGATCCACTCATTTACGAGGAGGTTATGCAAAACGTTCACTCCAAGCTCTAGAAATAGGCCATAGATGCCAAGATGGATTCTATGAAATCCAATATGGTGTGGAAACTTCTAGTGTAACACCCCAAGCCCGTATCCTTCGCTAGATTAGGGCTACAGAGCATTATCGGAAGATAACATAATACAACAAACATTTTATTCTCCTTATTCAAAACACGACATAAAACATAGCAATGTTATTCAAAGTCATGCATATAGTCCCTTTTTCAAGGCCCCCAAAGCCCTAAAAACACATTAGAAGTGAGTCAAAACTAAATCGGAAACATATAGAATCTTTCAGAAAAAGATACAAATTTTGAAATTGCAAGGGTCACACGGCCGTGTGACCAGGGCATGTGACTCACACGGCTGAGACACACGCCCGTGTCTCTGGCCGTATGGGCATTCAAAGTAGGGATACATGGTTGTGTCCTAGCCCGTGTAACTCTCTAACTTGGGTCACACGGCCAAGCCATATGTCCGTGTGCTAGGCCATGAAATAGTCTAACTTGCAACCCTTTGTAAGCTACAGGGGATACACGGCCATGTGGACGAAAAATGGCTTGGAAAATAGGCCATTTCCAAGCCATTTTTCTCACCCAAAGTCTAGCCACTTACACAACCCAAATCTACCTATATTCATGCATTCAAAACACATTTAACATATACATATACAAGCTTAAAAACCATAATAACCAACCGTTCAACCAATATGCCAAAATGTCACCTCAATCTCAACAATCAAACTTGATCAAACACTTACTAAATTCATCCATAACTCAATCAACCAATTGCACAACTTAAATATTACATTTACCATAATGTTCACATACCATTTCCATGCACAAAAAATACCATTATGACCATTTCCATATCTACCATCTATCTTAATAAATTTACCAAATGCCAAACACATTCAAAGCTACAAAACTAGTCGTTAACAACTCAATGTACTACCACATTCCATACCAATCAACATTTTATAGCATACCACTATAATCACCATTTCACTACCATCATTTTAGTACCTAGATGCCAAAATAACAATCATTTAAAATACCATTTATACATGATATCATATCAAATATTTCATCAACAAAAATAGCAAATTTACAAGCCACACATAATGGCTAATTTCATCAAACAAAGATACCTATACATATCATTATAACCTTGACTCAAAATCATCAAAATCTACTGATATAGCCAATGGATAGTGTGATGGATCTCCAAAGAGCTTTCAAACTGAACGAGCTTCCAATTATCTAAAAAAATGAGAGAAATAACACAACGTAAGCATATAATGCTTAGTAAGTTCGTAAATCATTAACAATGCTTACCATTTCAATATATAAGCTTAAAAGTAAGTTTCAATTAATCCAACTTAACTTGACACAAGCCTAAGCACCAACCACAACTCAAATTAGTGATAAACACATAACTTAGCCAAGTTGATCATACAACAATAAAGCTTTCATGTACTTAGCACATAAGCATTCATACTAATATGAACATGGCTAGGAAATAATTAATCACCAACATATCATACCTTGTTCATGCTTTCATGACATTACTAATTGAAGCATTTATCAATCCTTCCCTTTGTATACCTGTTGAACCACTAGAATAATATTGGATATGTGGGAATCTCACACACTGTGTGCTAACATATGGTCGAAACAATTACTTTCTCTTTTCTCATACATATGCTCTCTCTCGAGCCGTAAGTGGGTCTGCTCACACAAGCTGTCAGTCAGAATATAGCTACACAGTTCTGCTCACACAAGCTGTCAAGTAACTGCAACACATGCCAAAAACGCAGCCACCGGTAGGACGTTCAAGACTAGCACCTGAAACATGATAACCCTAATGACATGTCATTTGTATCCTATATATTCTTAAGGTTCAAATAGGGAAAGTCGTTGAAACTTCGTTGGGTAAGTCCGTAGAGTCATAATATTGCAATACAAAATAATAACATTTAATTTAAATACGTTAAAATGCTAAATAAACATACAAACTTACCTTGATCACAAACGAAGAAATACGATCGGCTAATCCAACACTTTTTCCTTTCCCCGGTCTAAATTCGTACGATGCTTTTCTTGATCTAAATAATTAAATTCAACTTATTCAAAAATAATTCTATTTTATTCAAATCAAAAATCATATATTTTTGCAAAATTATATTTTTGCCCTTACAATTTTGAATTCTTTACAATTTAGTCCCTGAGCTTATAACATGAAATTCATGCAATTTGGTGCCAACCCACTATAGTCGAATTTTACTTAAGTCCTTAGCACGCCCTACATTTCACCTTTTTCACAATTTAAACATGAATATTTTTCTATTTTTTAATTTAATCCCTAATTGGCATATTCATTAAAAATCTCTTCACAAAAGTTGTTTAACTAACAACAAACAGTCATTTTCTTCTACAAAACATTACAAACAATACAGATGCATTCATTGTAAAACCTTAGACTTTTAAAAAATTTGCAAATTAGTCCCCGGGCTAGCTAGATTAAGCTATGACTCTAAAAACATAAAAATAATTAAAAACTGAACAAAAATGCACTTACATAGATGGACTATTGCCGAAGGTTGAAAGGTCTTTAATGGCTTCCTTAGGTGAAAAAATTAGGTTGATGGAGAAGAACAAAAGGTGACATCTTTCTTTTACTTATTTTATTTTAAGTTGTTTTATTAATTTACCAAATTAACCTTATACATTAACCTTTCAAATTACATTAATGATGTCCAACTTTGTCCACAAATTATGTTAATGGTCTAATTACCATTTACGAGCACTCATATTCAAAATTCATAGCAATTTGACACCTTTTACTATAGATCTCTAATTTTGCATTTTATGTAATTTAGTTCTTTTTATCAAATTAAGCATGTAAACGATAAAATTTCTTAACGAAATTTTTATGGGACACTACTAACATGCTATAGACATTAAAATATTAATAAAATAAATATTTAAACATTAAATTTGTGGTCCCAAAACCACTATTTTGATTTTACTAAAATCGGGTTGTTACATGTAGACTTGTCAATTGGTATTAAACCCATAGGGTGTAAGAGGATCTACAAGAAGAAGAGAAATGCGGACGGGAAAGTGGAAACACATAAAGTTAGAATTGTAGGGAAAGGCTACACATAGAAAGAATGCATCAATTACGATGAGACATTCTCTTCGATAGCCATGTTGAAGTATATCTGCGTACTCTTATCCATTACCGCTGCTCTCGAATATAAGATTTGGAAAATGAATGTTAAGACAAAATTCTTGAATGACTATCTTGATGAGACAATTTACATGGATCAACCCACTAGCTATGTTGTCAAAGGAAAGGAGCAGAAAGTTTGCAAACTGCTAAGATCCATTTATGGACTTAAGCAGGCGTCTCGTTCATGGAATAAAACATTTGATCAAACAATTAAGAATTTTGGATTTGATCAAAATGCTGATGAACCTTGTGTTTATACACATATAAATAACAAAAATGTGGTGTTCCTCGTTTTTTATGTCGATGATATTCTACTTATCGGAAACGATGTAGGAGAATTATCATTTGTAAAACTATGGTTAGCTTAACAATTTAGCATGAAGGAATTGGGTGAAGCTAGTTATATTCTTCGAATTCAAATCCTTAGGGATCGAAAGAATAAAACGATAGCACTATATCAAGCTTCATACATCGATAAGGTACTGGAACGTTTTTTAATGATCGATGCAAAGCCAGACATTCAATCGACTACATCAGGTTTTCATCTTTCTTTAGATGATTGTCCTAAGACACTGGAAGAAAGAAAGCATATGAGTAAGGTTCCATATGCTTCGGTAGTTGGAAGCCTTATGTATGCAATACTTTGCACACATCTAGATATTTGTTTCGCAGTTGGAATGGCTAGTCGATACCAAGCAAATCCAGGTCTCAAGCATTGGCAAGTTGTAAAGCATATATTGAGGTATCTTAAAAGAACGAAGGATTGTATGCTTGTGTATTCTACAAAGGATCTTACTCCTATTGGATACACAGACTTAAACTTCCAAACTTGTAAAGATTTAAGGAAATCAACGTTGGGAAATGTATTCGTCCTAGGTCGTGGAGCCATAGTATGGAGAAGTGTAAACCAAACTTGCACTGCTGACTTTACTATGGAGGTTGTGGTTACTTCTAACGCAATGAAAGAAGCAATAGGGCTTCGAAAATTCTTAACCGAACTTGAAGTTATTACTCGTATGAAAAAAGCTATAACATTGTATTATAATAATAGTGCTACAATAGAAAATACCAAGGAAATGAGAAGTCACAAAAGGACGAAACAAATTGATCGAAAGTATCACTTGATACAAGAGGCAATAGCCAAAGGAATTGTAGATGTGATGAAAATAGCTTCTGAAAATAACCTTGCGGATTCGATTACTAAGACTCTTGTAACTAGGAGTTTAACAAACACGTCGAAGATAAGGAAATGCGAAACATGACACATTTACTACACTAGGGAAAGTGGGAGATTGTTGGGAAATGTGTCTATATTGTAGTAAACATGTAATTGTTTTCTATTTATTTGAATGATGAATAAATAAATAAAGTTAATTTCACATTTCAGTATTATGTCTTTTATATTTTGCATGCATAGCATAATTGTGACAAGCAAATATTAGCTCATTAATTGTCTAAAGTTCAAACTAAAGATAAGTTGCATTGTAAAGAACGTTTACATTGCGAGAAAGACAAATTACTTCAGTAGATAATCTAAATAAGTCCGTAATCCTATAAACGAATCAAAGTGGGTATTTGATTTAAATGCTGAGAAGGGTTATTATGTCATCTACAATTCCAATTAGGGAGATGACTCGTCTTGGCTATCAAAGCAGTTGACTCCACGAGTAAAGACATAGATGTATTCATTCGTGGAATGATACATTGGACTAGACCGAAGATGAATTAATTCTGAAACCATTTGTCAATTAATTCACTTGTGACATTTATTGTGTGATTTACCTAAATCCTGAGTTAGTCACTGACCATGCGTATTCAACTCATGTGCTTTGATATAAGTGGGAGCTTATGCTCTAAAAAAGATCGAGCCTATAGCCAGTATGTTGGGTATATGACTTGTGTATGACATCCTTTACTAGAAATAGTGAAATTCATTGCTCAATTAAAGAGTTAACGATATCCTCTCATTATCATTGTGTGGATTGATAAATATAAAGCATGACCACGGTTGCTTGTTCTCGAACGAGCAATTTATCACAGTCATTTGTTGACAGTGATCATATTAATCATTAAGAAGACACAATAATGATAATGAGATAAAATAAGATTGTATTGAGTGAACAGATTTAACTCAAAGGAATCAAGGATATCATATGAGGGTAATATACACATGACGAGATCATTGGACAAATTAGTTGGAAGAATTATTTTCGTAAAGAGTATACAATAATGAGTTTTCAATCTTATAGACTAACTCCATGATTAAATAATTGCAAAATATCAGAACGATGCTTCTGGACATAATTGCAATCACTAAAGCCTAATTGTATATGTCTGATTGGTCCCTCCACTAGCTCAACAAAAGCTCGAGAGGGTTGTATTTGAATTAGAAGAAAATTCTATGACTTTAGGAATAATTTAATCGAGTTGATTTATTCGATGTGAAATTAAATTAGGTGGTCGTGAGAATTGTTCAACTAGAGAATTTGATTAAAGAATTTTCTTGAAAATTAATTTGGAAAATCTAAGTGATTTTTGGTTAAATTAATTTTGATCAAGTAAAGTTAAATTAATCAAATTAATTGAAATTAATATGATATTTTTGGAAGTTAATTTTTAAGTGAGACAGTTGACTCAATGGGTAATTGAACTTGAAAATTGAACCTGAGATTGTAAATTGGGCCCGGGAGCCCAAAATCGAGACCAAGGCCCAAAAAGTGGTCAAATCGAGCCTCATATGTGAAACTGGCCAATAGTCCAATCAGTGGCTAGATCGGATCGATTAGGTCGTCACTGACCTGGACCGAATCGGTGCAGCTGAACCAGCTCAGGGTGCTGTAAGGATGTCGCACTTGCATCACCGAACATGGTGATGCCCCTGACTGTGACGGCGGCATCCCGGTGGTCAGCAGTGATTGGTCGTCAGTGATTGAGTAGTGGAAGAGTTACACTCCTACTGAGACTCTACCATAGAATTAACTTAAGATTACTTGTTTGAAAAATAATATTATTTTAATAGTTTAATATTAAATTTAATTTAATACTTATCTTAATATTATTTTATTAATTTAATACTAAAGTGATTATCTTAATATTAAATTTAATTTAATGTTTATCTTGTAAATAAATATTCTATTATTTACACACACTTGAATTCAAGAGAAAGTTCTCTAAAAAGATCATTCTAGAAATTTTCTAGAGATATTTTTATAATTTACAGCTTGACCCAAAAGTTTAAATAAATTACAAAAGTACCCCACTGGAAATTTTTGTGAAAAATTTTCTGATTCGAAGCAAGCCCACACTCGGCAGACGTGAGCTTAAGGATAGCGGAGAAGACGACTCTGTTGAAGCGCTAATCCTAGACGAATAAAAAAGGTACAAGTTTGATTAAATGTTTATTACTTTATATATCAACAACAAAGATTTTGTTTTGGAAAAATTTTAAAACTCTGGTTCTTCCTTAAATTTTTTTTCTGATGTATTTTCCAAACCTATTTTTCCAACATATACATGCAAGAGTTGGTATAGAGACTCACCTTACAACCACTTGTAGCAGTTTGAACTCTAGATCCAACCTTTATCAAGATACTTTAGAAATCACTGCTTATAAAATAGAGGAACACCATTAAAGCTCATTCGAGTAGCCATACTATCATTTCAAACCCAAATGAACCCATTACAAAGCCTTGTTCATTCATCTTTCTATTCATGCACTCATTCTAACCTACTCTTTCATAGCACAATATGCAAAGTCATAAAACTTACCTTGACATGGAGCAATCACTGATAAAATCTAAGATCTCAACTTTAGCTTAGATAAATGCATTTTGTTCCTCAAGACTCAGATAACCTTATCTTAGAAGAAAGAATAAGAGAACTCTCATTTCCCAACTTAAACATCTATTATTTTTATCATCTAAGTCTTTATTGGAACTTGAAAAATGTCACATCATTATTGAATTGTCTTATCAAAAGTCTACAACTTTCGAGAAACCTAATTGAGTATTCCCTTATCTTTTAATTATTCTGGTTCACATTCAGTTGGTTCCTAACCATCTTACCTTGCAACTTAACTTACACAGTACCACAGTTAATCGAGCGTACCATACCTTTGGCGTGAACTCAAAATCTCGATACCATTTTACTTGACCACTGGTCTTATTCTCATTAATATGACCACCTGACAAGGAACCTTTATTAACTTAACCACATAATTGCCTGTTGGAAACACAAAAATTTACACATTTTTACATACCATTTTTAACTTAAAATCATACAGTTTCGATAAAATTCTTATCGAAAAAATAATTAATTTTTACAAAATAATTAAAGTGTACATAATTAATTTTTATAATTAATTTTGATGAATTTTGGTTATTTTCGACAGATTTGCACAAATGGCGAAAAATGGCTCGGCAGACACTACTAGAAGCACAAAACCGACAAGCAATTTGAAGTATCGAGGCGAATTAATTTCAACCTAAGAAAATCCAAAATTATATGTATTAATTCATAATATAATTAATTTTAATTTATATCCAATTTAATTTGGGTTAATAAATTATTATTAATTAATTATTAAAAAGTGGTCTAGTTAAACTGAACCGAGTGAACCGAACTGACCAAGAAATAGATAGCCCAAAAACCGTCCCAAGAGCTGACCCAAATCAGATTATTAGCAGATTATTTAAGCTTGTAAAGAGGCCCTTGAAGACTTGTTCAAGTTGCAGTCAAACCCTTCCACAATTGGTGGCTTTATAGATTTTCCCCAAGCCTAAATTAGCAAAGTTGAAACTATCAACCTTGCCACATGTGTGGCCAGCCAAGGGAGGGCTCCTTGGCTGATAATTTTAGCTATTTTTAGCAGCCCTCCTCAACTATAAAAACCCCCTTAGGCTGGTCATTTGGAAAACACACCTCAAGCATTCACATCTTTCCTCTCTTCTCTCCACTTTCTCTCTTCTTTTCCATTCCAAAATTCCATTGCTCTCTTGTCGGTTTATCCTCTTGGGAAAGGGGAATTCATCAGCTATTTGGATTAGCAATTAAGTGTTCATAGCAACCTTGGTCAACGAGGACAACAGAGAAGGAAGAACAGAGCAACTAGTCAAGTCACGAAAAAACACCGAATTTGATTCTTATTCCCTATCTCTTTTTGTTGTTGTTATGCTGAACATATCTATGAATATTTATGTTGTTGGAATGGTTAATTTAATCAATTTAGCATGAATTTAATTCATGTTAGGTTGATTGCATTTCGTTTGTTAAAATTATTGAAATTGTGTTTATGTTGTTATAGGCCTCGGTAAGATGCTTGATTAAGTAAAATCATGACTAAGTTATTCTTGCATTACAATTGTTAGGTAACTAATGAATTAATTACTTAAACGGATTGAAATTGTAATTAATGGATACAATACTTAATCAATGCATGTTTAATCATCTAAGGTAGTCGAGGGTTAGATTAGCAATGATATCTGGCGATACATTTGCCTTGCATAACTTGCAAGATTATTATGATTAAATTGTTTCAAGGTAAGGATACTTTGTTACCTCACATAGTCTTTTATGTGCTTATTAAATCGAGTTAATTGTTTGAATTGACATAGGGATATGTACAAAAGATTATTTCGATTTAATAAGTATGTATGTGCAATAACATATTTGCCTATTAAGATTTGTTTAATTGGTTGAATTGACATAGGGATATAGTCAAGAGATAAATGGATTTTGGTAGGTGAGAATGTTCATAAGTTAGCAATTTAATAAGCACATAAACCATCATCAAATACTACCAAAATGTATCAATTCAAAAACACTATAAACCATCATCAAATACTACCAAAATATATCAAAATGTTTCAAATGATTATAACAAAATTTCCAAAACTCATTAAAGCTCAAAATATAATACATGCATTTTTTCAATTTGAATAATAGAATAATGCTTCATTAAGAAAATACAAAGATATTTGAATTATGAATAAAATTTATAAATACAACTTCAATTTAAGTATTTATGTACATGCCAAAATCTTAATACAAATTATAACTATAATAAATACATCATAATGTTGAAGTTTCAAATGGTGATGTGTAGCTCCTAAGTCAAAACCACAAGCTTACAATCAAGTTCACAACCTATATGTTCAAATAAAAAACACGTGAGCTTGATGAGCTCACTAACTACTTAAGGATAACCTTATTTATTTTGTCATGTTATTACTATTAAGATCTTAGTAAGAATCATCTAGAGTTCATTTATGCCACAATTTATATTTTCCAGCGAATTCATTTCTCATTTCCAAATTATAAGGCTCAACTTACAAGATGTTGATTCATTAGGCAATCACATTTCTGAATTCAAATATAAGACTTCTTTTTAGTGTTTAATCAAACATACAACCACATTTAATTAGAGTTCTCTTAATATGGTCTCACATAGGTTCATTTCTCTTTTAACTACCGTACATGGGTACTTTTTAGGATTTAGGCATTACATTTTATTTCCTTTATTAGGAGCATATACATTCAGAAGGTTCGCTCTCATAACTTTCTCTTATGACTTTTATGCCTATGAATTTGTAACAGCCCGTTTTTAGTGAAAATCAAAACAGTGGTTTTGGGACCACAAATCTGACATTGAACTATTTATTTTATTATTTTATTGTCTACATCATGATAGTAGTACTATAAAAATTTTCGTTAAGAAATTTTACCGTTTACATGCTTAATTGAATAAAAATGACTAAATCGCGTAAAGTGCAAAAGTAGAGTTCTATAGGCTAAAGGCATTAAATAGCTATAGAACCTTAAAGTATGAGTCCTTATATGGTAATTAGACCATTAATGGATATAGTGGATGTACATGGCTTGGCATTAGTGAAATTTTTAATGTTTTTAAAAGTTATAATGGTAATTTGGTAAATAAATGATAAATTAAATAAATAAAACCAAGGTTATCATCTTTTCTTCTCCATCTTCAACTGAAAATTAGGGCAAGAATAGCCATTGAAGAGCTTTTACTTTCAGCAACCTCTCATTGCTTGTGTGGTGTGTATTTTTGTCTCGTTTTTAATGATTTCTATGTTTCCAAGATCATTGTAGCTTAGTCTAGCTAACCCAGGGACTAATTTGTGAAACTGTTAAACTATTAGAGTTTTTCCATGAATGAAAGTGTATATTTTTAATGTTTTATGGAATTAAATGGTTAGTTTTTGTTGGATAAACAACTTTTGTTAAGTGATTTTTGATGAAATTGCCAAATATGGATGAAATTGAAAAATAGAAAATATGCATGGTGACTTTGTGAAATAAATAAAATATAGGGCTTGCTAGGGACCTATATGATATTCAGCTTTGGGAAAATGGCATGAATTTTCATTTTTATGAGCTAGGGACTAAATTGAAAAGAAATCAAAAGTATAAGGACAAAATTATAATTTTTCTAAAATATGAAATTGGATTAAATTGAATAGAATAATTATTAAATTGAGCTAAATTTATCCGTTTAGAGCAAGACAAACCTTGTATGGCGTTAGATCAGAGCAAAGATAAAATTTTAGATTAGTCGCCTCAGTATCTACAATTAATCGTCGAGGTAAGTTCGTGTAATGATATTGTATTTATATGTTTTCAATTGAATTATACATGTGTTGGAAATTTCCATATATATATCAATCGCATATCCAACGACATACGACGATTACTGAGCCCCATTTGAACCTTAAGAATTCGTAGGATACAAATGACATGTCATTAGGGTTTACATGATTCGGGTGCTGGTCCTGAATGTCCTACCGATGGATGAGGTCTGGCATGTGTTGTGGATACTCCACAGCTCGTGTAAGCAGCATCTTGTAGCTACGTTTTCTCCCATAGCTCGTGTGAGCAGGCCCATATTCACATCTCGTGTGACCATTCTGATTCACAGCTCGTGTGAGCATACATGTACATGAATTGACATATTATAGTTATATGAGTTAACACACTATGTGAGAGCTATCCAAGGTATTCAACGGTATTGTAAATGGTTCAACAGGCATTATTTGGAAAGGAAATGGTAAGAGTTCGATACGAACTGAGACATGGACACATGTGAATTTCTTTGAAATAGTGATACATGATATATCGGGAGTTGAAATGGATTATATATGCATATGATACATGATTAAATGTTGTGCTCATCCATGATTATAATGCCTTTATTAAATGTATAAATGGCTAACATGTTTGGTGTGCATGCTTAGGCTTTGGCCAAGTTGTGGTTGGATTATGTCATGTTTAACTTACTTATTATGTGTTGAAATGGTAAGTTGTGTTTTACATTATACGAACTTACTAAGCATTTATGCTTACTTTGTGTAATTTTTCGTGTTTTATAGTGAATCGGAAGCTTGATCGGGTTGGAAGCTTGTCAGAGTTATATCACACTATCCATCGTCTATATCGGTATTTTTGGATGTTTTTTAGTTTGGTTATAATGGCATGTATAGGTATTTTGGTTGTTGAAATAGCCATTTACTTTAGCCAATGTGTTTTGACTTGTGAATTTGGTATTTTGAATGTTTGAAATGGTTGAATATGTTGTTATGTGTATGTGGCCTTATAATGGTTGAATTTATAGTTTATGATGCTTAGATGATAGAAGTGAATATAGCCATTTTGGTATGAAAATGTAGTTGGCATAAATAAGTTATGATATTATTTTCTAAATGGTTTTGGAATTTATGGATGTGAATTTGGTATGTGAACAAAGTGTTAATATTTGGTTAAATGATGCACATGGTTATATATGTTTATATATTTTCATTGAGGTACCTTTGGGCATATTTGTTGTATGCTAACGTATCATATTTATTTAGCTTGATTTTGCAAGGTTTTGATGCATTTTGATGGCTTGTATAATTGTATAAAATTGATTGTAGGTACATGTATGAATGGGTGAGAAAAATGGCTTGGAAAGGGCTTATTTTTTGTCCACATGGGCAGAGATACGGGCATGTGCCTCAGTCGTGTATGACACATGGCCTAGTGACACGACCGTGTGTCCCCTATAACTTTCAAAGGGTTGCAAGACATGTTGTTTCATGGCCTGGCATACAGGCGCGTGAGGACATTTCGAAAGGTACATGGCTTGGCACACAAGCGTGTGCCTTGGCCTTGTGACCCAAGTAAGTTAGTTACACGGGCACGGGCTGGGACGCGACCGTGTGTCCCTACTTTGAATGCCCACATGGCCGTGTGACCCCTACAATTTTAAAAATTTTCATTGTTTTCTGGAAAATTGTATATTTTTTGATTTAGTCCTTACTTGTTTCTAATGTGTTTTTAGAGCCTCGAGGGCTCGTATAAAGGACGATATGCATGTTATGGATTGGTTTTGATATGATTAATGATATGAATTGGAACGTTTAATATTTTTGTTCATTTTGAAATGAAAACTTTGGTAATGCTCCATAACCCTATTCCGACAACAGATACGGGTTAGGGGTGTTACAGAATTGGCTCGTAATTCTCCTTTATTACTAAAGACATGATCATTTAGCTTTGTCACCTTACCAAAAAAATTCAATTATCCTTGATTTATCAGAATATGATACGAAATTCGTATGACATTATTGTTTATTTTTTTAGAAACTAGACTCAATAATATTTTTGTACATATAAAGCTCATCTTCCAATTCATTTTATAAAAGCTGTTTTTTTTTCACAAATTTTCATCTTCTAATTCATCTTTTAATACAATTTCGAGCTTTTCTCACTAAAATAATTTTTTCTCGTAATGAAGAATTTGTATGCAAGCTCCATTTATTCCATTAAAAACTAGATTCGCTAAGATTTCAACACATACATGGCTTGACATTTAATTGAATTTCTACAAATTTTGGCATATTTTCAAAGTTATACCACTAATATTGTCACCAAAATGTTTTAGTGGAATTGTTCATCATCCAATTTCCCAAGTGACACATTAAACACATTTTCCTCTTTAATACATATAACAATTCATACTTGTACACATATAAAGAATCATAATCATTAACCATTCCATGACAACCAAACTTACTATAACACTTAATACTTAATAAGACAATTCATAATCAAGCTTACTGTCACAACTTTTTCAACACTTTATAACATGGAATTTAAAGACACTCATTTTCATGTTCGTTACACAAGTTCATAAATTACCTAAACTTGTTAGTATAAGAAAGTATGAGTATCCAAGTATACTTACCTCTTGGATGCATTTTACTTATATCCAAATTTTCAAAGAACTTAAATCTATCAACAACAAGCTTGGAATTTCCATTTTCTATCAATTCTCATTTTCTCATACACAAGAATAAAACCAACTATTAGCGTCTAAGCTTTCCAAGCTTTTTCATCACAACCAAATTCAAAAATCAAGTTAGGTGTGAAGGAAAGCACCATCAATTCCTCATTTTATCATACACAAAAATAAAACCAACTATTAGTGTCTAGCTTCAACTTTTTATCTCAATAACCAAAAAAACCCTTGTTGAAAAATAGAGGTTTAAAGGTTTACTTAAGCTTAGAAAAGTGATTTTTTTAAATTAATCTTAACAAAATATCAAAGTTGGGGGTGTGATCTTATTAAAATTTGAAGAAAAATGCAAGAAAAACGAAACAAAGAAGAAAGCCATGGGAGGAAGATAGAAGGGAAAGGCCAACGTTTTGGTTTGTTTTTTTTTCTTTTTTTATAATACCAAATAAGACCATTCCCAACTTGGTCAAAGTCCAAGTCAAACTCCGATTCAAATTTGTGGTTCACAATTCATCACCTTATAAAATCTCATCCAATGGTCCAAATTCATTCCATATATCAAATATATCATCAAAATAATCTTTTCAATATAAATACTTAAGAAAAGACCAAAATGCCTTTATATGACACAATTACCATTTTTACCTTTTTGCACAATTTCTTCACATCGAATAAAAACCATTAATTCCAATCTCATAATTCACATATTGTCTTTATCAAAAGTCCTTGGGTGGTGAAATTTTCATTTCTACCCTCTTTGAGATAAATTAGATAATTTATAATTTAATTCCTATACTTTTAAAAATTTTCAATTTAATCCCCAAGTGTGATGTCTCAAAAATTTATTCTCACCAATCTAGCTCTAGCAGCACAATGGAGATCAAACCCAATTTTTAAGATTAATGGAGGGTTACTCCTTGTGTTACAAAAGTAATTTAAATACAGTACTTTTAAAGTCAAAAGTGATTTTGAAAGCTTTTGTGTTTGGAAAAAGTACTTTTGGAGTCAAATAATACTTTTAACATTCAATTATAATTCAATGTATCTTATGTAATATTTATATTGTGAATATTTAAAATATAGTTTATATATTCAAATTACATCTTACAAACAATTCATATTAATTGCTTAAAAAATATTAAAAATTTATATTTCATATATCGAATTATTAATAATATTATTTTTTTATATTTTTATTGAAACGTCATAATATTAATGAACTTTAACATCATTTAAATGTATATTTCTCAAAATTACTTATTAGCAGTTGTTGACACCATTTTTTGGATAAAACGGGGTCGACTTGGATTTTGAAAAATGAAAACAATGTGGGAGTCGCCACTAATCTTTTTTGATGAGGTGTGATCGGGTCACCTCGTAAAATGGTTATTTTTAATAAACGGTTTAGGTTTATTAAAACAATGCTTTTGGTCTACAAAATTCAGAAAAATAGGTTCGGGAGTCCGTTACGCACGAGGAAGGATTAGCACCCTCGTAACGACCAAAATTGGTACCTAGTTGATTAATTAATGTCTTAGTGTCGAAGATTGAAAACTTTGAAGATTTTTAAAAATACGATCCTAAAAATTTTCGAACAATATGGGTTGGAATTTAGCATTCCCTTGTTCCGAAAGAATATCACATCCAGCACATTAGGATACAATACTTTAAACTCTCGAAACCAATATCACCTTATGGTTTCCAAAACCCATACTTTGAAAATTTAAGAGGGTATTTGGCTATTTGGCTAAACGAGAAATCGAAACCCAGCACATTAGGGCATGTTTTCTCGAATTTCCAAACGCAAAATATTGCCTTTATTATTTGTTTAGAAAAAAATCTTCATCTCGAGAAAACAACGTGTCATATCCAATGCGTCAGGACACAACGTATTGAATTCCCGATAATGAGCTTTTTATTTATGTTTTTTTGATTAAAAAATATTCTCGATTATTTAGATTCACGAAGAATTGGAACCCAATACGTTAGGGCTCAAACCTCTCAAAGATCTCAAATACCGAGTATTACCCTTATTTTCAAAATTTTCCTTTCTTACTAATTGGAAGAAAAAATTGATGTAATGTTAAAAATGACAATAATGAATACGACGATGTGAACATAGATAATACGAGCAACCACAACAAAAATAAAGAAAAAAAAGATAAATCGATTACATATAAAATAACAAATAAATAAGGAAATAAAATTTAAACATTCTCTCAAAATAATGATGACAATGTAAATAAATAAAAATATGAAAATATAAAAAGGATATATAAATATGTATATATATGTACGTGTTTATGAAAATAAAATGGGTATTTAGATATATGAAGATATGTATTAAAATATATGAGAAAAAAATATAAATATGTAAATACACATACAAATATAAATAAGTTACAAAAATATATGTATATGTATGTATAGATATATTACAAAAATATATGTGCGTGTATGAAAATTATGAAAATGTGAGTATGTGTATATATATTTATGATAATATATATATAAAAGTATGTACGTATATATATACCTGTCATAAAATACATATGCATGTATATAAATGTATTTTGAAGTTATAAAATAGGTAAAACACATGAAATGTAAAATGTACACATGAATGTATATTAAAAATATATGTATATATGTGTTTCGAAATTATAAAGAAAAATACAAAAGATATATATGTGTAGATTATAATATATGTACGTATATATGTATATTATAAAGTATATATAAAAATATAAATAAGGATATATTTAAGTCAAAGATGTATATGCATAGATATAATTAAATATAAAATTAAATGGCACAAATGAGCAAATAATAATAATAATAATGATAATAATAATAATACGAAATTAAAAGATATTTAAACTTAGATAATAAATAAAATAGAAAATAATAATAGCAATGATACACAAATAATAGCCTAATATAATAATATAATAGTGAGAAATAAATAAATAAATAAATAACCGAATTAATTAATAAAATAATAAAATAGCAAAAAAAGGCTAAATCGAGAAAGAAATAAAATTAAAGATCCAAAATTTAAAGAAAATAAAAGAGGTTAGGGTCCCATTGTGCCGCGCGTAAAAATGCAGGGGCCGAAGGGAAATATTCCCACGTTACTCAAGCGGCGTCGTTCCAAGGGACGACATCTGCGCATGGTTTATGGACCGAATTGAACCAGAGGCAAAAGTTTGTGGCCAAAATCAAAAGAAGAAAAGGATCACATTGTACGCTCCGCGAAAGTGGGGGGACTAGTCACACAGATAGACCATTAAAGTCAAAATGCGCGGATCTGCCCTGCGGGTCAGGTCGACGCGCGGATCCTTAAGGGGAAACGGTGTTGTTTTAGGGCTATCAGAACCAGCCCTAAACGACGCCGTTTAGTAGCTCCATATAAATCAGTTTTTCTTAAAAAAAATCATTCTTCTTCCCCTCCTAAAAAAACAACCAGAGGGCCTCTCTCAATCTCCCCTCTCCGGCCTGGGGGTTTCAGCCGCTAGCCCCGTCAGCCACCACATACGGTGGTCAGAGTTTCAAAAAAATGGAGCCCCTTTCGACCTAAAATGACCTCTCGAACCCCGATCCGAGACCCAAAATACCAAAACACCCTTCAAACTTAAGAAAAGGACGAGGAATCCCTCGACCCCTTCAGGTCTGGTCCTAACGGCGGAGAGCCACCCTCCGACAACGCAGTCATGGGATGACTCCAGTAAGCCTCTTTTTTAGATTATTTTCGTTTATAAAAAAAACAATAATAAAAATAAAGATAAAAGAAATAGACAGATTGGAATAAAAAAAAAAAGAAATCATTTTGAATTTTTTTGTTTTTATTTTCTTCCCCCTGTTACATTGTGTGTTTTTGGGCTTATAAAGCCGAAATATCAATGCTTTTTTTTCACTATTTCTGCTCTTTTGATGCTGCTCCTATTTCTTTTTCATGCTGCTTGCAGGTCTGTGGAGTCAATTGGCAGAAGGTTTTGCCATTTTGGTGCTACTGGAAGTCGCCTCAAGCGTCGAATGTGCTGCTAAAGCACATGGGCAACAGCAAGGGCTACGGCGCAAAAGGTTTAAGGAAACCCTAGGGTTTCTCTGATTGTGTTAGATTTCTGGGCTAGGGCTTGATGTTTTTGGGCCAGTTGGGCTGCTAGGTTTTTTTCTGATTTGGACCATATTGGGCCTATTTGTAATTTAGACTTTTTTGTTATTTTG
Organism: Gossypium hirsutum; assembly: GCF_007990345.1. Lineage (NCBI taxonomy): Eukaryota > Viridiplantae > Streptophyta > Magnoliopsida > Malvales > Malvaceae > Gossypium > Gossypium hirsutum. The sequence goes on along the minus strand of NC_053437.1, from coordinate 22,242,489 downwards.
GGTTTTATTATTTGTGCCTGGGCCCGGGCAAAATAGGGCCTGTACAGCTGCCCCTCTTTGCTTATTGTCGTGTAACGGGAATAGAGCAAAGACTTTAAAAAGAACCAATTTTGCCCGGTCTCGCCGAATCTTGACTTGTTTTGGCGCTGTTCTTCTTCAAGTGGCCTCATTCCAGTTGACTGCGTCTTGTTGCTTCGATCCACTCCACTGCATTTCAGAGAGTTCTGACTTGTAGCTTCAATATTCTTCGCAACAACTTCAAGGGGACAAAGTTTGTGGTTTTAGTCTGTTCCACTGCAATATCAGGGAGATGAGACTTGTTGCCTCAACTTGCTCCACTGCGACCTCAGGGAGATAAGGTTTGATATGATAAGATTTAATCCGACCTTCTGCAACTTCAAAGGTATAGGATTCATCGTTTTAATTCGCTCCACTGCAACTTCAGGGAGATAGGATTAGTAGCTTCAGTCTGCTCCACTGCAACTTCCGGGAGATAAGGCTGGATGCGATCTGCTCTACTGTAACTTTAGAGAGATAACATTTGTGGTTTTAATCCGCTCCACTGCAACTTTAGGGAGATAGGATTGATTTCTTCTGTCTGCTCCACTACTGTTTAGGGAGATAAGACTTGATGCGATCTGCTCTACTGCAACTTCAGAGAGATAAGTGTTGGATCGCCGGCACCCCTATGGCGCAGCGGAAAAATTTAATAATCGACGACCCTAACCACGGATCCATGTGTGAGGAACGAATCGGGGTGAAAAGGGTTACGAAATTACCTAATGCTGTTCTGAGTAGACAGCAACTTCTCAACAACGTGTAGTCTGATCTACAGTCGAACTTAGCCGCAATCTATCGAGACTCCGACCTCTACGTGATCCACCCAGTTGACTACGAACGGAAGAAATCCCCAAAACAGTTTTGAGAGTGAATTTTCTTTGACGGTTGCTAGACCAAAACAAAGAAAAACGGGATACTTATATCCTTATTATTTATTTTTTAAGGTTTTTATTTATGAATTAAAATAAATATAATAATATTTTAAACTGAAAATTGTAATTACATTAATTATAATATAATTTCGGTAAACCATATATTTATTCGAATTCATATGCTAACCTCATTATGTGTACAACAACCTTGTACATAATGTGTTGGAAATCGAATTAAATTAATTCTATAATTAATTTAATTCAAGTGACACCTAAAAACAATACCAACTATGGTTTATTCTGTTCATTTTAACTATAGGGTGTGACCTTGTAGGTTCTTGTAACGTTAGCAGTAATACTAGAACGATTCCAATGTTACAAACAATGAGTGGCATCTAGCAATGCATCATTGCTACCTAAGTCACAAGAGATCATGATTCGACATAACCTTTTATGATTAACCTTTTATGCAATAATCCTTAAGTCCTTTATCTCTGGATTGGACACAAGTCATGGAATAGTCACACTTGTATAGTCCATTCCATGTTCCTTGATATTTTAAGCAAACTACGATATACAAATAAGTATGACATCTCATATCAACTTATTTGAGCATGGCCATGCATTTCTAGTCTCACTTAATCAAGTGGCCTAAGATATTACTCCCATTATGTAGGAGGGACTTATTCTATATCGACCAACCATATCCTTCTACATCGATTGTGGTATATCCAACACCAGCCTTTATAGAACAACCAGTTACGGTGTACGTTTGACTGTATCAAAATATACTACTCACGATGTTGGGATTATGATGATCTCAAGTCTGAGGATCATATACATATTAATCACTATGAGTAATGTCGTGACAATTACATAATAATCCAAAAAACATACTCATAATGGGTCAGTCCAATATGTTGTTCTCTAACACACATATTCATGCATCGATTCTGATATTCCATATCAATGATAACTCTTTATCATCAATCAACTACATGTTAGTCTTAATGCATTATTGTTGTCCTATCCAAAAATAATACTTGACTAAGGATCTTTTAAGAATAATCATATTATTCTTAGGACATTATTAGAAAACAGTTTATTTATACACACAGAAAAGAAACTGAAATAATAATGGTAACGCCTTATATTAATAAACATGATAAATCAAGTATGTTATTACAACCATCTCATGATTGATCTTTGGGCATACTCTAACAATAAGATCTATTATTTAGCTTCAATCTGTTCCAGTGCAACTTCAGGGAGATAGGATTGGTTTCTTCTGTCTACTCCACTGCAACTTCAGGGAGATAAAACTGGATGCGATCTGCTCTATTGCAACTTCAAAAAGATAAGATCTGTGGTTTTAATCCGCTCCACTACAACTTCAGGGAGATAGGATTGGTTTTTTCTATCTGCTCCACTGCAACTTCAGGAAGATAAGACTGGATGCAATCTGCTCTACTGCAACTTCAGAGAAATAAGATCTGTTATTTAGCTTCAATCTGTTCCACTACAACTTCAAGGAAATAAGATTTGTTATCTTCAATCTGCCCCACTGCAACTTTAGAGGGATAAGATTAGTGGCTTCAATTTGCTCCACTGCAACTTCAAGGAGATAAGATTCGCCATGATGACTTCAATCCATTTAACTGCAATGTCGGGGAAGCAAAATTCGCTGTTGTAGCTTCAATCTATTCCACTACACCACCAGGGAAGTAAGATTTACCGTTGTGGCTTCAATCTTTTTAATTGCAATGTCGGGGAAGCAAGATTCGCCGTTGTAGCTTCAATCTGCTCCACTGCACCACCAGGGAAGTAAGATTCACCGTTGGGGCTTCAATATTTTTAATTGCAATGTCGGGGAAGCAAGATTTGCCGTTGTATTTTCAATCTGTTCCACTGCACCGCCAGGAAAGTAAGATTCGCTGTTGTGGCTTCATCCTTTTTAATTGCAATGTCGGGGAAGCAAGATTTGCCATTGTAGCTTCAATCTGTTCCACTGCATCGCTAGGGAAGTAAGATTTGCCGTTGTAGTTTCAATCTTTTTAATTGCAATGTCAGGGAAATAAGATTCACCGTTGTAGCTTCAATCTGTTCCAATGCATCGCCAGGAAGTAAGATTTGCCGTTGTGGCTTCAATCTTTTTAACTGCAACCTCAGGGGTATGAGTAACTCCATTGCTCTAATCTTTGGGGAACATGACCTGTAAAGTCCATTTTATGAACCAATTTATGCCTAGTGATTAGGATGTTATGATCGGAATGAATCAAAATCTCCTAACTAAATGTGCATGCATGAATACAAAAATGTCATGAAAATGATCCTTTAATGTTTGAGTTGTGATTGCTCATTATTCATTAAGGCTCTATTACCAACATGTTAGAACATTATCTTGTTCGGCTGGTAACACTCATCTCTTACTTAATCAGATTGCCCCCACTGTAATCTTCAAAGTTCAATCCACTGTAATCTTCAAGGTTCAATCCACTATAATTTTGGGATATAAAATTTGAACCATCTTCCTCCAACTGTAATTTAGGAGTATAAGGTCTAGCTCTTTCTCAATCCTCTCCCACTACAATTCAGGGATACAGGATCTGAATCTCTTTGCTCTCCTACACCATTTTCAGGGTGCCGTACCAAACATTTATGCACAATTGTCGTACTTTCTCTTCTGACAAACCTCTTCTTATCACTCGGTGATCATTGCTTGTTTGTTCATTGAAGCTTTGTCACCAACACGACATTTTGTCATTTTGTTCAATCCATGTTTGGACAAAAAAATCTGAAAGGATGGTCTTAATTTAGACTTTTCCTCCCTAGACATTTCAACCTTTAAACTTGGTGTGTTCTAAACAATAGTCCTATTTCAGGTTCCTGTATTATTTAGAAGCTTTCAGAATAATATGTAAAACTCCTTTTGCTTGAATATTAAGTAAATTAATCGTTGTTTCAATGAAAAATGCTTGAAAAAGATTATCACAATGGACAAGATGAAATTTTATTGAGAACAAAGCTCGAAATGAATTAATTAAGATAGCAAATTTTGCTAAGATAATATGAAAAAGATTATCACAATGGATAAGATGAAAAAGATTATCACAATGGATAAGATGAAATTTTATTGAGAGCAAAGCTCAAAATGAATAAATTAATCAAGATAGCAAATTTTTCCAAGATTCAAAATGAATAAGATAAAAATAGGTGCCCCATATATCGCAGCATGAGCTTCTCTGCATGAGCTTCTTGAGGACCCTTTTGAACTTGATGTGTGTTTTGAGGATTCAGAATGCTTTGTCGATGCCCTAAGATGTAACATCATTCTTTCTTGCTAATTCAGGCATAGTAAGACTACCACATGCCCCACCTTCGATCAAAATTTGAATTGCCCTTTTTCTGGGTTTTCAATTTAAAACCCCTTTGGTCTCAAGGTGCCCTTTTACGGGTTTTCACCTTGGCCTCTCCTTTCATTTCTTTTCTCTTTCTTTTTATTTTTTTTCTTTTTTTAAACATTCCTTGATTGAATCTAAACTCGTAGGAAGCAAGTCCTTGTTATCTCTTTCGATCAACACTCTTCCAGATAAGGCCTTCCGCATAAGGTCCTTTCCAGTTTGGCACCCACCTCGTTCTGAAGTCTTTTATAAGGGGAGAATCTTCTTCGATACCAGGTCCCCCTCTTGGAATTCTCTAGGGAGAACCTTTTTTGGTGAGCTTGCATTACTTGTATTTGATCACGACAGATAACTTTGAACTTTCCTCTTCAATCGGGATCAGATCCACAAAAGAATCTTGTCTTCAATAGGAAAAAATGCGATAAGCCCAAGAAAAAGACATTGCCCCAGTAGGTTTTTTTCTTTATTTTATTTTACACTGTTCACTTTGGAGCGATATGGTGTTAATCTTGAACAGACTGCAAACTTCTAATGTTGTGCTGTTGTTCAAATTCAATGCATTGTCAGATATGATCCTTTTTGTATTCCATATCGACATATGATTTCTTTTCTTTTTCAAGAGTCTGCTGACTGTCCACTTTTTGACATTGGCATATGAAGCAGCTTCTACCCACTTAGTAATAGACGACAAAAAGATGACTCGATGACTTGCCAGAAGCTTTTAGCGAGATCGGCCCTAACGACATCCGTGCCCCACATAGAGAAAGTTTATGGAAAAGTGAACATGAATAGATGAAGGAAGCACATAAATCTTGACTCTAAAAATTTGGAACTTATGGCATTTCTTGGTATAACTGATGCAATCCCCTTCCATGGTGGACCAGCAGTACCCCAAATCTTATGATTTACTTGGCTATTGCAAAATCATTAGCATGTGTTCCTCAGACACCCTTGTAGACCTCTTCCAAGATTTTTTTAGCTTCAACAGCGTCCACAGATCTTAGTAGCTTAGGTATATCTTGATCATACAAAAACATCTTTGAATTCTTGGAGTAACTCAATGGCATCTCTTCGATGATACAGCCTCCGATCTTCACCTCTTTCTCTTCTCTTAAGCTCACAATTTTCACTGATTCTTTGTAGGGTAGGATCTGTTTCTCGACTTGTTCTACCACCCTTAACAAATTAGGAGATAAGCTACAGTCTTGGTCATCTTCAAAGTCTTGAGGTTCCTCTGGATACATATCTTGCTCAAAAGGTGGTTCTGAGTCAATAGCAGTGTCGCTCATATCATTGATATCTAGAGACCTGTTAAAGGAACGAAAGAAAACTCAAAAAGCAAATGAATTAAAGGGGAATTATTTGTGTGGTATGAGTATGATTGAAATGGAAGGAACAAAAGAATGTTTGCCAAAACAAGACACAAAGATGCATTTCGTTGAAATAAAAATAGTGGACATGTGCCTTTTTCACAAAAAGATTTTCTATTGCTCTTAGGCTTAGAGTAAAATAAGAGTGTTCTGAATATTACTCTGAAATGGTCCTAAAAACTACAAAAATTTCCTCCACAGTCCAGTTGTCCAGAATGCCTCTAGGGATGTAGAAACAAATTCCTGATAGGTTTTTTTTTTAGTTCCTTCTTGAAAGGCACAAACATCTTTCCTTTCCATACGACCGATATCTTCAAAGAATTCCAATTCTTTATCATCTATCTGGCTCTATACTAGAGTTTTGAACTCAATGCACTTTTGGATTTTAGGAAATTTATTGTATGCAATAAAATGTAATGTTATTGAATGAAAAGATGCATGCAATGTAATGTAGATGCATGAATGCAAAAAGAAAGAGGCGTTGATCTTGATTCAATTCTATTAGAACAACTTTACTAGAAAACAAATCTCTTTACATAAAATGGATATTTACATATACGACATTTCCCTAATGCTCGAAGTGAAGGCACCGATCCTTTTCCTCAAATCTGTATATTAAGACTGAATCTCGAAAACTCTTCAAATGGCACCTCCTCTATCTCCTTTTTGATTGATCCGAGCCGCGACCCATTGCTCACTCATCTTCGTGATGTTCAATAGCTTCTTTAAAAAGGTCGGGACATTGACGACTCTCGAACAATCTTTGTCGGTTTGAATCCTCAGGCAGCGAAGCATAGTCGTATATTCCTCCACGAACTTTCAGCCTTCTCTTGTTATGTTTAATCAGACCATATTCGGGCAGTCGCATTATATTCCACTTTATCAAGAAACCTGTTTTCCATGACAAACTTTCTATTTAGCAATCAAATTTGAATCAACACCTCTTTTCTATGATGAGAATGCAAAGCAATTATAACCAAAATAAAAGAAAATAGGTTAGTACAAAACAAAAGCAAGCAAGCAAGAAATAAATAAAGCACCTATTCGGGTGACGACTAGGGTTTGGTACGACTTTACCTAGGGTAGGTTCTTAGGATTCACTATATGCGGCTCAGTTCTAAAGAAAGGGTACCCGAACTTGTAGATTCCTCGATCCTCACCCATTATAGGTTCATATGGACCGAGTTCAGTTCAAGGGAATACATTTCCCTATGGCTACATGGAGATGAAAATCTCATGAAGACATAGGTACAGATGTATCTCAAAAGCAATCCACTATCCCGCATGGAGGTGAAGACCTCATGAAGGAATAGTTTCTCACTCCCACTTAAAAGGGTGTGACCCACGGTCATGCAATGCAATGTGTAGAGATATAAAAATTAAAGTAAAAAACATGATGAAAACTATAACTCAAAACAGATGAAATGCAATGAGAGGATCATATGTTAAAAATCAAAATTTCAATTTTCGACAAAAAAGACAAAAATTAATCAATTTATGGCTTGACTCTCTTATGCTTCCCCAGCGGAGTAGCCAAGCTATTGACACCATTTTTTGGATAAAACGGGGTCGACTTGGATTTTGAAAAATGAAAACGAATGTGGGAGTCGCCACCAATCTTTTTTGATAAGGTGTGATCGGGTCACCTCGTAAAACGGTTATTTTTAATAAACGGTTTAGGTTTATTAAAACAATTCTTTTGGTCTACAAAATTCAGAAAAATAGGTTCGGGAGTCGGTTATGCATGAGGAAGGATTAGCACCCTCGTAACGCCCAAAATTGGTACCTAGTTGATTAATTAATGTCTTAGTGTCGAAGATTGAAAACTTTGAAGAATTTTAAAAATACGATCCTAAAAATTTTCGAACAATATGGGTTGAAATTTAGGATTCTCTTGTTCCGAAAGAATATCACATCCAGCACATTAGGATACGATACTTTAAACTCTCGAAACCAATATCACCTTATGGTTTCCAAAACCCATACTTTGAAACTTTAAGAGGGTATTTGGCTATTTGGCTAAACGAGAAATTGAAACCCAGCACATTAGGGCATGTTTTCTCAAATTTCCAAACGCAAAATATTGCCTTTATTATTTTTTTAGAAAAAAATATTCATCTCGAGAAAACAACGTGTCATATCTAATGTGTTAGGACACAACGTATTGAATTCCCGATAATGAACTTTTTATTTATGTTTTTTTGATTAAAAAATATTCTCGATTATTTAGATTCACGAAGAAAATTGGAACCTAATACGTTAGGGCTCAAACCTCTCAAAGATCCCAAATACCGAGTATTACCCTTATTTTCAAAATTTTCCTTTCTTACTAATTGGAAGAAAAAATTTATGTAGTGTTAAAAATGAAAATAATGAATACGACGATGTGAACATAGATAATACGAGCAACCACAACAAAAATAAAGAAAAAAAAGACAAATCGATTACATATAAAATAACAAATAAATAAGCAAATAAAATTTAAACATTCTCTCAAAATAATGATGACAATGTAAATAAATAAATGAATAAAAATATGAAAATATAAAAAAGATATATAAAAATGTATATATATGTACGTGTTTATGAAAATAAAATGGGTATTTAGATATAAGAAGATATGTATTAAAATATATGAGAAAAAAAATATAAATATGTAAATACACATACAAATATAAATAAGTTACAAAAATATATGTGTATCTGTATGTATAGATATATTATAAAAATATATGTGCGTGTATGAAAATTATGAAAATGTGAGTATGTGTATATATATTTATGATAATATATATAAAAGTATGTACGTATATATATACCTGTCATAAAATACATATGCATGTATAAAAATGTATTTTGAAGTTATAAAATAGGTAAAACACATGAAATGTAAAATGTACACATGAATGTATATTAAAAATATATGTATATATGTGTTTCGAAATTATAAAGAAAAATACAAAAGATATATATGTGTAGATTATAATATATGTACGTATATATGTATATTATAAAGTATATATAAAAATATAAATAAGGATATATTTAAGTCAAAGATGTATATGCATATATATAATTAAATCTAAAATTAAATGGCACAAATGAGCAAATAATAGTAATAATAATAATAATGATAATAATAATAATATGAAATTAAAAGATATTTAAACTTAGATAATAAATAAAATAGAAATATAATAACAACAATGATACACAAATAATAGCCTAATATAATAATATAATAGTGAGAAATAAATAAATAAAAAATAACCGAATTAATTAATAAAATAATAAAATAACAAAAAAAGGCTAAATCAAGAAAGAAATAAAATTAAAGATCCAAAATTTAAAGAAAATAAAAAAGGTTAGGGTCCCATTGTGCCGCGCGTAAAAATGCAGGGGCCGAAGGCAAATATTCCCACGTTACTTGAGCGGCGTCGTTCCAAGGGACGACATCTGCGCATGGTCTATGGACCGAATTGAACCAGAGGCAAAAGTTTGTGGCCAAAATCAAAAGAAGAAAAGGATCACATTAAACGCTCCGCGAAAGTAGGGGGACCAATCACACAAATAGACCATTAAAGTCAAAACGCGCGGATCTGCCCTGCGGGTCAGGTCGACACGTGGATCCTTGAGGGGAAACGACGTCGTTTTAGGGCTATCAGAACCAGCCCTAAACGACGCCGTTTAGTAGCTCCATATAAATCAGTTTTTCTTAAAAAAAATCATTCTTCTTCCCCTCCTAAAAAAACCAGAGGGCCTTTCTCAATCTCCCCTCTCCGGCCTGGGGGTTTCGGCAGCTAGCCCCATCGGCTACCGCATACGGTGGTCGGAGTTTCAAGAAAAGGGAGCCCCTTTCGACCTAAAATGAACTCTCGAACCCCGATCCGAGGCCCAAAATACCAAAAACACCCTCCAAACTTAAGAAAAGGACGAGGAATCCCTCGGCCCCCTCAGGTCTGGTCCCAACGGCGGAGAGCCACCCTCCGACAACGCGGTCACGGGATGACTCCGGTAAGCCTCTTTTTTAGATTATTTTCATTTATAAAAAGAACAATAATAAAAATAAAGATAAAAGAAATAGACAAATTGAAATAAAAAAAATAAATCACTTTGAATTTTTTTGTTTTTATTTTCTCCCCCTTGTTACATCCTTTTTTCTGGGCTTATAAAGCCAAAATATCAATGCTTTTTTTTCACTATTTCTGCTCTTTTGATGCTGCTCCTATTTCCTTTTCATGCTACTTGCAGGCCTGTGGAGTCAATTGGCAAAAGGCTTTGCCATTTTGGTGCTACTGGAGGCCGCCTCGGGCGTCGAATGTGCTGCTGAAGCACATGGGCAGCAACAAGGGCTACGACGCAAAAGGTTTAGGGAAACCCTAGGGTTTCTCTGATTGTGTTAGATTTCTGGGCTAGGGCTTGATGTTTTTGGGCCAGTTGGGCTGCTAGGTTTTTTTTCTGATTTGGACCATATTGGGCCTATTTGTAATTTGGACTTTTTTGTTATTTTGGGTTTTATTATTTGTTCCTAGGCTCGGGCAAAATAGGGCCTGTACAGCAGCAATATACTTAACACTTAAATCTTAAACTAAAATTTTCAAAAGTAATAAAGAATTGACCGCAAATTTAAAAAGCCTTTGAAGCATCAAGATCAAAATCTCAAAGACCTCGGACCAAACTCTCTTTGATCTTGTTACTATATATGACATAAAAATCAGCTTTGTCTTTCAAAATCAAGTTTAAAAGGCAATTGAAATGGATTTATCTATCCAAAATCAAGTCTAGAAAATTTTTGGATCAAAGTATCTTCAATCTTATCTCATCAATATGAAGAAAATCAATTTCAGATCAAGTCTAAACAATCATTGAAGTGAACCTTATTGATTCAAAATTAAGTCTCAAATATCTTTATATCCAAATCAAAATATATTTTCAAGCAAGCATCTCTTCATACCTATTCTCAAGATCATATCTTTATGTCCTTTGAAGTAGAATGCATGTATCCAATATAAAGACTCGACAGCCCTTAAATCGAAACTTAGTTGAAGAAAAGAGCCGATAAATTTCTTTGTATATCGTATAGAAACTGATGAAAATGGTGAATAGAAACAGTTTATTAAACAAGAGAATGAAGAAAACTGAGTAATACAACTTATAGATTAAAGTTCTCTGCTATGTACATATATATAGACCTCTTTACTTAGTACTAATTAGCTAACTAACATAACTAACTACCTATTATTATATTTAAGAAAATGAGAGCAACATTTAAGAATATTCTTTAAAGAATATTCATATTCATTATCATATTTGTGACAAATATTTCACAAGCAAGTTTGAACAATTGAGTGATGCATCAAGTATCGACATACACATATACACATCACAAGTTCAATAGACACATGTCTATCCTTTAAAGAATGCAGATCTAAAAGGTTAATTGACATGAACCCTTTCCCTCTCTTAACACTGATAAAGAAGGTCAATGGACTGCTTGACCTCTCTCTATCCATGTTTTTGTAATACAAACGATTATATATGCAAGCGATGGAAGGTTTTAATCAAAAAATGTTGATCTCATTCTTCACATACTTATGGCTCCGTCTTCCTCTGAGACTAATTTTTGTAAACGTTGTATTAATATATCCAAATCATCTTGGCTTCGGACCAGGCTGAGTCGAACATAGTTATCTTCTGAACCAAACACATTTCCTTTACGACCAATGATAGTAGCTGCCTTGAGAACTGCATAACAGCCCTTATCTTCTTCCTTCTCGCATTTTACCCATGCATAAGCTGCCACAAAATCATAAGGTTAAACACATTCTGTATGGCTGCATAGCAATGGTAAGAAGGAGCAATTAAGGTCGAGAGACGTACCTGGAGAAGACTCTCTGACTTTATTGTAAAAAAAGCAGTATTGAGGATTAATTTTCTGAAGAGAGAAGCGGTTCGACAAGGATAAGGTGGTGGCCAATCTTTCCCATTTGCTCTTCATTGTCTGGTATGCGAAGTCAAATATTTGGGTTCCCTCTTCTAGGATTGCTTTCAAAAGCTTAAATGCTCTTAACTGAGTATCTTTTGAAACACCTATGGAATTGACTTGCATGTGTAATACCATTTTGTTAAACACAGTTTCATCCTTTACCACTGCCCACCTGTGTAAAAAAAAAAAGTTGTTAAGCTATATTAGCGACCATGAACATGAAAGTTTTGCCATTTTAGTTAATATTTACCCAAATCTGCTACCAGCATGACCAGTAAGTTTGGAAAGTGTAAACACCATGAGATCTTCATCAGCAGGAGCTGGAATTGGTGTGAAATGTGGCCAATAATAAGCACGGTCATAAATTGTTTTGGCATTAGGGCCATGAAGAACAGCTTTGTTTAACAGTCCATCAGGATTGTTTGGTGAGGTTACAAACTCAATCACATTTGTACTAGCATCTGACTCTGATCTATTCCTCCATGTATGAGCATCTCCTTCATACTTGAACTTTTCGGAATTAAAATATTCAACTTGTTGTTTGTAGAGCTGTCAAAGTTGAGTTTGGATACAAATCAACAATCATGAACGAAAGGTAGATTTAATGAACGTAGGTGGTGGGTGGGTGCGGAACAAACCACGTAGTAAGGGACTGAAGCAACAACTCGTGTAGGTGAGTGGGAGGAGCTTGAATTTGCAAGAGACAATGCGTAAGCTGCGGCTCTAAGGACTTGGGTTGAACCGGCACCGAAAACGATATATCTATCTTGTGTGACTGCAGTCCCTACGAATGCGTGTAGTTTGCGGATGAGGCTTTCCAGATGTTGTGAGATGAGAGTGTTATCATTAAAGCTATAGCTCATTCGATGCCACCCTGATACTACCAGTGCACTACTAGTTGAATGTTGCATCCAAAAGGGTTCCAGAAATAATGGATCTCCACTACATTTGGTTCATCATAAACGTAAAATGTGTTATTTATAGATGATCACCTCTATGTCAACATTGGCTGACCTTTTATCTAGAACGTCAATTACGAGAATCTGCAGATCAAGTAACACGAGGAGTTGCAATGGAGAGCAATGCACACACACAATGTTGTGAATATATATTGGAAATTTGTTCGAACTGTCACTAGTATTACTGAATTTAAGCAATAAATAGCAATAACATAGACAACTTAACCTTAATATGCTAAAATTACTATGGAAGCTCCGTGTTAAGAGTAGGATTGCATTTTACTTCTCTTCTTAAAAAATGGACAAATAAGCCATTGTATATTATATCAAAAAGCAAATTTATTTCTCTCTTAAAATTTTCATCAATTTTATTGTTAAAAACTAATCTCTATACATCAGCATGAGGCATACATGACACGCCATGTGCTACTATCTGATTATTTTGTCAGTCATATCAATTTTTAACAATATAAATATATGAAAATTTTAACAGAAAGAACTAATTTATTGTTTGATTTAATGTAGAGTCTAATTTACTCAATTTTAAATAACAAAAATAAAATGTAATTTAACTCCTAATACAATATTATCCATGATAGTTTAACTCTAAATATAACAAGTCTAAACTAAAAGAAAGGTGAGTCTAATCGGGGCCTTGATTTTTTTGAAATTCTCATCATCGAGATCCTTGACCCAAAATGCTCCTTTTACCATTCAAAAAACAATAATATATTATATATTAATATTGTTATATTTATATAGTTAGATTTATAATTAAATTTAAATAAAATTATATCTTTTATTAAATTAATATTTGAGTCAACATTAACCAGAAAATCTTGTCCAAATCTATGGCTCCATAGGATGAAATTGTTATTTTTTAATTGAATTATAATTTTCTTAAAAGAATGTAATTTTATTATTGCATTGACTTAAAATTATCGTTTTTAAAGGGCCAAAATTGTTTTATAAAATTTGCATTAACTTAAAGGCCTCATTTCTAAAAATGAAGTTGGTAAGAGTTGTGCGATTTTAGGTTTAGCTACTCTTAATAATTAATAATTTAAGTTAGTCCCTTTTAGCCTCATAATAAATGGAAAAAATTCCATGTTTGGCCTCTTTAAAAAGAATTAATAATTGAATTTAAAATATTTCAATACAAAATTTTTAGTTTTTCCTTCTAATTTCTTTTTAATTTTATTTTAATTTCACTAATCTAATGTTACCTTTTAACATGGAGTACAATCATGTAGGTGGGATGTGAATTTGATTGTTTTAGTTTTTCTATACTAGAAATCGAATAAATTGAATTATTCATATAAACTGAATAGATTAAATCGATTTAGAGAGCAAAATTAAATAAAACTGAATTGAGAATTTTCGGTTAGCTCAGTTCAATTTTTTAGTTTTCAGCTTGTTTTAGTTAAAAAAAAGTATGTACTTATAATTTTTTTTTCATATAATAGTCCTCTTCAATTTCTTATATAGTATTACTTTTAATTTTATTTTGATTTCAAATTTATTATAAAAATATTAAAAATTAAATCAAACAATTTTAATGAACATGAAAAATGTTAATTTTCTTACATGACCAACATATAATTTTCATGTCTTTTACTATTCTTAATAGGTATATATCAATTTGAGTTTTTTATTATTAAATTAAAAAAATGAATGACATAAAAAATTTAAATTATCAATTTGAGTTTTAAATATTGATGGGTATTGAGTTTTAAATTTTAAAGGGTTTATGCCAATGTTTTTAAATAGAATCACTGGTTGAACTGTTCGGGTCACAGATTTACTGGTCAGATTAAAAATTTATTAAAAATTTAAAATTTTAAAAAAAGGATCAATTCAATTGGTTCGGTCGTCGGTTAAGCTGTTTTTTAGTCGGTTCAATCAATTCGTACCAGTTTTCAGTCAACTGTTCAAAAGCACCTTCCGGACTAGTACCCTGACCGGTTATCAATCCAACCAATCATTCCAGTCCGGTTTAAGTAACATTGGTTTGGGCTTTTAAGAGTATTAAGTTTTAACTAGTATTTGAGTTTAAGGTTTAAAATTGAGTTTGTGTATGTAAATAGATTGTAGACTTTTAGTCTTATAAGTTATGGCTTATTCAGTTTAAAATATTATAACTAAAAACCAATTGAATAAACCAATTAAATGGAAAGATGGAATAAACGGAAAAATTTTAATTTTGTATTTAATTTGATTTTTTCGATTTAATTTTTTTTCAGACACCTACATGTAAGATATCTGCTGATAGCTTAGTGGGGGGAAGGTATCTGTTAGTGCCACAACTTGGGAATAATCTGCATATTCAGTCATGTGAATCCAAAGTGGATAGCCGAAGGAAAAGTATTTGTGAGGCCTAGTAAGTGGAACCCACTTGGTTCAAATGGATATAAACGTGAAAACCAATATAATATATATAAATATATACTTAAAACGAGTTTTTTTTATTAAAATAATATAAAAACAAATTAAATACAAAAATGGTATAAGATATAGATTACTTATAAAAATAAGTTGTTTTCTACTGTGTTATTGAGTGTTGCTACCTTATTAGGCAACACCATCTTAAATTTTACACACTCATCTATCAATTATTATCAGAGAAAAATATTTTTTTAAGTGGTGTTACTAACATGTCGCCACACTTAAATATTCCCTTTAAATATAGAATAAATATCAGAAACGAAGAAAAAAATAATTTTTTAAGGTGATGCCGCCAATGTGTCAGACAACAATAATTTGAATTTTTTTAAAAAAAATTATTGTTATAAAAGACTGAAAGTAACTTTAAAAAAATAATAAAAAAATTTTTATGAAATAATTATCCTCTATAACGTATGTGTTATGGTATTCACCTCGATCCAATCGACCTGGTTCCATACCAACCTACAACCTAGTTATGCTTCGTTGATATGTAGTTTGTCACCATATAGTCCGCCTGAATGAGTTTGCATCATCATGCATAGGAACTCCTATTCAGGAAACACGTGTTGACCTACATAGGACTTACCTAATCCTATTACATCAAATCATAAAATCGTGCCATATAAATAGGAAATTGACTTCCATAAAGAGGGTACACAAAAACACTCAACTATGAGCTATTTCAATCCGTTTCATCGAGTTCTAGAAAAAAAAAATTTATCTTTTTAAAGAACTAGTAATTGGAGAGAAATTCAAAGAATAATAATATAATTTTATATGACAAGATGAGATTTTTTTTTATAACAAATTTTTTTTCTATCACTTTTTTTTTAAAAAAAAATCACCGATGTTAATGTATTAGGTAGCACAAAAATCTTTTTTTTTTTGCTCTTATGTTTTTTGTACTATATTTAACAGAAAATCCGGGTATTTTAAAAATAATAATAAGACATCTAATGTTATTGTAAAAAAAGAAAAGATTATATGAAACTGTAATTTTACATCTTTATTTCCTTTCAATAGAAAAATGACAAATTATACTTTATTTTCGTAAATAATATAGTTCTAATATCATTTTCGTAACTAATTATTATTTTTATATTATTTTGATAAAAAAACCTCACTTAAAACAGATTCTTTAACCTTTAATTATGAGATGGTAAAACAAAACAATCATATTTTTTTCTTGTTTCGTCCATAACCTATGGCCGAGAGAAACAGAGAAATTCCATCTAATTTTATCACTTTTTTCCGAAATTAAGAAGACTTCATCATCATCCCAACTAAGGTTTTTTTGTTTTTTTCGTTTTTGGGGTCCCAAGTAATTTAGAGCTTAAGACTTCATCTCTATGATAGGATTAAAGTTAGACATGATGTGATAAGAATATGAACCATAAATGAAAAGATTAAAACTTGACCGAAAGCAGGAAAAAGAGCTAGTGTTCATATCATAGGTTGCAAAGTGATACCTATCAGCATCCGCTGTGCAGTGAGGTATAAAGTGAGAGCAGTTAGGGCCTGTGTAACATGTGTTGCATTCACAAACTGGTTCATTTCCATCACCAACTAAACCATCCAGGTAAGCTCTTCTATGCCCTGAGCAGGCTATTTCTGACACTGCTTCAGCTTCAGCTTCAGCTTTTGAGCTCCAACTCAGGCTCCATTCACCACCCACATATATATTGATGATCATAAACAACAGATTGACAACCATAGAGGAAGCCAGAGATGCCACATACACACTCTTAACCATTTGTCTGGTTTCTTTTTCTTTTTCCCTATAGGAGACTCTCAGGAGGTGAAGGAAACAAAGTGATAAGTTTTAATTGTACGATGTTGACGTTTATATATGGTGGACTTTCTGTATTTTGTCTAATGCTAGTTATGTTTATACAATGACTTTTCCAATGGTCTAGTTGGCTACCTGTTGAAAATCAAACAAATGATTCACAACAAAAATATATTTGGTGTCATTATTCATGTCCCACCGAATTTTCCCTTAGCTTGATGTAATAATTTATTTGACTTTTACGGGTTTAAAAAAATATTTTAACACTCTTTTAATTTTTTAGTTTTTAAATTTATATTATTTTTTAAATTATTTTAAAATAGATAAAAAATTTAACGTTTGTTAATTTTACTGACATGATATTCATATATTGTCATGTGAATGTCACATCAATAATTAATTTTTAAAATTTAAAAAAATTTTAAAAATAAATTTTAAAAATTATTTAAAAATTAAAAATTACAAAGTGAATTGTCATTAACTTTTTTATCTATTTTAGGGTGATTTAACAAACAATATAAATTTAAGAGTTAAAAAAGATAAAAAAATTAAATGAATGACTAAAATAATTTTTTTTAAAGCTAGAAGACCGAACAAATCATTATATCTAAAATTAATAAATATGTGGACAAAAAGATCCCTAGAGAATTGGAAACAAAAACTAAAATTTTGTCAATTAAATGAATTAGTAATCCCTTTGATAATTCTATAAGAAAAAGTAGACTTTTTAATAAAAATAACTTTTTGTTCTTAAATAATTTTGGACAGATTTTTTCTTTTTCTATTTTTTTAAGTTCTTGGCATATCTTTCAAAATTCTTTAAGTCAATCGTTTAAATTTCTGAAAATAAAAATCAAGCAAATATTAGTTAAGGCCTCAATAGATTTTTAATTTTTTTATTATTATATTTGAAGTTTATAGATTTCGATGTTTATTTTTGTAGCCTCTAGGGGCATCGACTAGGGGCGGAAGAATTTGTTCTTTTGATTCATTATCTCGATTTCCAATAAGCGAGGATATAAATTATTATATATATATATATATCTAAATACATGTAAGGTATAAATCCCTTTCCAGTCCCTGTACGTTTCTGCAAGTGAGCAAAATAGTCCATCTATAAAATTTGGAGTAAATTTTTGTTTAAAACTTTATTTTTAATTATTGCATTAAATTTAAAACAGTATGTATTGTTTATCTTAAATTTTATATAATTAGATATATAAATTTATTAATTTTTAAAATATTTCAAAACTCTATATAAATATTCACAACTGTTGTATAAAATCATTTTAATAATAATATTTCAATTTCTTCATTTCTAAAATATATTTTTTTATAATCTTAGCTTCAAAATTTTTGTCTGCGTGATCAAATCTTTTTTAAATTTTTATTAATAAATTAAAAATAAATAGTATTTTAATTAACACGAAATAATTTATTTTAAATAGCTTTTTTAAAAGTTACCAATACAAAATTTAAAAAAAGGCAGAACTGTAACAATAAAAAGAGAGAATTTATTTATTAGAAGTAAAAGAGATAATCTAATTAGAATAATTTTTCAAAAAGAAAGGTTTAATTTAGCACGTAATCAATGTTCAGCATCAAGTGATAACATTCAACGCCTTTTAGTTCGAAATTCTATTAGAAAAAAATTAATATAAGTTATCAGTATCCCTTTTAAGAAAATTAAACGTAAAAGATTTTTTTTTTTAAGAAAAGGACAGCATTAAGCGACTGCATTAGGTAGAACCATAATCAAGAGGAAATAGACATGTTGCAATATCTTCCCAACAAGTTCATGACCGAAGCCAATGGGGATCTAAAACTACCTGTATTAGCACATTTAGTCATGTGATCAACAACACCATTAAGAGTTCTCGGGATATGCCGGATACGAATCTCCCATTTTCGATGCAAAGCTTGATGTAACAGTCGCAGTTCCACTAAACTACTACTAGCTCCTCAACTAGAGAAAAGTAATTCAACCAATAAAGCATTATCACACTCAACTTCAACTTTCTGAAACCCTGTATCCCAAGCTAAGAATAATCCTTCCAACATCGCTCTTGTTTCAACTTTAAAGACTGACTTGTTATCGAAACTCATCGCATAGCCCGATAACTAATTTGCATTTGAATCTTTAAGAACACCCCCAATAGAAACCCTTCGCTCCAAATTCTACACAGCCCCATCTGAATTGAGTTTTATCTAACCCGTTACAGGAGGAGTCCAAAACGAAAGACTCCCCACGGTCCCCAAAGATTTCATCTACACATCCAAATCCTGATAACACCTAGCCCACATGTAGTCGGTATCCACAATAGCCCCGATATTCCTGTGACTATTAGAGAACACACACTCATTTCTATTCTTCCAAAGTAGCCAACACAAGATTACAAACAGTGTTTGACACTCCATTTCTTCACAATGAAGATTACCTTTATCCTGCAAGTTTCAAACTAACCATTCCTTCATTGACAAAGAAAATAAAATATTATGGGCTTGTCGGGGAGCCACTATTCGCCATACAATCTTAGCAAAAGTGCAATCTTGAAAAGCATGAATCCCTGTCTCCAAACTATCAGTACACAAAGGACAAAGACCATCCTCTATCATATGCCTACGTCTTCTCTCATTATTTGTCAATAATCTATCATGTCATAAAAGCCATAAGAAAACACGTACTCTTTAAGGCGCCAGAACTTTCCAAATCATTTTCCAAATAGCAGCATCATCAGAAACTCGACCAAAGAGATTCTTATAAGTTGCAGAAGATGAGAAACCATAATTTTCCATCCATTTCCAAGCCAAGCAATCTTGTCTTGCCGCATTAGATAGGGTATGATCACTGCGATCTGTTGAATAATGGGGCGTGAAACAAGATTAGTAAGACTATCCCAATCCCAAAGAGCATTCTCAGTTACTAAGTCACAAACGTGTAATATGTTTTCAGGTTGATTCGATCCTCTAAAAATATCTCGTAAGGGTCTCATCTGCCTAACCCATACGTCATTCCAAAAATTCGTCATACAACCATCGCCAATTGACCAAAAAACATTACCCATAACTTCTGGCCAAACCCGTGTTAATGACTTCCATATGAATGAATAGTTGCTTCAAGAGATAGAGGTTGGAAGCGCCCGTTGTATATTATATTATTTCCTTAACACCTGAACCCATAGAGACTCGGTATTCGCAAGCAGACGGTAACCAAGCTTTATTAAGAAAATCTTGTTCTGATCACATAACTTTCGAAAACCCAGTCCACAACTATCCAAAGGCCGACAACAATCTTTCAAGAAAGAAGCGCAGTTTTCCTTGTATTATTAGTTGTTCCCCAGATGAAATTACGAGCAAGTCTCTCAATTTCATTGCATACAGAAAGAGACACCCGAACAGTAAACATAAAGTAGTTAGGAGTAGCAACAAGAACTGGCCGAACCAAAATTATTTGTCCTGCTAGTGAAAGTTTCCTCTAATCCCATCTAGATAGTTTTTACCTAACCTTACTTATAATAAAGTCAAAAGTATGCACAGTAACTCTGTTATGAAATAATGGCACATGCACAGTAACTCTGTTATGAAATAATGGCATATACACAGTAACTCTATTATGAAATAATGGCATACCAAGTTAACATCTAAGATCATCCATTCGGTTGAATCCCACACTCTTGCAAATCACCTCAATAATTGAACTAAGAGTATTAGGGGAGAAAAACACTTACGACTTGGACTTGTTAACCTTCTACCTAGAAAAGTAACAGAAAGTTTCCAGTATATTGCTTACCACAACAACTTGATCTCTACTAGCTTTGCAGAACAACATAAGATCATCAACAAAGAAAATATAAGACAAAGCGGGCCCTCTTCTTGAGAGGAACAAAGGCTTCCAACTATCATTCACGGTCGCCTCATCAATAAGGTGTCTAAGCCTCTCCATGCAAAGGACCAAAAGATAGGGTGATAAAGGGTCACCCTGCCTTATACCACGTGATGGTTGGAAAGCGTCAGTAAGAGTCTCATTCTAAAATACTTGGAGTGAAGTAGAAGAAACGCAATGCAATATGACACTAATTAACTACTCAGGAATTCCTACCATTAACAAAGTATCTCGTAAGAAATCCCAACCGATTCTATCATAAGCCTTTTCGAGGTCTATCTTTATGATCATACCACATTTGTTTCCCCGAAAGTTCCTCAAAGAGTGCACCACTTTTTGCGCCACTATAATATTATTGACAATATCTTTGCCTAGAATAAAGCTTGATTGGTTTTGACTTATCATTTTCACCACCAAAAGTCACAGTTTGTTCACAATCATTTTCGTAAGAATCTTATACAACACTGAACACAAGCTTATAGGGCAAATTTATTAATTCTCTCCGGATTCTGTGTCTTCAGGATAAGAACTTGTAACGTTCTGTTCAATTTCAGATCCAACCGTAAACCACCCAAACTGTGTCTCACAAAAGAACACACCGACGGTCTTACAATCTTCCATTGAGTCTGAAAGAAACTAGCTTGAAACCCATCCATACCAGGGGCCTTTAAAGGATCCATACTAAACACTGCTCTATGTACTTTCTCATCTGAAGCCACTGAAATAAGAGCCCTCGTCTCATCACAAGAAAACATAGGAAATTTACCTCGACAAGGGAAAACACCACTAGTCACATAGTCCATGGTATAAAGTTCCTTAAAGAATTGCACGACATGTTGTTTCAACACATCCTCCTCAAAACATCATTCATTATCCACTAGAAGACCCTCGGCTTTATTCCGATCCCATCTTGCCAACGTACAACTATGAAAATAGGATGTATTCATATCCCCATCTTTTAACCATTCAGATTTAGATTTTTGAAACCCCAATAACTCCTCATGAGCTAAAATTCCTCAATTTTCTGTCACAGTTCATACTCCCATCTATGAAATGATTGAGAGGAGCGAACCTCAAAGACTTTGTGAACTCTTTCCAGCTTAGAAATCAACTTTCTTTTGCGTACAAAGATATCCCCATAAACTTGTTTGTTCAATTCCTTAACAGATTCCTGGAAGTTTTCCAGATTATCACCAACCGTTAACTCATTATTCCAACTACTATTAACAATGTTGCCAAAATCCACATAAGACATCCAACTAGCAAGGCAACGGGAAGGCCTTAAACCTTTGCTAACGCTCGGCTTAAGAGAAATTAATGTCGGTCTATGATCAAATTTTAGTATGTAAAGGTTCCTCACCGAACATTCTAGAAAAACACGAATTCCACTCTGAATTATAGATAGCTCTGTCAAGTCTCTGTGACAAACCCCCTTTACACCATGCAAACTTGGCACCACTAGCACCCAAATCTCGTAAAGCATTGTCGAATAAAAACTTTATAAACCATTTGCAACCTATACGTGAAATAGAAGCCCCACATTTTCTTTTACCTCCATCAATAATAGAATTGAAATCACTGGCAAGCATCCAAGGTCCCTCCACCGAAACAGCCAGAGAGTTGAGAAAATGCCACAACTCCCTTCTCTTCATAGCATGAGGACTCGCATAGGCAATAGAACAAAAGAAATAATTCGAGCTCATCATACTACGAATTTTAACATGAACCACCTGAGAATGTATAATCAAAATATCCACCATTACATCCTCATTCCAACACAACCAAATCCCCGCAGCAAAACCATTTGCTTCCACCTTAAAAAAATTCGGATATCCAATTTTTGTAATAATACCATCGGCCCTAGCTCCATTAACCTAGGTTTCAAGCAGACAACAAATATGATGAAAACTCCTTCATGAATTCTTTAACAAAACTGTAAAAACGAGGATGTCCTACTCGGTAATTCCAGCAAATTATTTTAGTGTTCATAAAAAATAAAGAAATGTACAAGCCAAACCCGAAATAAGACTACAATAAATTCTGACAATTAACCTCAACACCATCAGTGTCATCCACAATCATAACTTTCTTAACAACTTGAGGATCCGACACCATAACATCTTTTTCTAGACTCCTTTTGAGATCACAAAGGAACCCTTCCATTGCTAATTAGAGATTAACCGATTGCTTCTCTTGGATCCCACGAGTCTCATCGAGTGGTTTCCTTTGCTGTTTATAGTGATTAGTGTTAACACTGCATGTTTCTTCTTATTTAAATTAGCCAAAATTTCTACTTTTTTCATCACTATAGCTTTCCCTCTATTAGTGGCACCCACCTAGGCCAATCTTGATCTATCATCAAAAGCACCCCACCCAATATTCAAACTCATACCCAAGCTTCCATTATTGGGCTTTAAAACCTTCAAGGTCGACTTTGGCCCACTCCCCATCACCACTTTTTTCCCCTTAGCCCTTAGCTTGGCCTGCTTCCCTTTCGTCTCAATAACATCTTTTTCTGGAAACCCTAACCACATACCCCCCTCACTATTAGACCTCTCCTTAGTCACTACCTCATCACACCCGTTAATCTCGCCATTAAACACTGCAGAAATTTCTCCCTCATTAACCCCTAGCGTTGTAAAGCGAGATCTCCCAGTAAGGCCCTCGAAACCGTCGTTTCTTCCCACACTTGAAGCCCAACTACGCCCTCTCTATCTTTCCACCACCATCCACGAACCATAGGGTTCATCCTCTACCTTCTTTTCAAGACCCGACTTCTCCATGACCAGTTGAACATAACCTGACTCCTCCACTAGTGAAGTCGTCGCAATCCCAGGACAAACGTCCACTGCATGTCTATACATACCACGTTGGAAATAGATATTTGGTAAAGCTTCATATTCAACACGCTGGAGACAACCATTAATTCGAACCTTTGACACCAACAGCTTCCCCAAATCAACATAGGCTGCCAATCGTACAAATCGTCCCCTACGAGCACAATCCATATGAACATCCAACTTCACCATCGAACCAACCGTTTGACCAATCACCCTTTGGAGGCAATCCGAATAATAACCTCCAAGCAGTCTAGGTAACCTAATCCAAACAAACCTACGACTTGATACCACTCTAACTTGTTGAAAACTTCGGTGACCGTGGCTGAACAGTCAGGTACCAGCCAAAAATTACCCATGGCCATTCTATTAATACCTTATTATAGTTTGATTCATCCTAAAAATGAAACAGATAAAAATATTCTCAAAATCCATGAGTTGGATCTGACACTAAGGATTCCACAATAAATTTATTTTATTCAACAAAACATTAAAACAATCCTTTCCCCTAGTAATTTTACAATAACTATATTGGCCATTCATCATTGGATAAACTCTTGCACTCTGTTAGATAACGTAATCGACAGAACACTCTCAATCACTTCAGTAATAGCGTTGCCATCCAAAAGTGTAAACTCCTCTTCCAGAAAACCACTATTTTTCTTCTCTGAGGAAGCCCCTAAGAGGGTTGATTTGTACGACGCCTTCGAAATCTTTGATTGAATCCTCTGGCCGTTATTATCCACACTCGGGTCATCAAATCTAACTGTACTTCTGGTCTAGTGTGAACTTTTTTCTTGGTTTTTCTAATACCACTAGTCAAACTTGAGTTATTGGCACCCACCGTGAAATCCACCATAGGGTGATGTTAGTGGCTAATGACGTGCGAAATGTGGGAGAAAGCATGTCAGACATGAAAATTGTTGAGAAAATATTATTCACACTCATAGAGAAATTCAATTACATTGTTTGTTCCATAGAGGAGTTGAAAGATATTAATTGTCTCTCTATTGATGAGTTGCAAAGCTCCTTCTTGTTCATTAGCAGAAGTTTCAAAGAAATAATAGTGAATAACAAGCTTTGGAGGTCACAAGTGAAGAAGTGCTTGGAGGGAGAGGTCGTGGAAGTCATAAAGATAGATGAAGAGGACGATTAAGATAATCTTTCAACAAAGCCACCATTGAATGCTTTAAGTGTGTAACACCCCTAACCCGTATTTGTCACTGGAATAGGGTTACAGAGCATTACCGTAAAAATAGAACATTAAAACATATATTTCATACATTAATATAAACATAAAATAAATCATTCATTGACATGCATATTGTTCCTTAATCTAGCCCTCGAGGCCCTAGAAATAATTTGGAAACAAATCGAGACTAAATCAAAAATATTTGGAAAGCATAAGAAAAAGTTTGAAAAAATTGACTGCAGGGGTCACATGCCCGTGTGCCTCACACGACTGAGACACTGGCCACACGTCAGTGTCTCAGGTAGTGTAACAATCAAAATAGGGACGCATGACCTTGTCCCATCCCGTGTCCTCACTAGTGTAACTCTTTGAGTTGGTCACACGGCCAAGTCACACGCTCGTGTACCAGGCTGTGTTCTAGGCCGTGTAACAGCCTGACTTGCATGCATTAAAACTTATAGGAGACACACGGCCATGTCACCTGACATACGACTGAGTCACACGCTCGTGTCTCAAGCTGTGTGGACATGAATTTTCCTAAAAACAAGCCATTTCCAACACTAAACCATGCAACCACCTAAAGGCCTTTAGCACACTATATCAAGGAATTAAAACATGACCCAAAGCCTACATAAAATGACCAAATCAATAGTCCAAGATCATTCAACCAATATGCCATACAAGACACCTTAATATCAATTACCAAAACCTACCAAATCATGTAAACTTTACCACTTACATTCATCAACTACCAATTTCAAAAACCTAATAAACATATAACCTAAAGTAGTTCCATGACTCAAACCATGAAATGATACAAATAAACCATTCTCATTATTATCAAAAGTGACCAAAAGTACCTTCTAAAGTAAGCATCATAACCTATTATGCATACATGACATGAAAACCCAAATACATTTTGTTATTATAAACACATTCATCAAACACCATTTTATAACATCATAAATACATTTTAACCTCAAATTCAACTACATAAGTTTATACATGCCACTACCCTAGGAGATACACAAACTACCAAAGTCGTTGGATAATGTGAGCTGAAGGTTTGATCTGTCCAAAGTGTCAGCAATAATGATCTACAAAACAATCTACAAGAACAAATAAGCTTACAGAGCTTAGTAAGACCGTAGCATATCATTTAATCTAACAATATATTGAATACAATTCATATATTATTCAATTCAAAATTACTGAAGTCTAAACAGGGTACCAAAAGTACATCCAGGGGTATTAGAAACACGAAAATATACACTTTTTCATGCCCTTTTTCACTCAAATTCATGCAATTTCGTAGTAATTCTTGTCAAAAAATATATAATAATTATAAAATAATTAAATGTACTTAAATTATTAACATGTTGAATTTTAATTAATTTTATAATAAATTTTGATTATTTTTTATTTATTTTAGACAGATTCGCACAAAGGGCGAAAAATGGCTCGGCAAACACTATTAGAAACGTAAAATCAAGAAGCGATTTTTGAAGTATCAAGACGAATTAATTTTCCAGCAAAAGATGGTCCAACTTATGAATATTAATTCATAATATAATTATTTTTTATCCAATTTATTTTGGGTTAAATAATTATTATTACTTAAATTATGAAAGGAGGCCAGTTGTGCTAAACCGAGAAGACCGATCCAACCAAGCAATGGGTTGCCCAAAATCGTCCCATATGCTGACCCAATCAACTTATTTAGCTGATTATTTGGCTTGTAAAAAAGCCCTTTAATTTTCCTTGAATTTGCATTCAAACCCCTCCACTTATCAAGCTTTTGAAGATTTGCCCCTAGCTAAATTTAGCAAGTTTGAAAGCTTCAAACTTGACACATGTGTGGCCGACCATAGGGAGAGTCAATGACTAATGATTTTTTCTATTTTTAGCAGCCTACTCAACCTATAAATACCCCCCTTGGCTGCTCATTTGAAGCACACCTCTCATCTTTTCATTCTTCACGTCTCTCTCACTTTCTCTCTTCAAAACCCTTCGTTTGTTCTTTAGTTTTCCCTTCCATTCCCTTGTCAATTTCCAATTTTGGAAAAGAGCCCTTCAATCACCATTGGTAGCAATATTCAAGTGCTCGTAGAAGCCTTGATTGAATAAGGACAAGTAGAGAAGGAGGAGCAGAGCAGACTAGTCAAGCTTCGGAGAAATATAAGATTTGATTCTGATTCCCTATCCTTTAATTTTTATTATTTTTGTTATGAACATGTATATGAATACTTTTTATGTTGATATGTTTAGTTTAATTAATATGACTTAAATTTAATTCATGCTAGGTTGATTGCATTTCATCCACCTAAGTTATTAAAATTGTGTTTGTGTTGTTATAGGCCTTGGTAAGTTGTTTGATTAAGTAAAATCATGATTAAGTTATTCTTGCATTATAATTGTAAGGTAACTAATGAATTAATTATTTAATCATGTTGAAATTGTAATTAATTGACACAATACTTAATTAGTGCATGTTTAATCTTCTAAGGTAGCTGAGGGTTAACTTAGCGACGGTATTAAAAGGTACATTAGCCTTGCATAACTTGTAAGATTATTGTGATTAAATTGTTTCAAGGTAGGAATACACATTTACCTCACTTAATATTTTATGTGCTTATGAAGATTGATTAATTGTTTGAATTGACATTGGAAAATGTTCAAGAGATTAGTTAATTTAGTATGTATAAGCAGTAGTTAGAAAATTACCAAGTTGCCGTGAATTTATTCGTAACAACATGAACATGAGTTTAGTAATTCTAAGTTAAGAAATGTAGTTAATCTAACGCAATTATGTCATCTTGATTAAAATAATCTTTTGAAATCGTGCATTAGAACTTCTACTTTTTATTTTACTTAGTTAAATTTTAGTTTTGAATCACTTCCTCAACATCAAAATATTTTTCTTCACCAAAGTGTTTTTAATTGCATTCATAAATAATTCTTTTCACAATCTTTGTGGGTACGAAGACTTGAAATTTACTTGTCACTTAATTACTTGTTGCGATTGTGTACACTTGCACATTTCCATTATTCCATGTTTTTTGCGCTGTTGCCAAGGACTTTTCTAAGAGTTATTATTTGTTAATTTTGAACTTTGATTTATTTTTTTGTTCAAATTTTAACTTAGTTATATTTTTTTTGTTTTATTTTAGGTGTTTATGAGTGTTGATCGAATTATTGATTTACTCCTCGTAGACCCTGAGATTGAAAAAAATTTTCGAAAAAGAAGGAGACAAGCAAGTCAGAAAGGATCAAAGAGATGAGCTTTGAAAATCTGAATCATGGAAGCAGAGCAAACCTTGCCCAAAATCCTATCCTTATTGCTGATGATAGGGATAGAGCTCTAAGATAATATGCCGTGCCAGTGTTTCTTGATCTTAAATCGAGTATTAGGAGACCTGAAATCGAGACACAACAATTTGAGTTGAAGCCAGTCATGTTCCAGATGCTTCAGACAGTGGTCCAATTTAGTGGAATGCCTACCGAAGATCCTCATGAAGTATTTCTCACCTAGCAAGAATGCTAGGTTGAGGAACGAGATTACTACTTTCCAACAAATGGATGACGAGTCCTTGTATGAGGCATGAGAAAGGTACAAAGAATTACGACGGAAGTTCCCTCATCACGGAACCCCTCATTGCATCCAACTTGAGACGTTTTGTAAAGGTCTCAATGCTCACATGAGTATGGTACGAGCCTAGGGGCAAAATCGTAATTTTGTGAAATTTTAGGGCAAAAATATATTTTTTCAAAGTGTGATTTTTGGACTAGATTGAATAATGTGAGTGTTTATAAGTTTAATGTGTGATTATAAATCAAGAAAGATGAGAAATTGACTTTGATCAGTGAAAAAGAAAAGTGAGAAAAAGTGAAAAATTTCCCGGTTGAACCTCCGGAATAGAAAAGTTACGAACGAAGTGACAGTAATGATCACATGTGTGGCATGGACTGTATGCAGGCCACTATGTGAAAGTGATAGTAATGGTCACGTGTGTAGTACTATGTGCAAGCTACTACGTGTACTGAGTATCATTGATTATAAAGATGGTTGCTATGTGCTGATTCCACTGGGTACCATTGATTATAACGGTGGTTGCTATATGCTGATTCCACCGTGTACCATTGATTATAAAGGTGGTTTCTATGTACTGACTCCACCAGAAATCATTGAAAATAAAGGTGGTTTCTATGTGTTGATTCCACCGAATATAATTGATTATAAGGGTGGTGCTATATGCTGATCCACCATGTAACGGTTATTATTCCGAAGTGATCATTAGAAATTGGCTAAGTGAAAATACATGTGATCACGTAAAGATTAAGTGTAATCGAATAAGATCGTGTGATGAAAAATGTGCTCGATATTTAATCGACCCTTTGGTACAATGAAATGAAGTAATGAAATTATAAAAGAGTAAATTTAACAATAAAATAGTTTAGGACAACAACAGTTGTGAGACTTTGAAAAATCACTAAAAATAGTGGAAATTAAATTAGAAGCTGAATGAGTTGTGGAATTAAAGCTGAATGAGTTTATTTTCACATAAAGGAAACAGAATAAGAAAAAGAATTATATATTTTGAGATATTTGAATTTTAGTGAGACAGGGTTAGAATGATTTCGGAATCCCCTGTTCTAACTTTGGAAAATTGTTAAAAATTTTTAAAAAATAATTATGGCCTGAAATTTATATTTTTAGAATCCTGAATGAGCCTATTTTAAAAAAAACAAACTAGAACATTATCTAAATTCTGTACAATGAGATATTTAATTTTTAGTGAAGAGGGGTCAGAACTATCAAATAGTGAAACATGGGAAATTTTAAAGAATAAAATATACTTATTGGCTAAGAAAAAAATTCTAAAAATTTTATAGTAAGAAGATATATGAGTCTATTTTTAGGGAAAATTAACGAATCTTAATTTTAAGCTCTGTAACTCGAGATATAAATAAATTATTGACTATGACGCAGATAGTCAACTTGAATTTACATATGGGAAAAAAGTGAAAGTATGTATAATATTGTTTAAGTGTGTTATACACATTAAGGATGAGGAATGGAGAGGAGGTGGAGGAAAAATTGGGAAATATATGAATGATTTGTGTATAATTGGTAATACGCTCTATTATAATTGATAAACGAAGAAATAAAAATGACGCATATATTTGTGCGTTATTGGTCATGGTTTAAGCTCATGTGGGAAAATAAAGTTTCATAGTATGTATGTATGGTATATTTGGTATATTATTTGGAATGAAGTAATGTCATGAATGGGTATTGAGTTAACACATGCTTGTAAGTTTGATACATGAATAAATATTGTGCTCATCCATGCTTATAATGCTTATGTTATATGTTTATTTGGCTGGCATATTTGGTATACATGTTTAGGCTTTGGCCAAGTTGTGGCGAGATTATGCCACGTTAAATCTATAAGTTATGCATCGAAATAGTAAGTGCCAAAACGGAAATATGCTTGTGATCATGAAAGGGGAGGTAAGGTTTAAATTATGTAATCTCTAGTGAAATGGTTTATCATGTGGTTAGTTCTAAAAAGAATTATGTTTCAATGTACTAGCTTGCAACTATGGTTGAATGATATGTTTATGTCTTGTGTGATAAGCATAGGAAACGAGTGTGGAATGGTAATGAAATAATAAGTTCATACTTGAAGTGTAAAATGACGAAAAAAGAGGATAATAAGTTGAATTGATGTTGTTATTTAAGCTAAAATGATATTTTCATTGCAAAATTGAGAATTTCATAAATGTGTAAATGAATGGTATAATCGATACACATTGAGTTAAATGGTAAATACGTATTAGTATTGATCTTAATGATATTGAATTGTAAGCGAATTAAAAGGAAATTGCTAGTGATATTATTTGAATTGTAAGCATGAGAAATTGTGAAATGAATGAAAAGGAAATGAAGCATTGAATTGCATGAGTATGTATCGGGTCTAGGAGGCTCTATTTAGTATGAATATAATATTTTGAGGATATATAGTGAAGAATTATAAAAGTATGTTAATAATTTGAAAATTTTAATTTAGATGAAATTTTATAACTCGATTCAATATGTTTACAAGTGTATGTGTTCTGGTAATGCCTTGTACCCTATTCCGGTGTCTAATACGGGTAAAGGGTGTTACAAGCCGCTTTTAAATTACTACGAATAACAAATACTTTTTCTTCAATTTCACGCACTAACTCAGGACCCACTAAATTTCTTTAACTGAGCTTCACATAGGTGTTCTACACCTTCTTCCATATAAAGCTTTAAAGGGAGAAATTTTCAAATTAGCACAAATACTATTGTTGTGAGCAAACTCAACCAAAGGAACATATCTTTCCCGGTTTATTCCAAAATCAATTACATAGTTTCTCAACATATCCTCCAAGACTTGAATAACTCTTTTAGACTAGCCACCAGTTTGAGGATGAAATACAATACTGAATTGCAGTTTAGTTCCCAAAGATCTCTGCAACTAATTCCAGAATCTCGAAGTAAATGTTACATCTCTATCTAAAACTATAGAAGATGAAATTCCATGCAGGCATACTATCTCAGTAATATAAAGCTCAGCTAACTTCTCTAAAGAATAAGCTAGATTTACAGGTAGAAAATGAGCGGACTTAGTAATCCTATCTACTATCACCCATACAAAATTTTTCCTTGAAGGACTAAAGGGAAAACCAGATATTAAATCCATGGTAATCCTATTCTACTTCCATTCTGGTAATTCAAAAGGATACAACTTACCTAAGGGAACTTAATGTTCTACCTTAACCCATTGAAAAGTCAAACAGGTTGAGACATACTCAACGATTTCTCTCTTCATACCAGGCCACCAATATGAGCTCTTCAAATCTTTATACATTTTAATACTCCAAGGATGGAGTGAAAAAGGTCCCTGATGAACATCTCTTAGCAACTCTTTCCTGAATTCATTCTCAGCTGGTACAAATATTCTTCCTATGAATCTCAACTCACCATCTTTACCCATATAGAAATTTGTTGCTTTTCCAAATATCATTCGTTGCTTAAAAAATTCACACTGAACATTTTTAATCTGCTCTTCTAATATCTATGAAACAAAAGTTGGCTTCACAACTAATTTTGCCGGTAAGGATCCATTATCAGACATACTTTGTAACATCCCGCCCGGTGAAGTCCTAACTATTTTGGTGTTGTTTATAAAAGTAAGGCTTAAGGGTAAGTTTCAAGTGCCCAATGTTAGGATTCAATTAAGTGTAAGGACTTTCTAAGTGTGCTAGTGATGCCTTGGTCTGGCAGATTCTGTACGAAAGGAACACTACACCAAAACAAGCTTTTAGAGGCACTTTTAGCGGCGTTTGGACAAAAAATGCCGGTAAAAATGAGCATTAGCAGCGCTTTACGGAAATCGCAGCTAAAGATTGTGCATTAGCGGCGTTTTCAAGAAAACGCCACTAAAAAAAGCATTAGCGGCCTTTTTTGGGAAAACGCCGCAAAAAACCAAACCCAACGACGTCGATTGGTGACCTATCGGGGGCTTTAGTGGTATTTTTGGAGTAGCGCTGCCAATGCTGTGGGTTTTAGCTGTGTTTTTTAAAAAGCGCCGCTAATGCTCGAGGTTTTAGCGGCGTTTTTTATGAAGCGCCACTAATGCTCGGGGTTTTAGCGGCGTTTTTAGAAAAGCGCCACTAATGCTCGGGGTTTTAGCAGCATTTTTAGAAAAGCGTCGCTAATGCTCGGGGTTTTAGCGGCATTTTTGAAAAAGCACCGCTAATGCTTGGGTTTTTAGCGACATTTTTTGAATGCGCCGCAAAAAACATTTTATCTTAATTGATTTATTATTTATATTAATTAAATAAAATTCAACTTATTTCTAATTGAATATTTAAAATCTTTAGAAAAAAATAACACGTAGAAATAATTTGAAATAATACACATGGAAAAATTAAAATACTATTATTTAAAATAATTTTAAAGTTTTTTGGGTACATGATTACTAATTATTTTTTAATTTATATATTAAAAAATTTCTTATATAATCGTAAAAGAGATAGTATTAATTTAAATTTAAAATATTGAATTAATTAATTATCACTATAGTTAATTTAATGTTTTAGGTTTAGGGTATATATATGATTATTACTTTATGATTTTAGGTCGGTTTAGGGGTTACTATTTTAAGGTTATCATAATTGATCAGGAGTATATATATATGGATTTAGGGATTATGGTTTAAGGGCTGAGATTTAATGTTTACGGGTTAGAGCCGGGGTTAGACGTTAGGAGTTAGGGATTTAGGGTTTAGCTAGGGATTTAGGGGTCGGGTTACGGTATTGGGTTTAGATTAATTAGTTTTTTTAATTTATATTTTAAATATGTTCTTATATAATTGTAAAAGAGATAATAATAAATTTGTTTAGGGTTTTTGGTTTGGGTATATGATTTGGTTTGTGTATATAATTGTAAAGAGATAATAAATTTGTAAAAGATGGTAAGCTTCTTCATAATGCACTTTCACTCCTACTTTCATTTCTTCAACCAAGTTATCTTGGTTCCCAACAATATATATCAACTATTTTTTCCTCTATTTTTCAACATAAATAAAAATTATTAACCAACAAAATCTGAAAAAAATTAATAAAACACCACATTAAAACCATAAAACAATAATTCTTAAAGAAATAAAAAAAATCAATAAATAGAATAAAAAACAAAGCTTGGTGGACACTTACATATGTTAATGGGATAAAAAATATTTTAGTTAAAGATGAAAAATCAGATTACGGATTCAGATGATCTAAGACAATTTTTTTTAGGTTGGAATAATAGTTAGATTCAGATTTTAAAATTGCTATATCCTATGAATTCGAAGTGGATGTGGGTAGATACCTTGAATATCCATTATTTAAATCTACATTGCTTATTCGGATAACAAATGTAATTTCAAATATATGAATCTAGTAGTTACTAAATTCTTACAATTCTGATTATATATATTAAAATAATTTTACCATATTCAAATTTGGGTTTTTGTGGATATGAATATCCACAAAAAAATTAAAATTTTAAAATTAGGTTTTTTTTAGCATTCAAATATTCAATGGATAATATTATTTAATTTAAATTCGAATTTGAATAGTAATACTCAAATAATTCATGAATAACATTTAAATACTTAAATAAATTTGTGAATTTGAATTGAAATCATTCAAAAATATGCATATACCTGACTCGCTATCATTCTTATTTTTATCACTTCAATAAAAAAACATCCCATATACTTGTTAGTCCTTCTTATTTTCATTTATCTATTTGAGAAAGAATATAATAAATTATTTAATTAGATAAATTTATGCATTTATCAATAAAATAAAATATTATAAATTTCAAACTTTATATAAAAAAATAAGTTTTATAAAGATAATATTGTTTATTGCTACTTTATACCAAAATTTTAACTATTAATTATTTTTAACCGATTTTAACTATTTTATGATTATTAAAGATTTAGGGATTTTTTTGGATGGTATTTCAAGGATTAGGGGGTATGGATTTGGGGGTTGAGATTTAATGTTTAGGGGTTAGGAGTTAGGGGTTAGGGGTTAAGAGTTAGAGATTTAAGGTTTAGGGATTTTAGGGTCAGATCAGGGTTTTGGGTTTAGATTAATTAGTTTTTTAAAAATATATTTTAAAAATTTAATCTAAACCATATATTTAAATATTAGTTTAAATAGAATTAATAAATAATTTAAAAAAAGTATTGATATATATATGGATGGATATATATTTAGGTACGTATAATTAATTATTTTGGATATATAGGACCAAATTATAAGAAATGAAATAAAAATACAAACAAAAAAGACAAAAAAAACCTAAAATTTATAACTTTATATAATTCTTATAAATATTACTTAAAAATTTTAGAATTATTTATTTAAAACGTCATCGTTTGGCTTAAGTAAATTAGTTTTTAGTGGCCTTTTTTACAGAAAACGCCAGAACTATGCATTAAAGCTTAACAAAACGGCGCCGTTTCTGATTAGAATTTTAATTTTTAATGGCGTTTTATAAAAAAACACCGCAAAAGATAAGCACTAGCAAGATTTTTATAAAAAACGCCATAAAAATCATTTTATTTTAAAAAAATTCGCGCCTTTTTATCCCAATTTTCCCCCGCTGAAACCCCTAATTTTTTTCCCTCTTCTTCACGGTCTATGAGCATTTCACTTCTTCACCCTTTTCAGACTCATTTCTTTCTCCTCTTCTTTCTTTTTCTCGGATCTTCTTTCTCCCTCTCTCCAAAGTTCTTCGATTCTTTCCGTCTCCTTTTCGCTCGCTCTCTTGTAATTTCATCTGTTTGAACAGGGCCGGTCTAGCCAATCTCTACCAGGACGGTTTAATGTTGACTTTGGAGGGTCAAAAGATCCAAGGCTCTCAGAGCATCGTCGCTAAACTCATCAGCCTTCCTTTCCAGCGGTGTCAGCACAGCATTACCACAGTCGATTGTCAGCCCTCCGGCGCTGGCGGCATGCTAGTTTTCGTCAGTGGTTTCGATTCATAGATAAGATCTCTTTAACCATGGCTTAATTAATCATACGAAGACCTTGAAACTTCAAGATTTCTCTCTCACAATCTAAGTTAGCTGCATACGATTAGCAACTTTGTGGAAAGGAGGATTTTGTTTTTGTTTTTCTTCCTTTAATTGCTGATTATTTCTGGGTTTCCAGAATAGATTTAAAATTAGCTCAAGTTGGATATTGCAAGGTTTAGTCGAAGTTTAGTGTTGGAAACTACAATTATTGACTTAATTCGCTGATTCGATTAGAAAAAGCAATTTACTTATTTGAATTTTACTTCTCAAAAGAAAAAAATAGTGATTTTAATGTTAATGGAGTGTTTTACATAGTAAATAGTTAATAAAAATAAGCATAAATTCTGTGTTTTATTTATTTACAGTTTGGTAAGGTTTAGATGTGATTTGGGGAATGGGTTTTGTCATTGAAATTGAATCATTTTTGTTTACTATTTGTTGGAGAAGAAATTAACTGAATCATTATGCCTTATGTTCGGTCTCACTGTGGATAATGGCATGTGCATATAATATAAGATTAACATGCTTGTGTAGAATATGACTAACATGCTAAAACTTAATGATCATGCATTCTGTCATTCAAAGAAAAATTGTCCCATGAACACCTTTGATCTTTATTTTCTTTGTTACAATTCTCTTAGTATTATCAACTCTCTGATGTAGGAGCCAATTATTAACACATACGCCAACTTTAGAGATGATGTTCTTCCCTGTATTAAAAGACTTGGGTACAATGCTGTTCAGATCATGACTAGTCAAGAGCACTCATATTATGCTAGCTTTGGGTATTACCTGCATCGTAATATTGGCTCAAATCTATTTGTTGCTGTGTATGTTTGTAAGTTTGTAAACTTGTACTAACTGCTATGTGGCAGATATAAGTAGACACAATTTTCTACTTATAACAAGTTGCATTTAATATTTTGCATGTACCATGTGACAAACTTCTTTGCACATAGTAGCCGCTTTGGAACCCCTGATGACCATAAGTCACTGATAGATAAGGCTCATGAGTTGGGTATACTTGTTCTTATGGATATTGTGCACAGGTAATAGTTATGTCTGCAGGAGAATATAATTTCTAGAAACATGCCCTTCAGCTATATTTGATGTTATACTTTTTGTGCAAACATTTTCCCTGATTGTTTTGTAAATAAAATGAAAACTTAAACTCTTCTGTGTTTGTTGTTAGATTTTTTGTGCAAACAAAATGTCCTGGATTGTTTGTACAGGAAATGAGAACTTGAACTCTTATTCTTTTCCTGCTTTGGCTTTATGCTCATTTTTCCAGTAGACTTGATGCAAATATGGCCATGAGAATTTAGGCTCTTATTTGTTGTCACTTTTACTCCTTCGTTTCTCTAGTTGATTTTTGCTTCCTAAAAGGTTGCTAAAAAATAAATCTAAAAGAGAGAAGCAAAGTCGTAATTGATTGAGAATATATAAATGACTAGAATACAATAAAATTTCTAGTATGATTGTTCATGACCAGCTTGTTGTTAAAGCATTTGTTTGCTATATCCCCATTCATTTTTATTCTATAATTAAGTTAAGTTGCTAATTTTATTTTGTTATCTACCTATGTATCTGAATGATGTTTTATGATTACAGCCATGCTTCCAATAATGTGTTAGATGGGCTGAACATGTTTGATGGAACTGATGGTCATTACTTCCACACGGGGTCAAGGCGTCACCACTCGATGTGGGATTCTCGCCTTTTTAATTATGGAAGCTGGGACGTATGTACTTCTACCTAAACATTTCTTAATGAATAGCTTGTTTAAAGATTTTGGCTTCCTCCCTTCCAGTTGTAAATATTATTTCTTAATTATTGCTTTAGGTACTGAGGTATCTTCTTTCAAATGCAAGATGGTGGCTGGAGGAGTATAAGTTTGATGGGTACATATTTGATGGTGTGACTTCAATAATGTACATCCATCATGGGTTGTAGGTATTATATGCGACTGAATTTGGAGATTCTCCAATTTCATGATGTTATATAATAAGTTATTCATATGCTCAGATGTTAATTTCCCAGTTTTGACATTATTTTGAAACTGATGTTACATTTGGTTCTTGCAAATAGTGAAGCATCATTCTTTATGTTTGTTTCTTAACAATTTTTGCTCGAGGACTAAATGGTCTCCATGTAATTACGATTAAGAAGAAAAATCAAGGTAAAAGCTTGTGGTTTTTTGTCTTTCCGTTCCTTCTCTATCCACTGTATGGGTTTCAGAAAAAAAGCTTTGCTCGCTCTTGCTATAAAAGTCAGGTTAGTTTCCTATTTGATCTTCTAATTTTCCTTCTTTGATTCGTGTTTTTTTGTGTTAAAGTGTCTGCAATTTTGTTTGTTTTTGGAGAAATCTAGGATTATTGTTGTATTTTTTGAAACTGATCTGTTATTGATGGAAGTTAACCCTTACAGTTGTTAGTGATAAACACATAAATTTGAATGTTGATAAATTATTGAATTATTAATTTATTTTAATTTATTGCATATAATCATTGAATTGTTTATTTTTACTAATTAATTATACATAAATAATTAGATAGTTGATTTTCGAGCAATATTATTTGATTGGCTCATTTTTGGTATGGCAATGTAAAGAGATTAATAATTGTACTTTTTTTAAAAAGTTTTTCCCCTGACCAACTATAAAATTAAAGTTAATCAATTGAAATAGATGTAGATCATAAGGTATTTAAGCTACTACAATGAGTAGTATGTTTAGTTTACTAGAGTTTCTTTGGACTTTGGTTTGATTCAATTATCAAATATTTAGCTCAGCATTTGATTGGTCAGGACTCGGGTCTTTAAAGTTCCTCAATCATTTTCTTCCTTTTTTTCAGAATCAGATTTGCTTTTTTGCTTGAATCTTGACTTTATAATCAATTTGGTGGGTCGGGTTGATTGAAGCTTTAAGGTTGTATGGTCATGGCTGGCGCTAAATAGAAGGTAAGTGCACAATGAGTTGAAGTGATTTACTTATCTTTGCCATGTTCACTATGGTTTGAATAGTTTAAGTTACTCTTATTTTCATGCAGAGCATGTAGGCACCAAATCTGCTGTTCAAATTCGAAGCCATGCTCAAAATTTTTTTTCTAAGGCTCATTGCTTTGAGTTCATTACAAGATTTCCTTGATTTAGTAAATGTATTATATCTTTTATTACCAAGATTTACTTGATTAAGAAAACGCATTGTATGTTTTATTACCTTGCATATGTATTATTTATTTTAGTTTTGATTCTAAATTTTTATTTTTACTTAAGATTTCTAACTTTTGGATTTTAATTGTGTTATTAATTTATTATTTTAAATTCTAAATTTAAATTCATTAATTTTTATATTTAGTTTTAAAGTTAAAATTTTTGTAGAAATTTTAATTTAAATAATATTTTTTATTAATCCTTAAAACATAATATAATATTTATCATAAAAATAAATATTATTTAAATTTTTTTAAAGATATGTTTTTAGCGGTGTTTGTGTGAAAAGCGTCGTTAAAGGTATGTTTTATAGCGGCATTTGTACGAAAAAGCGTCGCTAAAACTGATGATCTATAGCGGCATTTGTGGGAAAAGTGCCGCTAAAAATCATGATCTATAGTGGCATTTGTAGGATAAGCACCACTAAAAGTCATGACCATTAGCGGCGTTTATTTCTAAAAACGCAACAAACATTAGCGACGTTGTCAACAACAGCATTTTTTGCGGAGATGCGCTAAAAAGCGCCGCTAAAGGCCTAAAAAAGGCCGCTAAAAGCTTGTTTTGGTGTAGTGGAATGGAACTCGTGGTGAACTCTGGTATGTACAGCGTATAGGATTTTATGAAAGAACAAAGTTGATGACTAAATCTAAAGAAAGGTAAGTATGACGAATCAAGGAGTACTGGTAAGAATATATATATGAATATGGTACATATTATAAAAAGGTACTATTGGCGAAGAAGTGTTTGCCCAAAAGCCCTTTTTAGTGTATAGAATGGGCGGACTCCGACATGAAAATAAATAGACAAGGACTCCCCATCATATTACGATGATAAGTGAGATAGAAGTGGTAATTATGAAAGGAATGATTATAAGGTATGAGTCCACGCTAGTGATATACTACATTCAGTGACCAATGTGACACCCCAAACCCGACCGAGATGGACCAACCCAAATTCGAAGTATTACATTAGCCACCTAAGTGACTTTCTGGCTAACAACCACCCAAGACACACATCGACCTTATAACACCTCAATCTTATTTAATTATCAGTTATTTATTAATGCGGAAGCAAACTATGAGCCAATTTTAAACTTTTCTTAGGTAATTTAACCTAAGGGCATTTTCATCATTTTAGCATCTATGGTAAAACTAACCCGATTTTAGATCTAAGTGTTTACTGACCTTCTTTTAATCAAATTATGCAAGCCTAAAAATTTCAGCTTAATTTAAGTTCGTTTACTATGTCCAATTCAAGTCTTATTACTAGGGTTTAAATTGTAACAAATACAATCTATCAGGACCTATTCCGAATTATAAATTAAGCATGTTCCTATCGAATTTTACTCATTATGAGACTAATCCCAAAATTTTACCAAGTTTCCTTCTCATCTAAGGCTCTAATTAGACTAATCAATTTTCAAGACTAAATTGTAAGTTAAACAAATTAGGATACCAAATTAAAAAGACAAAAGTTCAAACCCCTCGCATGCCCATGTGGATAGGAACATGCTCGTGTGAAAACTATTGCACCTATTTTTGCGAAAAACTTGTTTTAAAACCTGATTTTGCATATATTAATGGTCAATCTGATTTAACTACGATTAATTAACATACATATGCATACACCTTTAATTGAATTTATTGACATCAGTTAAGCCTCAATTATATAGAATTAGGCAATCAATTTCATGCATAACAAACACCGAAGAAATCAAATAAGTGGCGTACCTTAGCCGCTAGTAACCCACTCCATGGAAGCTTAATTTAAACAATCGTTAGTATAAATTTCATCACACACCGTGTTATCAATCAACGTGTTATTAAGAAACAATACACCGTAAATCATTCAATAATTAAACTTAAACATGCCTCAAAATTATTATAAAACCATCCAAAATAAAATGTCTAATGTCCAATTACAACCATAATTAAACTAATTCGTAGAAGTTCCACAATGCCTGATTACAGTCTTTAAAATGTGTAATAAAGTCTCTACCAAGCCTAAATTTCTTGGAACTCTCTTGCTTGGCTCGTCAGCTCCTCAAACTCGACGATTATCGGCATGAATTGTAAGGGTGTGAGCTTTAAAAAGCTCAGTGAATGTTAATAAAAACGACTAGTAAATCAAAATCCAAATCATGCTTAAATCACATCCAATCAATCACCAATTATTAGCCATGATAAAGAAACATTTCAATTTAATTTCCATATGTTTTATCAATATCAAGAATCAATTATTCATGTCTTACAAACATTGAATGATATAACAATAATCACACATAAACATATTCGCATACACTTTTCATGGCTTAATCGGGTGATCATACATTGGAATAAATAGATCTCTGAACTCCCACAAATATCAAATATAGTCCATCAAGTTGAGCGGGCCGAAGCACACCCTCCCTTATAGTGCCTCAAATAACCCAATGAGTGGAGACTCATGCTCAACACTCTCTTATCTACTCCAAACAAATCAGTCCACTGAGAGCCTTATGGTCATAATGTCACAAATAAAGGTGAGTACTCACAAATCCTATG
Organism: Gossypium hirsutum; assembly: GCF_007990345.1. Lineage (NCBI taxonomy): Eukaryota > Viridiplantae > Streptophyta > Magnoliopsida > Malvales > Malvaceae > Gossypium > Gossypium hirsutum. Next base: position 22,201,329 of record NC_053437.1, on the reverse strand, counting down.
GCATGCCAACTATATCCAATGGATCCACCATGCATGTTGCCAATATATTCAGCCAAACATAACATATAAATCAGTAATTATTATGCTCAATTTAATGTGACAAAATGCTTATGTTTAACATGTAACATAGCCATTTAACATCCAATTAAATCAAGCATTTTATTTTTCATTTTCCAATGTTCAATTACCAATTGTAACACCAATATATCATTATAAAAAACTCTAGTAAACATGATTTAATCATCAATATAACTAACCTAATTAAATTGCACAAAATCACCTAAATGCTTACTTACCATTATTCAATAAAAATTCAACTCTTATATATATAATATCAATCTTGCAAAAATCAGCCATTCTACCATGATTAATCAATTGAAATAATCAATTAAGCTACTAGTTAAACATAAATGAGGGTCAATTTACCAAATCACCCTTAGAAACACTCACCACACAATTTATTCTACCATAAACAAGTGATCAACCAAGCAAATCCAAGCTTCAATTCCGGTTAGCTCGGTCCTCTTCAAGATTTGGAGCTTTAATAGAGCTAAAGTAGACATTACCACCTTTCAAATGTTATAATAAACAGGAATTTTAATTAACTATACTAATCGAAATCATCTCACAAAGATACCTTACCAAATTTGTAACATCAAGTCGAAAACTAGATTCCTCACAAAATTGATCTCTTTAGGCCTCCTAAACGCTTTCAATCATCAATACTAGACCAAATACACTTAAACTAAGCATCAATTTCATCTTTAAATCAATTTCACGAAATTCCAAAAAATCAGTTCATGAAGATGATGAAATTCAAATTTCTTTAAATTACCTCACAAATCATGTTTAATCTTTGATAAATAAGATCAAAAACCTTCTAATGGATCCATTTTGAGTTGAAACATTCATTGATTTGTGGATTTTTTCTCAGAATTTAAGATCCACCATTAAAGAACAATGTGTTCTTGGAAGAAGTTGACATTGATAAAAATCATTTATTTGACTCCAAAATCATGTAAAAATATTTCTAATCATCATAAAAAAAAGTTTAGGATTGAAGATTACCTTTGATTCACTCTAAATTCGTTGATTGAGAATCTTGATTCAGGAAACTTGAGAAATTTCAGAATATTTTTGGCTACTTTTGAGAATAATTTCTGGTGAATTGAGAGAGTATTTTGAGAAAGAAATTTGTAGGATGTATTCTATGATGATAGATCTTTAAAATCATGCAAAGAAAATGAATTTTAAAGCTCTCTAATTTGATGTAAATTGTGTGAAAAGTGGGCTAGATACATTAGTTTTAAAACTGAAACCACCCACTAGAAATTTAAAAATTGGGAAATTTGCCTAATGGCCATTCCAACATTTCCCTTACTTTTACCATTTAATCCTTTCCCTCCCAAAATTTGAATTTGAAGGTTTATTTTCCATATGAATACTCTAATTTTTCCCTTATTTTACAATTAAATCCTATGTAATTAATATTTAAATTTTACTCAAATTACCCCAATAAAAATTATTTTAAAATTATTTTTCAACCCAAACTGATTATTTTTAGTAATAATTATTTGAAATCTTTAAAATTAATTTTTTGAAAAAATATTTTTTAATTTTTCGAATTATTGTTTAATCGATTTTAGATGAAATTAACCTCCTAAATTAAATTAAAAATTACTAGAAACCCTATAAATTCCTAGTTTCACACTCAGAACCCGAAAAATATATCCAAAACTACTAGACCCGATTTAGGGATATTACAACCAATGTGGTCCCATGCTAGCCAATGTGTGAGATGTTGGTTAGGAATTAATCGACTGCGAACTAGAAGGGTTATAGGCTAAGGGAGTAATCAGATAAGTTTTTTAGAAGTGATAGTTTTTGGATAAGACAACTCAATATTGATGTTACGTTTACCAAGTTCCTATAAAGACTTGAGTTAAGTTAAAAGGACACTCGAGTTAAGTCAATGGAGAGTTATATTCCTTCTTAAGAACTAGGGCTAAAAGCTGATGAAAACATCTCTAAGATGAGTCTAAAACCCCAATTTTTGTTAGTGGCGATCTCTGTCAAAGGAAAGCCTTTGTGGCAAACTCTAGACAAGAAAGCCTTTATGGCAATCTCCGTAAAGGAAGCCTTTGTGACTATATCTGAAAAGGAACACCTTCGTGTGCAACCTAAGGACAAGACACCTTGGTGGAAAATTTGTAACGGAAAGCCCTTGTGGTGAATAAAAAGGAAGCCATTGTGACTATTTAAATGAAGGAATGCCTTCACAACAAATTTTGAATTAATGACGTGTATGGAATTAGGAAAGAATGACAAGAATGGTTCTCTAAAGGCAAAGTAAAGATAGGACTCTGAAGGTATGGTGCGCGTCAGAGTTAATGTATGGACAAGTAGAAGGAACTAAGTATCCAGTGAACTCTGAAAGAAAGGCACCGTATGTAAATGAAATGGCAAACCTCGCATAATAACAAGAAAATAATAGTGAAGCTAGAGCGTGCTAGAATAGGTGGCGAATCCAAGATATATGTTATAGGCATGTATAGATAGTACGTTTGAAGTAAGAAATATCTTGGCAAACTCTATGTGAAGTAATGGGCGTAGTGTACCACACCCAAAGGTAGTGGTAAAATTAGGACGTATGAAATAAGATTTTAATTCTACTATTGAGGAAAAATGGAGTGGTTAAGGATTAAGTAAAGATAAAATTTTAAAAAGGGACATAGAAAGTGATGGGATTGTAAGTATAATACGCTCAAAGGAAAGAAATGGTCATTTGAGTTTGGACCTCAAATCTGGAGCCTAATAGAGTGAATGCTTAATGAATATGAAAGGAAGGTAAGTTCTTAAAGACACTGAGAAGAAAATAAAGGTCTAAAATAGAAAAGAGTAATTACAGTCTGTTAAAGGAAATCTTAGTGGAGTAACTGAAAAAGGAATAAGGAAAATTCAAAGGACACATGAAGGACATGCGAAGCATTTATCATGCTTTGATATACTAAAACAAGCATGTAAGGATTATCTCACTAAGTTCTTATGAACTTAATAAAGCTATTTCCTGTTTCAGGTTGTAAAAGAGTATGAGCCGAGGGACAAAGCCAGGGTTGCACCAAGGAGTGGCCGATCGGGATATTATGCATATAGAGGAAGTTAAGTGTCGTGCTTAACTCTGAGCATAAGTTTATTAGGTTGTATTCCAATATGTATACAGTAAGCCGAGAGATAAATTGGAAAATTGATGAAATTTTATTATCATTAATTCTATATGTAACCATACAATGTACACCCATAAGAGACTCTGTCATATTCATAGAAAGAAATTTTACTTAGGAAAAAAATTTTAAGTTGCATCTATTATAGGATGTAATACCCAATACTCGAATCTGGTTCATCAGCTCAGGTGGAGGGCATTACATACTTATGTTTGCTCGGAGAGATATTAATGCTGCAACAGTTTTTCTACTCAAAGCATCTGCTACCACATTTGCCTTCTCTAGATGATACTCAATAATCAGATCAAAACTTTTCAACAATTCTAACCATCTTTTTTGGCACAAATTCAAATCCTTTTGAGTCATCAAATACTTCAAACTTTTATGATCAGAGCATACATGACATTTCTCTCCATATAAATAATATCTTTAATGCTAAAACAACTGCTGCCAATTGTAGATCATAAGTTGGATAGTTTTTCTCATGCAGTTTAAGCTAACGAGATACATAAGATATATCCTTACCCTTCTACATAAGTACACATCTCAACCCATTCAAAGATGTGTCAATAAAAAATGTATACTTGAAACCAGACTTTGGTTATGCTAATATTAAAGCTTCAATCAAAACTGTTTTCAATTTCTCAAAACTCTACTGACATTCATCATTCCACACAAACTTTTCTTTCTTCTTCAATAATCGAGCATGTGGTGATGTTAATATTGAAAATCCTTTCATAAATATTTTGTAATACCCTGCTAATCCTAGAAAACTACGGGCTTTAGATACATTTTTTGGCAGATTCCACTCAAGTACCGCTTTTACCTTGGTAGGATCTACCTTAATACAAGCAACAAAAATAACATGTCCCAAAAATGTACTTCTTTCAACCAAAACTCGCATTTACTAAACTTAGCATACAACTGATTATCATTTAGAGTTCTCAACATAGTTCTCAAATATTCCTCATGATCATCATCATTCTTAGAATAAACTAATATATCATCCATAAAGATCAATACAGACTGATCTAGATATGCATGGAATACCCTGTTCGTTAAATCCATTAATATTGCAGGCACATTAGTCAAACCAAAGGGCATTACTAAAAATTCATAGTGACCATACCTTGATCGAAAGGCTGTCTTAGGCACATCATTACCTTTAATCTTTACTTGATAGTATCCAGACTTCAAATAAATTTTACATAACTGAACAAAAAAATGTTCAATCCTTGGCAAATGCTACTTATTATTTATTCTTACCTTGTTCTATTGACGGTAATCTATACACAGACACATTGTTCCATCTTTCTTTTTCACAAACAAAAATTGACGCACCCATGGTGATCCACTTAGTCGTATAAAACCATTATCTAACAGATCTTTCAATTACTCCTTTAGTTCTTGAAGTTCTAATAGGGCCATTCTGTAGGGTGCACAAGAAACAAGTACTGTTCCAGGTTCCAGGTTCTAACTCAATTGAAAACTCTAATCCTCTCAAGTGGCACTCCAAGAAGCTCCCCTGGAAACTATAGCATTATGTTTTGTCAACCAATCCAACCCCAAAACATCATCATTATGAAAAATCAATAATAACAAATCTATCAAAAATGTATACTCACCAAATACCAATGGACAATTCTTTATCAACTTATTCACCAGGGTACTTTGACCCAAAGGATTAGTTACTGACACATTGGTTTCAGAATACATTACTTCGAGACTTAGACCCCCTAAAACCTTAGCACCCTTCAGTTTCTACTCTGGGGTGCAATCAAAATCATTCATAATCCTATTTGTGGCAACCAACTAATACTCGGCCACAGTCAGGGTGACCCCAACGACACTCCTAAATAGTTCTGCTCCATTAGATTGGAGTTGTTCAATTATCGACCCTTGACTCCCAGATCCAATATGAGTCCCTTTGATAATACCTCGTTCCCAGCAGTCTAAACCTTTGACTCAGTTTCAGCGGTAGGAGTTTAATAGTTTCACTTGTATCTAAACTGGGCATACTGCCCATCAAAGATGGCTCAACTCAAGCCCCTCGATATCGAGCACCGCACCTATGGGTACTAAGTTCTTAGCATCCATAAGTATTCATTATCTTATCTACAATTTCAATGTTTTACGTATTAGTTTAGGTTTTAAAAAAATCCTAAATCTAAAATTTTATCAGAAGTACTTATGGGAGTTCAGAGAATATGTTATGGCACTAGAATCTCTAGAGGCAAACAATTTTACTACAATTTTATATGCAAAGTATCTAAAGTATAGCTAAAATTTCAAGTTTCTTACTTAGATTGACGCTGGAGTTTCGATTTCTCTTTCCAAAAATCAAAAAGTCAAATTTAATGAAGATTTCCAATTAAAGAAAAAAATTATTTTTCTAAAACATTTTGAACCCAAAAATGCACAGCCCAAGTTTGCAACCTGATTCTAATACCACCAAATGTAATACCCCAAACCTGGCCTAGACATTACAGTCAGATTGTGAAGGCTACATTGTTACGTAAAAACATTGCCGCTTAATTTTTGTGAAAAACTCATTTTTAATTCAAAGGTAAACGAAATAGATTAGTCTTTCAAAAATATAAGTATTCGAAAAATTGATTATAAAAAAATGGACCCAATTGCATAACCACTTGCTTCGTAAAACATCATATCAAATTTTCAAATACTTGGCAGCAGAAAACATTTTTTTAACTTTAATCTTATAAAATCATAGTATTTCATGAGTTATGTCTTCTTAGATAAAAATTTCAATTATTAATAGTACGTTTGCCAAATAAATACCAACACCAAAATTTAATTCCCGAAACAAAATTAAAAGTCCAAAAGTCTATAATCAAACCAAAAGCATACTTAAAACTAAAATGTTTGAACCGAACTACGGAATCGCCACCTAATCCTAAGTCTTAGGATCACCTGAAACAAAATGAGACAAACAAGTGAGCTAAAAGCCCAGTGTGTGACTTGGCCCATATACAAATTTTTGCTTATAGAGTTCACATATGCAATTATCAGATAAAAAATTTCATATTTTCAAAAAATATTTCATTTTTCACATTTCCAGAACTTATAGCATATCACAACAAATCCTACTCCCATCCTCTACACACCATCTCCATCCAACCAATCAAACCTGTTAGGACTGTAGGAGTCCATCCATCTAATCACACCGATATAGGGCGGTATGCCACTCATATAAGTGTAGCTGAGCTGCCAGACAAAAATTTACGATTTAACATCCAAAATTGCAGTAATACTACCAGAAAACACTTCCTCCATCATATCAAAACCCAACCCCAATGTATATTCATAATCATATTAACACACATATAAATCACATGAATTGTATGGAATGCATACCTAAACATACTTTTATGGATTATATGATACCTAAACCTACTCAACATGCTTTCTAAGCATACTCATGTGTATCATACCGTATTTTATGCTTTTATAAGCATACAAAAGGCTCACATATCCAATTTTAGAGTCCCTTAATTGGCCTCTAATCGGGCATTCAAATTGGCCAAAAAGAGCCCATACGGCCCAACAAGCCAACTCGTATGGTCCACACAATTGTGTGCTCCATACGGCCTGGCACACGACCTACAACACAGTCATGTGGTGCATACGGTTTGTCACACGACCTACCATATGACCTGTGACACTGGCCAGTTTTGAAAATAGCCATCGTTTTTAGGTTTTTTTGAGTTTCAGTCGAGATTTCAGGTTAGTTTCACACACCTGATGATATTTTTGACAAACCACAAAATATCGCACTCTGAATCCTACACACGACACCAAATAAAATTGATTTCAAACACTAATTAACAAAAATTTTAACCCTTTTCTAAAGGAAAAATAGTCCTGCAATAAGCATACGAACACTTACCTCGAAGGTAACAACAACCCAAACTATTCAAAGTACTTAATTTGTTGTAGGTTCGTTTAACGCCACATATTCTTCTCCTAATAACACAAGAATACACTATACTAACATTAATTTCAAAGACTTTTAAGCAGGAACTATGCTTGACTGAACCCAAATTCAAATAACTTACACACTTACCAACCCGTCACGAATTTACAACGAAGAAGGAAGATAGAACTAATGGTAGAACTGCAATGGGAATAAAGCTTCAGGTGCAAAAGAATAGGAATTTGGAAAATACAAGAAGAATAGAAGAAGATAATTAGCAAAAGAAAGACGTGAAAAGAAAACCAAGGAAAGAAAATGAAAAAAGAACATGAGAAGAAGTCGGAAGATGGATGGTTTAATGGGTGAGGGGATTTAAGGATTTTGATAAATTTAAAAAATAAAAATAACTTATTTTAATCCAAATCCTAACCCTCCAGATTTTATAGAATTAAATTGAACTCTACTTTTTTAAAAAAAATTTCATACTTGTACTCCACAGGATTCAAACACAAGACCTAGGGTTAAGCTGAAGCTTTACCACTAAACCAAAAGGCTCATTTTTGTTAAGAATCTTGCAAAATAAAAAGATAAGCCCTTAGGCTCAAGTTGACCATAATTCAAAAGTAAATAATGAAAATCCAAAATAAGGAAATCAAACTCAAGACCTAAAGCAAACAACCAAGGCACTTAACCACCACACCAAATTAAACTACTTGACATACTTTAACAATCCAAACTTAAGAAAATTGAGGCATTACAGAGGAGTTTTGTGGAATATTGGAGACAGTTAAGTCCACGTTATTGTTGTCAATGCACTACATCGAGAGTATAGAGGACATTAACGATTAAATCGCATACTTTTGGCAGTTTAAATCCATTGACTGTTACTAGTGGCTTGTCCACAAAATTGGTAGCTTGTCTGCATATTGATTTGCAGTATAATTGCACTATTGTATTGGTGGTTCATCCACAACGGGCTTGGGCCCATACTATTTTGGAGTTCAGATGACGGGTTCCGAGGAACTTGTGGTGTGTAACGGTTGGATGGGTAGGAACTTTCCTTGCATTGCCTCATGCTCACGACATATTCTTATGATGTTGAATTATGTCATGTATTGAGCTCTAATGAAAATGATAAATGTTACTTGTGTGATTGAATGTATATGTTGCATTGTGATTGACTCACATTGAGCTAGTTTAGCTCACCCAATAGTCTTAACTTCTCAGGTGATACACGAGACTAGGACCAGACTTGACATGCGGACATATGATGAACTCTGGACTAAATATATACTTTTATTAATTTCTATTAAGTTTTATTTTCTTTTTGGACTGTGGTTTAGGTATTTCTTTGGTTTGGGTTTTATTTTAGTATGCATAATCAACACGTTGATTGGATTTGTATGTATATCTTAAAACTGGGAAATGCATGTCACATGACCTAACTGAAAACTTGACATAAACAAAGTTTTTCCGTTGCATTGAAAGGTAGTAGAAATTTTGTAAAATAAGAGAACAAGCAGCAATTTTTTCAAAGTAAATAATGAATGTTTTCCAAAGTAAATCAAGAGAAGAACACGGTTTTTCCTAAAAGAGATTAACTAAGGTGTTCAAAGGATTGTAAGGTCACTTAGTCACACCGGTGGCTATTTTATCCTTTACGATTCAGCCAGAATGTCTAGGTCAGGTTGGGGAGGTTACACTATAACTATATATAAGTTTGATTTCATTTATCAGATATTCCCTCAAGTTTTATATTTTATTCAATTTAGTCCCTAAAACTGAATTTTCCATAACTATCTCATTTGACCTTTTGTTTTGAAACTGATCTCAATTTCATCCTTCTCTAGCCCTCTAAAATCTACATTTAAAAAAATTCATGTCAATTTAGAAATATTTACACTTTAGTCCCTATGTTCAAAACTAACAACTTTCACTTTACAAATTAGTCATTTTTTACATCTAAGCTTAAAATCTAACAATTTAGTGCCAAAAACTTCAATATTCAACAATAGAAACTTTTATAAACTTTAAAAATTTTGCAAAATAGTCCCTAGGCTAGCTAAATTAAGCTCTCGAGATCTCAAAAACATAAAAATTACAAGAAATGACAAAATTAAGCTTACCTATCAAGGACATAAAGTTTAATGCCCTAGGACCGGTTCTTCGTGGTTGAAGAAGAAAATAAGACAATGTTTCTCTTAATTTCCATGCTTTTATTTTCATTAAATTTTATTGATATTAATCATTTTCAACATAAAATTAACATTATTTTTAGTATATCTAAGATTTTTGTAAAACTTGTTTTTCTGTGGTGTTGGAAACAATAGTTTTGGGACCACAAATCTAATCAGTAAGTCCGTAATAAATTATTATTTAATTTATATGAGTCAAATATAATTTTATCCTAAATTTTGATTTGATAAATTTTAGTTTATTGAACAAATAGTAAAGATAAATGGTTTATTTCGAAAGTTAAGTGGTTTTAAAAAATGAGATTTTGGGACCCCGTTTTTGTAAATCGGGTCTGTAAATATTTTTATTAAATATGTTCAGAGTTATTATAATGTTTTATTGATGTTTGGTCTAGAAATTTTAATGTTTGACTAGTTAATTAAGGAAAAAGGACTAAATCGTAAAAATTATAAAACTTTATCACTATTGATTATTATTAACTAAAATGCATAATTAAGGTTTGTTTAAGGATTGACAAGGAAATTAAGCCATTATTAAGGTTGGTGGATAGTATTTCACATTACTTTATATGGAAATAATGTATATGTTAATTAATTTAAATAATAAACATTTGTTAAAAAGATAAAAAACATAAAAAAATAGTATCATCTCCTTTCATGTTTTCTTTTATTCCACCGAATACAGCATTGAAGAACATCCAAAAGCTTCTATTCATCTTATTTAATTTTCATGGTAAGTAATTTCTAAATAGTTTTTTAGTATATTTTATGTTGTTGTGCTTGTTGCAACGAGTCTAGCTAGCCTGTATTTTCGTTCTCAAAATAGTTAAAAGTTTGTTAAAATTACCATTGATTAAATTTTGGTGTTTATGAGATTAAATGATGATTTGGTAATCTTTATTGTTAATTAGGATTATTTTGTAAAGGAATTTTGGTTAGTTTTGAACCTAGGGCCTAATTTGAAATTTTGTAAAAATTTAGCATATTAATTGTGAAGAATTCGAATGTTAAAGGCTGCTTTGGGGTGTTATTGAATTTAGTTGGAAGTATTAGAGGTTAAAAGTGAAAATTTAAAATATTTTGGTGTTAAGGACTAAATTGAATAAAGTGTAAAATTGTAAAAAATGAAATTTAAGGGGCATATGCATAGAAATAAATTTAATAATGTATTTGAGTTTAATAAATTGAATTTAATTATTATATAGATCAAGGATTGAACGGTACGGAGGAAAATTGGGAAAAAGGGAAAATTGCATAATAGTCCCCATGAATAGATTTGCTTGCTGATTGAATTAGGTAAGTTCATAGTATAGACATATGAATATATTTATGATTCGTGCTGTTATGAATTTATTAATCAAATTTTGATTGAAATGCTAATGCAATATTGAAATTATTAATTATTTATAATTAAGTACAATATTGAAGTACCTATTAGGAAATTGTTGAACTTATATGAAACACGAGTTATATGATTTCGAAAAGAACATAGTTGATTTGCAGCATGTGTACGGATATTTTTAAAGTGCCTCTGAATGTTAAGTGCGATATTTTTGTTAAAATGCTCGTTTGAACGTAGTAATCGATTAGGATACAATTGGCATGTAGTAGGGTTAGAATACGTGCTTGTATGAGTTTGCATTTTCATGCCCTTGTTTTCACTTTGGTGTCTCTGTCAGCATTTTGATGCTCTTTGGTGTGTTTTGGGGTACCCGAGTATCCGAGTCATGTTACTATAGTTCATTGGGCCTTTCGTTAAAAATATATATTAGTAATTAATTAATTAATTATTAGGAGATGATCTATTTATATTAATATTGAAATGTTAAATGATGAAATTGAATAATTAACGATTATGTATTTAAAAGTTGTTTGAAACGATATTGAAATGAACAGAAAGTTTATAGTTATATGTATGAAACGCTCGCTTTGTAAATGCGATATGGGTGACAGAGTTATGTGTTTAAAAGAAATAGAATATGAATATGAATTGACATGATCAATTGGTTGATATGATTTATATATTAAATCTTTCTCATTGAATGATATGCAAATATGTCGTATTGAAGGATTAAGAGATTATACGATTGATATGTGAAAAGCTCACCTTATTGTTGTAAATGTCTTGACAGGAATTTGTATTAAATTAGTTATATCTGTTTACTTAATTGTAAATTGAGGTAAGAGTTTTGTTAAGGATTTATGAATTTACTAAGCTATATGAGCTTACTTTGTTTCATTTATTGATTTCTGTAGTTTACGTTTTGTGGAATTAGTTGGACAGGTCAACTTCAGAGCTCACACTATCCAGGCTCTTTCCAGTAGCTTTTGTTTTGGTTATTTTGGTTTGTGGCATGTATATATGTTTTGAAGTTGTTAAGGTTAATGTTTTAGTTGAAATTTGAAATTAAGTCTATGTGGTCATAAAGTGATATGTTATGATTTCATGTTAGTCTTATTTGGTATGAAAATGTTTTGTGCATTTTCGTTGATAGGCATTGTTTTGGTATATCTTTAGTGATTGAATATATGGAATGGCCAATTGGTAGGTAATTCATGGTATTGGAATGTTAGATTTTGTTTTTGCTAAGTGGCTTGGATATATGGTTTTGGATAGTTGGCATTTTGAAACCTTGTTGATGGTTATGGTTAAGTTGCTTATTGTATATGCTTAATATTGTGCTACCAATGAGGTCACATTGGTAAGGCACATAAGTGGTATAACTTTTGGTATGATTTAGGTGTGTTTATATGTGTTTTAGTGTAGATGATTTTGGTTGGAAATGGTATAGCTTGGTGCCTAAGTAGTGGTGGTTGTTTTGGTTTGAAAATGAGGTCATTTGGTTGCACACGGCCTGAGACACGGGCTGTCACAAAATCGTGTGCCACACACACGACCACTCCACACGACCGTGTGTCTTATAGATTTAAAGTGTAGATTTTTCAACACGACATAAAGTTGTTACACGGTCTGGTGACATGGCCAAACTTACATCGAGTTGAACACATCCTGGTCTAACGTCGGTGACACGGCCGTTTGACCCTGAGTTACATGAGCACATTTTGTTACACGGTTTGGCCACACGACCATGTCTTTGAGTCACTCGGCTTGAGATCTATCACATGGTTGTGTGACCCCTATTTCAAAAATTTTCAAATTTTTCAAATTTTTTTTATTTGTTTCAGATTAGTCCCTGATTGTTTCAAAACTATTTTTAAGGCCTTGTAGGCTCGAATTAAGCTTCGTATATGATTGAATGACATGTTTGTTAAATGAATTATTATTGAATGTTTTGAAAATATGCTTTTGAAATGAAATGTTTTACCTGTGTTTTGTTAACTGCTGTAACTTCCTGTAACCCTAGTCTGGTGCCAGTGATGGCTTAGAGGTGTTACAATTTTAACCATCCACAATATTCTAAGTTGTCTTAATTGTCATTTTATGCCTTGTTCAAGTACTAAATAAGCCATTTAGAAATTAAAAATCTAGTGATTAACTTTTACCACTTTTACGATTTAGTTCTTGTACCACAATTAACTATCGATTCAATAAAATTAACATACCAAAATTCGATATAATACTAAAATAGACTCATAAATATTAAATAATAATATTTATTGACTTGATAATCGAAAAATGGGGTTTCAAAACCACCATTTTTGGTACCACTAAAAAATGGGTTACTACACATCAAACACATAAAATTTAGAAAACCGAAGAGCTTTACTAATCTAAACATCATTATAGAAACATATTTAAGCCAAAACAAATTCCTACTAATAGTATTTGATAGTGTTCGAAAGTGAAAATGAACTTCCAAGTCAAGAACTCTTTGAGTATATGTTCATGACTCTTATACTATGAGCCTTGGAGTAGAAAATTTACAAAATCTCTTAAACATAAAACCAACAACCAGAATAACCAATTCCAAACAACCACTTACACATTATATCATCAATAAAAATGCAATCAAATAGCAAAAAAAATGAAAGAAAAACAATCCAAACATCTTCTTAACATGGTAGTGGTCGAATCTGACGACGTCACATGGTAGTGGTTTTCGAAAAATATGTCGTCCCTAAATCCTCTTTTCTATTTAACCATTTTTTTATTATCTTATGTTAACTTCAAATCGTGTCGTTCGTTTTCAAAACATTATTCATTTACATATCGTTATTCAATTTCAAAATGTTTTTTATTGCGAAAGCTTTTAAACAGTTTGCTTATTCGTGGTATTTTTGATAAAACATTAATTTCATTTGAAAACCTGTGTTTTACCTAACAGTAGCAGATTTAAATCATAAAACCATATAAAATACAAAATTTAAACCAAAATTCGTAAAGGCCATAATTACAGCAAAATACTCCCAAATAAAAGTAAAATCATAAATAGGTAATAAACAGTATAAAAGAAGTCATGTGGCCACCACTGAGTCCTCCGCTGCACCGATCCGCCTAAATCTAGGGATTACATGTACAGATTAAATATAAGGGGCGAGTTTACGTAAACTCAGTGTGTAACCCCCATACAAATGAACAGACAGTAAACAGATAATCACAGTTTGGGCTTAAACCCTTTTCAGTATCAGTATCAGTCCAGTTTGGGCCTTAGCCCATCTCAGTACAAAAACAGTCATGTAGTAGGGCTTTAGCCCATCACAGTACCAGTAGCAGTAACAGATATGCAGTCACAAAAATCCTACCCATCCAGCCTCTACACATCATCTCCATCCAACCCTACACTCCATGTGGGGATATAATCAACCCACCCATCCCTACACTCCAAGTAGTATCGAATGCGGCACTAGACAGTAGTTTAAAACTGAACTGCCAGTAAATTAGGCTTGAGGCCTTTCAGTACACTTTCTCCGAACATTATAATCCCCCAACCCAATGCAATGCAGTATACATAAATGACATGCTATAACATAATATCATGCATGTAAATAGGGCATACAGTATAAAATCAGTGGGACATCATCAGGCTTAATCATATCAGTCATACAGTCATTTCAGTCAAGTAGGGGTCTAGGTGAACTTACCGACCCTACAGTAGGTTCACAGTCGACTTGGGCAACTCGTACAACCTTATCAGTCAAACAGTGAAAATGGGCCTACAAGCCCAAGATGTTCGCCTGTGTAGGCCCACACGCCCGTATGGCCCACATGACCTAGATTTGTCTTGGCCTTATGATCTATTTTAATGTAACCCGTGCTAGTTAATTATTCATATGTGTTTCCACTATTTACTTATATGATCCTTCAAAGCTGTCTACTTGAGTCACTGTTACTAAATTATTTGTATCTTAAGCAACAGAATTCCAAATTAAGATCCACAAATTTTCCCTGAAACTAGACTCATATATCTTCTTACCATAAAATGTTTGGAATTTTTGGTTTAGCCAATAAGTACAATTTATTCTTTAAAGTTTCCCCTGCTCTGTTGTCTAACAGTTTCAACCTTTTTGCACTAAAAATTAATTATTTTCTCGTACAGAATTTGGATGATGTTCTAGTTTGTTTCTCATGAAAATAAACTCATTCAGGATTTTAAACATATAAATTCTGACCCTGTCTCACTAAAATTCAAATATCTCATAATATGAAATTCTTTTGCTTACTTCATTTATTCTATGAGAAACTAGACTCAAATATATTTAATCTCATATTTTTTCATCCTCTAATTCAATTTCCACAATTTATGGTGATTTTTCAAAGTTAGCCTACTGCTATTGTCCAAATAGCAAGCAATTTTAGCTTTTTACCGAATCCTTTATTTTTGTGTTTCGGGTACACACCTGATCTCGTTTCGCTGCAAATACGCTCCCAAGCACTCCAAGACCTAAAAATCAATAATTAGAGCCCAATTTAGATCCCTAAAAAAATCTCACAACTAAAAATTGTCTACATCAAAATCGATAGTGAACCTAAACATTTACCGGCAATGAATCAAAATTCCTAACGCTCAATTTACTTGTGAAGCCGCAACTGATTACTAATTTTTGCCTAAACCAAGAGATCCAAAACAATCCTTTTTAGGAACTAGCTAAGAAACAATAAAATAGAGGGAGTTAGATACTTATAGAACGAGTGTATACAATTGCTGGCCGAAAAGTTTGGCCACTAGAAAAATCAAATAGAGAGGGTGGACTAGGGAGCAATAACTTGGCAAAGCAAAGAATAATAGGACGGTAGAAAAATTGGGGAAAATAGGAGAATGCCAAAATTTGGGAAAAATAAAAACCAAATAGAAACTTCGATGATATCGATAGCTACCCCATATCCCTAAATGTTCTCCCACTAATCCTACTAACCTACAACCACTCAAGAATCCCACTCTGCCGAAATACTTGTCCATCACTGCGCAAAAATAACACCTACGCTCCAACATGGACTCAAACTCAAGACCTTATGCAATCAAATACTCCACTTAACCACTAGATCAGCTGGCCCCACTACACCAAAATAGGCTTTTAACGGCGCTTTTTAGGGCTATAGCGGCTTTTTTTAGCGTCGCAAATACTTTTAGCGGCGCTTAGAGAAGTGCCGCAAATAATGCCGCTAATGACTGCATCGGTAACTTTAGCGGCACTTTTTATAATAAACGCCGCTATAGACCAGGGTCTTTAGCGGCGCTTAGCCATCAAACGCCGCTATAGACCATGGTCTTTAGCAGCGCTTATCCATAAAACGCGGCTATAGACCATGGTCTTTAGCGGCACTAACCCATAAAACGCCGCTATAGCCCATGGCTTTTAGTGGCGCTTACCCATAAAACGCCGCTATAGATCTTGGTCTTTAGTGGCGCTTACCATACAAACGCCACTATAGACCATGGTCTTTAGAGGCGCTTAACCAACAAACGCCGCTATAGCTCATGGTTTTTAGCGGCGCTTTTAGAAAAACGCCACTAATTTTGGCAGGTTTGAAATTTTTTTTATTTTCAGCCCTCCTGTAAAAACAAATCAGAAGAAACCAAATCTAACCAACCGAAAGTAATAAATCTATATAATATTTAAAATAAATAAAATAAAATTCGTATTATTCTTACAAAAATTGTAAAAGTTAAAATGATAATACCAAAGTCAAAATTGAAGTATATTTACACGATAGTCTAAGGCACCGGTGGTTGCGACTGCTGAAACATATTCATCATATTCTGAAGCTGCTGCTGGAGTTTATCGAACTTTTTAAGCTGTTCTGCTTCCTTCGCTGTAGCCTCTACTTCCCTCGCTGCAGCCTCTGCTTCTCTCACTGCCGCATCTGCTTTAAGCTACTGCTGGAGTTGTTCATACTTTCGTTGAACCTCAGCTTCTCTCGCTGCTGCCTCTGCTTCTCTTGCTGCCGCATATGCTTTAAGTTGTACCTGGAGTTCTTCATATCTTTTTTGAACCTCAGCTTCTCTCGATGTTGCCTCCGCTTTAAGTTGTGTAATTTGCTCACTTGTTGTCGCTTGCATCTGAGCTATCTGGTCTCTTAACCTCTGAACTTCAGCTTGAGCCTAACTCCCCGAATGGATGTATTGTTGTGAGCTGGATCCAAAATATTGGGATGGGTTAACAAAAGATCCTTGAAATCGAACCCGACCATACCTTTCAGGACCCAAAACTTCAGTGATAATCTGATTATCAATGTCGTCAATATGAACAGAACTATCACTGGAAGCAATCGCTTCGTACTCCGCCTTTTTATCCTTCAGTTTTCCTAAAAAATAAATCACATAGTTAAGAACGCAATATATATTAGAAAAACAAATGCAACATAACTTAACAATATTTGCATTACAAGAAATGAAATAAACCATTAGAAAATAAACAGTATAAATAATTAAAATAAGTCAAATTGTATTAAGCAAACGTACCATAATTTCTGCAGCTTCAGGAGTCATAGGGTTTCCATCTTTCTTCCTATGTGTAATATCAAAAAGTTGAAGGCGTCCAACTTTTTGACCCGACAACACTTCCTACAATACAATAGTAAAAATATTATTTGATAGAAAGTAATAAATATCTGCCAGTATTAAAAAATTCAAAATACGTCGGCCTGAGCTACACACACAAAACTTCTCGACCCAACTGTGTGCGTGAATTTTTGTTTCTACCTACTACTTGTTCCAACTCGTTCACGATCCTACGTTATGAAATTATTAGTACGTTAATTAGTAAATACTATAAACCAAAATAATTACAAGATTTTTGTAGTAACACATACCTCTCCTTTCTTCGAAGTCCAAAATCTAACGACCTCTTCCCACTGGTACCTCAGCATTCCCGGCGGGACATTTTGTAATTTCTCGTCGAGTGTTGTTTTTGTCTTAAAATAGTCTTTCTTTAAAGTGCTCTTATGGTCTCTCCATCTTTTTCCCAATGCCTTCTTTACATAAGCATTGGAGACCTCTAGAGCAAATCTCGCCTACAAAAAACACAACTTAAGAAAGTAAATTTAAACGAAACTTAAACCCAAGTATTATAAATTATATACACGTTTTGTTACCTCAATGTTATCGAGAGCTTGGTTCTTGTTACTCTGGGGCACTTTATGCCATGGCTCGAAGTTAATTGGCAACATATTTGCATTCCGTGCTAGAATGCCCACGTATCTTGCTAAAAGGCGAGCTTCTGATCCAACAGGCTGACCAAAGGTATTACTGGATACTTGGACATGCTCGACTGGATCTAGATCGTATAAATCCCTCAGTAGCGTACGTCCGCGAACTCTCCGCGTCCCACCAGTTTCAGCTGGAAAATAAAAGTATTGTAATATAAGAAATTTAAAAAATAAAATAAATAATAAGTCAACACACATGTAAATTAAATGTTAAATTACTTTGAGCTTTTATAGGTTCCTCAGGTGTAACCGGAACATTCGAAGATCCAACAGCAGTCTGTTGTTCAGTGCTGTTTGTTTCCACCGAGTTTGAAGTACCTTGAACAATGCGGTGCGCTCGCACGGGTCTTCTAGGCATTTTATCTGCAATACAAATAAATTAGTTGAAAACTTAATATACAATTACAATAATAATATGTTTAAAATAGTTTAAATATATAATAAGACCAATATTATGATATGGTATTACATATAATTAAATAATCGTAAAAGCTTACAAAATTTATAATCCATAAATATCTTCATCCGTATCCTGGCGGAGCCATTGACTGTGTGTACTAGTACTAGGGATGTTTTCGTTTAAGTTTTGTTCTAGAAATGGCAAAGTTTGTGTTCTGTCGTCAATGCCATCTCTACTTTCACTGCCCATGTCAAACAAGTCCCTAGGGATGTTACGGAGTACAACGTACCAACCCTCATCAATTGGATCTTTTGAGTAAAAAACTTGTTTGACTTGAGAAGAAAATACGTATGGCTCATCAATCAATTGTTGTCCTGTATGAATCAATCGAGTGAAGTTCACCATTGTGAAACCAAATTGATCTTGCTTAATTCCACGACCTGTATGAATCAATTGAAAGGTCGTTCTTCTCTACATTTTATTGTCCTATTGTTCCTAGTAATTTTTTTTAACTTTTGAGTTTTTAACTAATTACAGCTAAGGTCAAAGTCAAATTAATTTTTTTAAAAAAAATGGTATATGTTAATATTAGGCATGCTCTACACAACTAGACTAAACAACACTCAATAAAAAGAAATACAAGATATTTATTTTCCTTGGTAGTTATTGCGGAGAACATGGGTTTTTATTTTGTTTTTTCTTATGTCCTTGTATTTAAGAAAATCATTATTTTTAGATTTGTATCTAATTAGACCTCAATTTAAATAAAAAAACAAAAATATTAGATATAAACTAAATATTAGAAATTTATTTGATACGATATGCAAAGATAGAGACATATAAGTTAATACTTTTTAACCTTTATAAACATATTACCTAAGTAAATAGATAAAATAATAACATATTTTAAGCTTAAATTTAATGTTTGAAATTGTTGATGAATTAAATTAAAAATATAATTGTAATTTACTCGAAATAATCTTTAAATTTATTTGGTGTTTAAAATTAAGAATTTAGTCCCTACGAACGAGATCATTTATTTATTATTTTCTTAAACCTGCTTTCCCATTTTTATTAAATTAATTTTTATAATTCAATTAATTATATCTATTTTAAATTGTTTCCATATTGCAGTTAAAAACTAGCATAATTAATAAAATAATTAGGCAGTAACACGTGACATTTAACGGTAAAAATAAATAGAAATATAATACAAAAAATTTAGTTTACTCTTTATAGAAATTAATTTATTTATTCTTTTAATAAGTATAAAATATAATTCGACCATGATTGTTATATATATAGGCATCAAATAACATAACCAAGAATATTCCAGATATTTTCCTCTTTTGTTCCAAAACTAAAAATGACAATAAGGAACAGAACACACGACAATGATGTTGGATGGTAAAAATATATTAGCACAGAACACACGTCAATGCTTTTCAACTTAATCTTATATTAGCATAGAAGGAATCATCAAGAAATTGTACCTAATTCACATACCTGCTAAATGATGCAGAAAACATAAAAGGAAGCAATGAAATGGAATTGAATGAAACCCTAAACACAAACCCTATAAAATCAGTTCCTAACCAATGAAACCATTCAGAAAATAAATGAACATTCGAAGCGTTACATTACCTTCAAAACGATGAACAAAAATTGAAGAGGAAGACCGAAAACCCTATAAACAGAGTATATATTTTTTAATGTCAGTTTCTTAGCACAATAACAGGGAAGGAAAAATAAAATTAACAAATTGGGGAAAACCCAATGTATACGGAGGCAGAATAGGGAAAGCGAACCTTGAACACTTATTCCCCCGACCACTAATTCCGACGATGCTCCTCGACGTTCTCCGTCAACTGTCTGTGTCTACGGAATGTACGAACCCGATGTTTATCAGTTTTGCAAGAAATTGAAACACCCAAAGAAGGAAATTTGAAAGAGATACAGAATTGATTTTCAGAAATGGGAGAAAGCAAAAACAGTAAATGGAGTTAGGGATTTCAGAACTTAGGGATTTTAGAAGAGAAAAAATGAAATTGGCGCTAGGAGAGGGGGTATACCCCGAAATCTGATCTCTCACTAAACGACGTCGTTTCAATTAAATATATTAGCGGCATTTTTCATAGAAACGCCACTAATAATTCAGTTGTTATAATATATATTTTTTCTTTTTATTTATAATTATTATTTTTAATAAGTTTCAAACTTAATACTTTTTTTAATTGATAAAATTTATAAAAAAATTTTAATTTTATACAGTATGATTAATTTAAACATTAACAACATTAAAATTTATAAATATTAATCCCAATACCCTAAAATACAAAACTTTCATTTGCGGCGTTTTTTGATACCAATAAACAGTATAAAAAACGAAGTCATTTCGGTTACACGTTTCGCGACATTTTTGCAATAAACGCCACAAATCTTGTTCTATAGCGGCGTTTTCTGTATAAGCGCAGCTAATTTTTCAATTTATTTTATTTGTCTTTATTTATAAGTTTAATGATTTTTAATAGATTTTTTTTGATAATTGTTATGACATTATTTTAAATTGATACATTAATATGCATTTATAAAATTATTTCAATTTTATGCAGTATGTATAATATATAACATATATGCATAGATATATATCGTGGCATATTATATATATAACCCTGTCTCTTATAATCCTATATACTAGTGACATAATAAGAAGTAAAAAGCAGAAAGAATTTTAATTTTTTTTTGCTTTTGTACCCTAAAACCTGAAGCTATTAATCCCTATAACCCGTAAACATTAAAATTAAAGGCTAAACCCTAGCTAACTCATATTCTTCATGCAAATCCGAACACAAAAACCAAGCATTGTAACATTCAAATCAATAAGGGTAAACCATAAACCATAAACATCAAGCCGTAAAACAGTAAATTTGATCATTACATCTTATAAGCCGTAAACCTCGCATTAAAACTAACATGTAAACTCAAACCCTAAACCCCATTCCTCAAACCGTAAACCTAAACCCAAAACCCTAAACATAAAATTATGATCCTAAATTAATAAACATTATGTATCGAACCCTAAAACCCCAAACCGTATGCAACAAAACTTAAATATTAATCCTAATACCCTAAAATACATAACTTTCATTTGTGACGTTTTTACAAAAAACACCGCTAATACCAATAAACAGTATAAAAACGAAGTCGTTTCGGTTACAAATCTTATTCTATAGCGGCGTTTTCTGTATAAACGCCGCTAATTTTTCAATTTATTTTATTTGTCTTTATTTATAAGTCTAATGATTTTTAGTAGATTTTTTATTTTGATAATTGTTATGACATTATTTTAAATTGATACATTAATATGAATTTATAAAATTATTTCAATTTTATGCAGTATGTATAATATATAACATATATGCATAGATATATATCGTGGCATATTATATATATAACCCTGTCTCTTATAATCCTATATACTAGTGACATAATAAGAAGTAAAAAGCAGAAAGAATTTTAATTTTTTTTTGCTTTTGTACCCTAAAACCTGAAGCTATTAATCCCTATAACCCGTAAACATTAAAATTAAAGGCTAAACCCTAGCTAACTCATATTCTTCATGCAAATCCGAACACAAAAACCAAGCATTGTAACATTCAAATCAATAAGGGTAAACCATAAACCATAAACATCAAGCCGTAAAACAATAAATTTGATCATTAATATATCTTATAAGCCGTAAACCTCACATTAAAACTAACATGTAAACTCAAACCCTAAACCCCATTCCTCAAGCCATAAACCTAAACCCAAAACCCTAAACATAAAATTGTAATCCTAAATTAATAAACATTATGTATTGAACCCTAAAACCCTAAACCGTATACAACAAAACTTAAATATTAATCCCAAAACCCTAAAATACATAACTTTCATTTGCGACTTTTTTACAAAAAACGCCGCTAATACCAATAAACAGTATAAAAACGAAGTCGTTTCGGTTACACATTTTGCGGCGTTTTTGCAATAAACCCCACAAATCTTGTTCTATAGTGGCGTTTTCTGTATAAGCGCCGCTAATTTTTTAATTTAATTTATTTGTCTTTATTTATAAGTTTAATGATTTTTAGTAGATTTTTTATTTTGATAATTGTTATGACATTATTTTAAATTGATACACTAATATGAATTTATAAAATTATTTCAATTTTATGCAGTATGTATAATTTAAATATAACCAACATTATAATTTATAACTTACTGAAATTATTCAAATTAATATAATGTATAACAATTTTAATTTAGATCCCAATATATGCTCTATTTTTAAGCTAACAAACAAATGTACGTACGTAACTAACACAATATTAGTATATATATGTTTCATAATATATAACTTATAATATAATAATATAATTCAAACATTAATTGAGAATATATAAAAGAATGAAATAATATTTTAGACTTTCTAATTAGCGGCGTTTTTACACAAACGCTGCTATAGACCGAAGAATTACCGGCGCTGTTACACAAACGCCGCTATAGACCGGAACATTCGCGGCGATTCTCCATAAACGCCGCTTTAGAGCTGAGCCTCAGCGGCGGTTTATAAAAAACGCCGCTATAGATCGGATTATTTGCGGTGCATAAAAAAACACGCCGCTAAAGATAAGACCATTAGCGGCGCATGCACAAAAACGCCGCTAAAATACCGGTACTTTACCGACGCTTAACGCCAAACGCCGCTGAAGAACGGAGTATTAGCGGCGCTTGGGCA
Source organism: Gossypium hirsutum (assembly GCF_007990345.1). NCBI lineage: Eukaryota > Viridiplantae > Streptophyta > Magnoliopsida > Malvales > Malvaceae > Gossypium > Gossypium hirsutum. Next base: position 22,178,194 of record NC_053437.1, on the reverse strand, counting down.
AAACTGCCACTAATGTTCCCAAATATATGAAAACGGCATCGTTTTGTGTTACTCTATTGCGGCGCTTTTTGTAAAACGCCGCTAATGCTTGGTTTTAGCGGCGTTTTTTTATGTAACGTCGCTAATGCTCGATATTTTGCGGCGTTTTTTGTAAAATGCCGCTAATGCTCGACTGTTAGTGGCGTTTTTTGTCCAAACGCCGCTAAAAGCGCCGCTTTCTGTTATTTGATTACCAACTATCAAACTTAAGTCCTTTAGGCCAAGGTAAGGCTTTATTTATACAAATACTAAAATTTACCCAAGTAATGGCTTAAACTTGGAACCTCTCACACACATCCAGAGCACTTAACCATTGAAGTAGACAGGTACTTATGTCACAAACACAAAAACAAGAATTAAAAATTTTGGGGCGTTACATTTCTAGTTCTTAAAAAAAACTAATTCCAACTAACCATTAATACCTTCAATTCCTAATTACAACATCAATCAATTAAAAATTTGAAAGAAAAATAATTCTCATGTACATATATGGTGAGAATTAGTATCAATAAATAACAACCAAAATAACTGTCAAGTAAGTAAAATCAAAGATTGAAACAAAAACAATAAAAAATGCAAAGATAAACTTCAAAATGTGTGTTAAGAATGAAGCAAGTGTATTAAAAAAAGCTACAAATGTTTAAATCTATAAAAACCAAGGTCTGAAAATCAAAAGAAATAGAGAAAAAAATAAACAAAGGAAAATTTTACTTTGAAATTTGGTGGAAATAATCCATAAAAGATTGGTTTTCAAGAAACCGTGAAAGAAAATGTTTCATTATATAGAAAAAAATAGGGATATTGTAAGGAGATTTAGAATCTAAGCAATGAAAATAAAGAAGAAGAATGGGTTTGGACAGCGCAACTTTAACTCCAAGTTGATGGAGGAAATTGAGATTAAATTTTGGGAGATTGAGAGCAGGAAAAAAATAGGGAAAAGGGGTTTATTCAAATTGATGGGAATTAAAGGGGTTTATTTTTTAATGTTCCTAATAATTTTTATTTATTAGTTGATCCTTAACTCTTTGCCAATGTGAAAAATATATCAAAATTGAATTCCAAAAGAAAATGAATGGTCATAAACCTAAAGTCGAAATGTAGAAGACCTTTTTAACAAATCCATTGCTGAAAATGTATAAGTAATTCGGATATGGTGATAGAAAATGTATTATTATTTTGTTTATGGCAAGAAAGTACATTTTAGCATAATACGAGATTTGTGACAGATAATATTGGATTTTACTAATGATAAAGTACACTACCAAGCATTGAATAATGGTGAATCATATTGCCATAGCTTGCAAAAAATTAAATTATCCTACCAAACATCATTTATCTTTAGTTATTTGACAAGTGGATTTGTTTACCTAAAATATGTATGCTTTAGTATTCTTTGATATCCAAATTAATTTTAACACTCCAAAATAAGGCCTCGAAGTTTTATGGGTATTTTAGGGATTTTAGCATTAGAGTGTTCATATTTTTGTGACATGATTTATCAGTAATTTTTTTTACTATGTGTAACACCTCAAACCCGGCTTAGGAGTTATGGCCGAATCTGGCAGTGTCACATTGAGGTGTTTAGTGTAAAACTTGTTGTCATTGAAATCTTTAAAATCAATTAATCATTTTGTTATTAAACGGCGATTCCAAAATTGGTTGTTCATTTCCAAGCGTGCATCATTAAAAGATAATCACTTTTAAAACATTATAAATTTTCCAAAATCTCATTTATTGCGGAAGTTTTTATTTCTTTTTTTTTTTGGAAATGTTGCGAAAATGTGGTGTCTTTGAAAATAGTTACCTTTTGAAAACACGTCTTTTTCTACAACTAGCAGTTTATATCAAACTAAATAAATAAAACCCCAATTTAAAGTTTATAACTTTAAAGAGGCCTTTTTACATAAAAATACCCAAATTCAGTTCCTTATAAATCAAAGGCTAAAAATGAAAGCTGATGCGATTGTGTGACCATCATGGAGTCCCTCGCAGCACCGACCCGCCTACAACGGGGAATTACCTGTATAGTTAAATAGAGGGGTAAGTTTACGAAAACTCAGTGTGTAATCCCCTAACAAGCAAATAGTCAACTAAACAGTAGATAAATGCAGTTTGGGCCTGAGCCCGTTACAGTAATAGTCCAGCTCAGTGTGGGCCTAAGCCCTTTCCCGTAATAGTAAACGATTGGGCTTGAGCCCATCACAATGCCAGTAATCAGTAGGGCCTTTGCCCAATTTCTGTAATAGTATTAGTAGGGCCTTGGCCCATAACAGTAACAAATATCAATCATGCAGTGAACAATATGTAATATCATTAATCGATGCAGTAACAGTACAAAATCATTACTCAGTGCAGATATGCAGTTAGAAATCCTACCCAATCCAGCCTCTACACATCACTCTGTCTTGTCAAACACACCATGTGGGGATAAAATCAACCCACCCAGCCAGACACACCAAGATTAGCACCGGTTGCAGCACTAAACAGTATTGCAGCAAAGCTGCCAGTAAAATAAATGGCTTATAGCCATCAATAGGTTCACAGTCGTATTGGGTGACCCATGCAACCTTATCAGTACGATACACTTCCTCCAAATATAGCAACTCATTCCCATGCAATATATCGTGACATAATAACATACGTGTATGCAATATGTCATGCTCAATCATAGTCATACATATCATAGAGCAAATTAGTCCTACATAACATAAGGCCATAACAGTCATTTCATCTCTTAGGGGTATAACAGTCACTTTACCTTATGGGGGTATTTTGATCATTTTACCCTATGGGGGTATTTTAGTCATTTTACCCTATGGGGGTATTTAAATCATTTTACCCTATGGGGGTATTTCGATTATTTTACCCTATGGGAGTATTTCAGTTATTTTATGATGTGAGGGTATTTCGGTCATTTTACCCTATAGGGTTATTTGGGTTATTTTACCCCAAATCCCAAAAATCCCTCCTCTAATTCGGCTACACACTCTCCATCCACTTCCTATCCTTTAATTTTCTACTATTATCTCTCCACAACAATAACCTCCCCAAATCCCAATATTCTCTTCTTAAATCTCTCCAAATATCCCTCCTCAATCCTTTCTATGACCAGTTCAAACTCCATTTAGAAGTATTTCAATCCAACTCTACCACACACACGAATTAGGCAGCAAAATAAATACTCCCTTTTTGATACGCCACCACTCGAACCTTAGACCCCATGTACACTCCACACGCCCCTTACCACTAGACCAACAACTCCTTTGTATCATATTTTAACCACAATAATTTAAGAACCTACTATCTAGATCCAATGATTTTATTCACCTAAAATAAAAAAATTGCAAAAGCCAAGGCTTGAACCCCTAACCCCTAACTTCTCAAACATTCCAAACACTCCTAAATCACTTAACCACTGAAGCAGACATTCATTTATGTCACTTCCTTGCACAACTAAATATTTATATGCGATCTTCTAATTGTTCCCATGTTCAAAACCTATTTCTTCTAGGCCCAAAATTCGGGGTGTTACACTATGGTTTTTAGAAGAGTGAATCAATTTCTAAAATTGAGTTTTAAATACCTTTAATTTTGAAAATAGGATTGATTTGTAAAAGAGTAAAAAATTAGAGTTTTTAAGAGGCAACTAGACGAGATTTTTAAATTCACCCTTTATTTTCCCCCACCTAGTTTAATTTTATGTTAGTTTTCTTCTCCCTCATTCTTATACTGTCCTTTGCATCTCAAACTCCTATTTATCAAGTTTTGATTCCCAAACTTAATTTCATTGATTTCTTTCATCTTCATAGCATTAAATCTCCATAGAAACCTAAGAAAAACACTTAAATCGCCATTGTTTTTGTTATCCTTCACGATTGTAGGTTTTTCAGGTTTTCACTCAAACTCTTGGATTTTCGTCATCTAAGGTAACAGTTCAACTCTTAAATACTTTTAAATGTTATTTAGTCTTTAAAACTAAGTTTTTAGCCATTAAATTGCATGTTTTAAATAAAACCTGAAAATTATCTCGTTAATGGTGGATTTCAAGATTTTGAGTAAAAACTTGGTTTCAAAGTGTTTTTCAATTAGTTTTGACATGATTAAGAGGTTTCTAAAATTAATTTGAAGTTTCACATGTTTTGGAATCGATGCTCATAGATGATTCATTGTGTAATTAGGAATTTAGATGTAGCCTAAATCCCTACTCTAAATTCTTAGTGTAAGTGTTCTCACACCTAAGCACCATTCAATGGGATATGTGTGTTTGGTGTGTTGGAGAGTTCTAGCTATACGCTTCATGTAATGGTCCATTTTTTAGTGGCGTCAAAAATAGTTGTTTCAGGCCACCCAATCTGGCGAGTAAGTTCTTAAATATTATTATTTAATATTTACGAGTTAAATATGGTTTTTAAAAGATGTTTTATTGATAACATATGTTTTATAAACGATTTATTTAGTTTAAGTGGTAAGACCCTAAGGTCAAGTGGTTTTAAAAAATGAGGTATCGGGACCTCGTTTCTATAAGCCGACTCATAAATATTTTTATAAATATTTACATAGTGTCATTAAGGTGGTATTAAAGTTTCGTTGAAAAATTTTAACGTTTCGGTAGATAATTAATTAAAAAGGATTAAATCATAAAAAATGTAAAATTTGATCACCATTTGATTTGAGTGATTAAATGGATCATTGAATAAAGGAAAAGGGACTTAAATGGTACCTAAACCATGGTTAAAGTTTCCAAGCAGTGGTTTCATGATTGAATCCACTAGCTTTTGGATAATTTGTTCTTTTAGTCCTAATTAGTTTAGGATTGAATTGTAAATAAGTTTATTTAGTTAGAATTTAATTTAATTAAGGATCAATTGTGAAATTAAATCTTCCTTAGATGGTAATTATGCCATATGTTTATGTGATGGATAAATATGGACATGGAATTGGTGTTTTTTTAATTATTAACCAAGGTTAAAATGGTAATTTGATAAATTAATTAAATTAAACAAAGCATAAGTAAAATTATGGTTTTCATCTTCCTTTTTCTTTATTTTTTCAACCGAATGAAGCAATTGATATGCCTTGAAGCTTCGGCCAAGCTTCCATGTATGCATGTCAAGATCGAGTCAAAAATCGAGGAGAATTGAAAATTACCAAAATGCCCCTATACCTTCTATTTTTGCAAATTAGCCAGGTAAGTTCATATGAACTATTATCATTTAATGGTTGATTAAATTGAATGTTTAATGTATGGTTCTATTGAAAATGAATCAATATATATTTATGTTGTTATACAATTTATTGAGTAAAGAGACAACAGAAATTCAACGACATACAATGACTATTGAGTCCTGTTTGAACTTTAGGAATATATAGGATACAAATGACATGTCATTAGGGTTACCTTGTTTCGAGTTCTAGTCCTAAACGTCCTACCGGTGGTTGAGTTTCCGGCATGTGTAGCGGTTACTTGACAGCTTGTGTGAGCAACACTGTGTAGCTATGTTTAGACCTACAGCTTGTGTTAGTAGACCCAGGTTACCATGTTTTGGGTGCTAGTCTTGAATGTCCTACTAATGGCTGAGGTCTAACATTAGTTGCATATACTCGACAGCTTGTGTGAGCAGACCCATTTTACATCTCTTATGAGCTACTACTTTATATTTAGCACACTTCGTGTGAGCTTTCCCGTGTATCCAGTATTATTAGAAGTGGTTCGACGGGCATGAAAAGAGATGAACCAGTAACGGTTCCACTTGATTTCACTACTACATTATAGAAAGGTATGATGTATCGATGATTCAAGAAAGAACATTCATGTTTTTGAAAAGTAATGTTTAAGTGATGCTATGTTTATGTCTTATGTGTTATGCAAATGAAATGGTAAAGAAAATGATATGAATTAAGACATGAAACTATATGAATATCCTTGATGAGGTGATACATGGAAATTATGTAAGTTAAGATGAGTAATAGATTCAAGTGGTACATGTTGAGATTAAATGACTATTCATGCTAATGTGCTTATGATTTGTATCATGTATGCTAATATGTTTGGTGTGAATGATTAGGCTTTGGCTAGCTTTGGTTGGATCATGTCATGTTAATTAATAGGTTATGCATTGTAATGATAAATGTCCAAATGGATATATGTTTGTGTTTATGAAAGAGTGGTAAGGTTTAAAATTATGTAATTTCTTATGAAATGATTTATCATGTGGTTAATTCCCAAAAGAGCTATGTTTAAATGCACTAGCTTGTGGCTATGGTTGATTATATGCTTATGTCTTGTGTGTTCTGCATATGAAACGAGTGTGGAAAGGTAATGAAATAGTAAGCTCATACTTGAAGTGTAAAATGATGAAAAAGGGAATGGTGAGTTGTTGAATATGGTTTCATGAATCTTGTGGTATTGGTATAGGTTTACTCTTGATATGTATAAATTTAATATTTGAAATAAATTGATATGACTAAAGTTTATACAAGCTTGCTAAGCACTCATTGCTTACGTAGTTGTTTCTTCTTTACTTTTTAGATTATCGGAAGCTTGATCGGGTTGGAAGTTCATCGGAGATCTATCACACTATCAAGCAATTATATCGGTAGATTTTGATGTCTTAGTTAAGGTTATAATGGCATGCTTAGGTGAACTTATGGTTGATGATTAATTCAATGTTAGTTGATGTGTTTGGCATGTATATGTCATTTTGGGTGATGTAGCATTGGTACTTTTGGTGCCTTGTTGACATGTGTTAATTTGATAATGTGTCAAAGCATGTTTGAATGGCCAAAGTGATATATGATTAATTGACCTCAGCATGGTCAAGATATGGTATGTTTTGGAAAGGTTTTGAATTTAGTATGGTATGTTGGTTATATATCAATTATGTTATGTTTTGGCATGGAAACAAGTTAAGTGATAATTGGTTAAATATGCACATGTATAGGTATTTTGGATGTTGAAGTAGCCATTTGTTTTGGCTTGTGTTTATGGTATTTTAGATGATAAAATGGGATCAATTTTGGTATGTATATAGATTTGGCCTTAAAGTGGTTGATATCTTGGTTCATGATGCTTGAATGATTAAAGATGGAATGGAGGTTTATAATTCATGTTATAAATGTTTTGCGATATGTTTGAATGTGGTGATTTGATACTTTTGTTATAAATGACATATATATGACTAATGGTGCTAATTTTTGAATGGCACATTTGGAATCATTTGGTGTGTAATTGATAGGTAAATCAAATGGTATGTTTTGATGTAATCTTAATTGGAAGTTAGTGAACATTTTGGCCAATTTGAGTATATGGTTATACATGCTTAAGTGTTGAGATTGAGGTGTCCTTTGGGAATATTGGTTGTATGCTTATATACCTTATTTGAGTAGCTTGATGATGCATTCTTTTAGTGCAAATTAAAGGCTTGTTTATATGTGGAAATTGGATTGCAGGTATGTGCTAGATTGGGTTAGAAAAATGGCTTGGAAATGACCTATTTTTTGTCCACACGAGCAGAGACACGGGCATGTGTCTCAACCGTGTGTGACATACGACTTGGCGACACAACCGTGTGTCCCCTATAGCTTTCAAAGGGTTGCAAGTTAGGCTGTTACTATAACGCCCCAGAATTTGGGCCTAGAAGTATTAGGCCTTGAGCAAAAGAATGGTTAGGACGCTGAGCATAAAAGTTTATGTGTGCAAGAAAATGACATAAATGAATGTCTGCTTCAGTTGTAAAATGATTTGGGTGTGTTTAGGAGTGTCTGAGAAGTCCTAGGATCAAACCTAAGCTCTAGCAAAATTTTAGTTTTTTGCTCTTAAGTGAATCTTGGCCCTAATTTGAAGGCTTTATAAATATTTTTGTGGAATCATGACACAAAAAGGGCCTGTGGTGTAGTGGCAAGGTGGCGACACAGGTGTGGCAAGGAGGTGGCGTCATAGGTTTTGTAAGGAGGTCTGAGGTTCAAGTTTCACTGCATGCAAATGGGATTATTTATTTTGCTCATGTGGAGACAAGAGTTGGTGTTGGATTTGAACTCTGTGTTAGAGAGTTTGAATAGGTCAAATGAGTGGTTTCAAGGAGAGGATTGGAGGAGTGATTTTAGGAGGAAAAAGGGGAGTTTGAGTTGTAGAAGGTTGTTGCCGAATTTGTTAAGGGGGACTTTGGAGTATGCATTTCGGCAATTAGTGTGTGTATAGGTGTCGAGAAACTAAAACTGACCATTCAGGTCATTCTTTTTTTGCATCTTTTCCATTCACTTTCTCTCTTCTTGGTCGAACCTAACATTTATTTATTTTTCTTTACCTCTTTTCTTCTACAATCGGATTCCTCCATAGCCTCTTCTTTTAACTTCTATTCATCTTCTATTCTGGGCTGGCTAAAAATCACTGTGGTTAATCCTACTTTGCGTCAATCTACTGCAAGGGTTTTGACTAACGGTAAGTGATCAAAAGCTATTCTCTGCTTTTCTTTTAAAACCAAATGCACCGGTGTTCTCTATTATTTCTCAAACCGAATAACCTTATTGACCGCTTCTTATTTCATTTCTCACGTTCTACACTCATTGCGATTCAAGGGGTTTCCTCGGAAGTACAGAGGCATTCAAGTTTCTCCTTTCATCTTTCAATTGAATTTTTGAAGGGGGTAAGTTGGCTTGTTCGTCGATGGTGCTGCATTTTAATATTGGGGTCTTAAGTCTTATTCTTTTAAACAACCCAGTCTTATAGGTTTCTTTGTTCAAGATAATCAGTGAGGTCCTGAGATCGATTCCTAATTGGCGATCCAAGGCATTAAGCAATTCTCATTCTTTCAAGGTGTGTAGTGTGATGATTTAGATTTAAGTGTTGTGAATGTTAATGGAATGGCTAACCAAGTACCTTAATCAAATATAGGTTCTACGCTTGTAGGCTACTGCGTTGTTCTTCAACAGGTGTGTACACACACCACTTCAATTGTAGATCGGCAGATGCCGAAATCTCGAAAACCTAAAAAGCCGAAAGTATGGCTACGACTATCACACGAGTGCATGAATGCGAGTGTTGATAAGTCGATACAATGACAAAGGTCACCACGAGCGATCTCGTGGTCTTAGGCCGTTTTTAGGCGAAATTGATCGGAATGGGTCGAGTGGGCCCTACGTGAGTAAATTTTATTAGATGGATAGGAAATAATGAGCCGACCATGATGATCACATGGCTAAGGGTAGATTTGGGCTAAATAGGCCACACGAGCGTGTGGGCCCACTTGGGCCTAGTATGGGCCTTGGGCCCATTCGCACCGTTATGACCATTTAGGTTACCTATGTCGCTCGAGGCGACTGTAGGCATTCAAAAAGGTTGTAAAGTTACCGAAATACCCCTGATGGGTAAAATTATTGAAATACCCCGATGGGTAAAATTATAGAAATACCCCTATAGGGTAAACTGACTGTTATGGCCTTATGCTATGTATGATCATTTTGCTTTATGATATTTATATGACTGTTACTGAGTATGACATATTGTATACACGACATACTACATGGGGTTGGGATCTTGTATTGGAGGAAGTGATTGATATGTGAGGGTCGCACGAGTCGCATGTGACGACTGTGGACCTACTGATGGATTGAAGTTGATTCTGTGATTGGTAGCTCTACTGTTGTATTGGTTAGTGCCGTAATCGGTGCTGCATGAGGAGTGTAAGGATCGGTGGGTCGATTTAATCCCCACATTGGTGTAGGGTTGGACAGGAGATGGAGTGCAGGGTTGGTATTGGTATTTATGCATTGCATATTCTGATTCTGACATTGAGATGGGCTTAGGCTGAGATACATGTGATATGTGTAATTTAATAAGGGCTTAGGCCTAGACTTATCCTGTTTATTTAATAAGGGGATTACACATTGAGTTTTCGTAAACTCACCCCATTTTTAACCTTTCAGGTAATCCCCAGCGTTAGACGGTTCGGAGTTGCGAGGGACTCGAAGAGGGCCACACAACTGCGCTTGTTGTATTCTATTTTGCTCATTTACTTAAGAAATTTGATTTTGATTCGGGTTGTAATAAGGCCTCTATAATTTTTGGATTTTAAATTTGGGATTTGATGTGACTTATATCAGCTAGGACTAGAACACGGTTTTCCAAAACAATAATTATTTTCTAACACTACGTTTCCGCACCTTAATTTTTAATATCACATTTTTGTAAATCATTTGCTTTAACTTAAGCTTCCGCAACAATAAGGTTTGAAGGTAATAACATTTTAATAAACCTCGATTAAAAATAAACAAACGTAAAATGAGGTTTTATACAAGTTTTAAATGGCAAGAAGTTGGAAATTTTCAAAAAGGGTTTGTAATAAAAACATGGTTTTTGAAAAACAGTTCAATGTGACACGCTAGATTCAACCATAACGTCTAGGCTGAATTTGAGGTGTTACAGTTACATGGCTTGGCACACGGGCGTGTGACTTGGCCATGTTACCCAAGTTAGTGAGTTACATGGGCATTGACACGGGCTGGGATACGGCTGTGTGTCCCTACTTTGAATGTCTACACGGCCTGAGACATGGGTTTGTGACCCTTGCAGTTTAAAATTTTTCATCTTTTTTTTCCAAAATTTCTAAATGTTTCCGATTTAGTTCCGATTTTTTCTAATATGTTTTTAAGGCCTCAAGGGATCGTATAAGGGACAATATGTATGTTATTGATGGAATTTACTATGATTGATGATGTGAAGTGAATGATTTATATTTTTGATTATGTTGAAATGTAATCTCCGGTAATGCTCCGTAACCCTATTCTGGTGACAGATACGGGTTTGGGGTGTTACACTTCACTTATGGGATATGTTCGACTCTACGAGTCCATGTGGTGTGTTGGAGATCCATGTATCTGATGAATGGTGATAGAGTCTACTTCATGTTTCATAATATTAAGAGCCAAACTATCATTAAATGTATCTAATATGTGTGATATTATATATGCCTAAATAGTCTTGTAATCAGTAAGTAAAAGAATGCTTGAAAAATAATGAAACATGCAAATTTTGATATAGAATTAGAGATGCTATGAAAATGATATATTATTGTTTAATTGTTGCATAATGACTTTTTTGCATAGTGGTTGTTTTGAGCATTCACTGAGCTTTTTAAGCTCACCCACTCCATTTTAACCTTTGTAGAGTAGTCGCATTCTCGGTGTGAGTGGTGTGGCCCTCAAGGGATTGATCCAAGCCATTTTTTAGTTCCTATAGTAGGTGTAATTGGTTTTTTTTTAATATGGGACTTTAAGGAAATGTGGTAGACTTTATATCGGTTTTGTTAAGTCATTTTGGGGCTATTTTCATTTTATTTACATGTGGATTTGAATATGATATATGGATTGTTGTTTGGATATTCTGAAGCCTATTTATCTAGGTGAATAAAGCATGGTATTTTAGGATGAATTTAAATGATCTAATTGTTGATATATGCTGAAATTTGACAATCTGGAGCAAAGGTATCGATAATAGGATTATTAAAATGATACCTCTGTAATTTCGAAAGTACAGTAAAATAAAATATACTATTAGTATAGATACATTGTCCCTAGTATCAATACTTGAGGTAAATTTATCAATACCTTGCGAAAGGTATCGATAGTTTTCAACGTTTGGGAATTTTTGTGAGAAAAAAATGCAAGTTTGGTATCAATTTTTCATATGGTCTCGATACAACTCGTTTAGTATTGATACCTACGTAACATTTTTTGGGAAAATTTTCTAAGTGGTCCCAATGCTTAATGCATGTCCATTTTATGTTTGTTTGTCGTAGGTTTGCGTGATTAAATGTTAATTTGAGTTGGCATGTCTGAATATCCGCATGATTGCTATAGTAACAAATGAAAACAAAAATGCTTGTATACTAAATGTGACGATTATGATGAAGTCGATGTGAGACGGTGGTGTAGCGTCCTAGAACTTGGGCTCGGCGACCTGGTCGGGTATAGGGTGTTACGTTTTCCCTTGAACACTCTGACTATATAAAGGTCACATTGGCCTCATTTTTTAAGCAATCCAATTCTCTTTCTCACCCTCTATTAGAAATAGGTTGAGAGCAAAAGAGAGTGTTACCTACCGAGCAATTTTAAATAGTTAAGTTTGCAAAACTGGCAATAACAATGGCAAGAAAGAAAGTTAAGTTTGATTAAATAGAAAATAACAGTACTCGAAAAGCTAGCCTAAAGGAAATAGATGTTAGGTTTGGTAAACAAATTTGATTCAACCACTCTATCATTTGGTGGTAATGGTAGCTCAAGTATTGCACGTCATCGTGGGCTACAAGGTCCCTCATTTAGTGGTAGCTCAAGTGCTACACCCGACCATGGGCTGCACCATTTCAAGACTTTTAGCGAGGGATAATTTTGATGGTGAAATTAACAGAAAAGGTGGTGCATGAAAAAGTGAAATGGGGCCATTTGGTGACAAAAAATCCCACAAAATTCTCACCACGAAGTTTAGTTTCCTTTCTATCTTGTTGGTTTATCTGCAATAGGTCACCATATTCACAAATGTTTAGATAATTGAATATGACCGAAATTATTCATTTCTTTTCCTTTTTTTTATTTGTGACCTGATTTTTAAATATTAAGACTTTAGTTATATGACTCAATGAATATGATAGTTTTTCCTCTGTTACACTTTTGGGCATATTTACCTTATCATTATACTTTATTTTGATTAATTTTTATAACTTTATTTGTAACAACGTGATTTTTATTGTTGTCAGATAACATGGTTTAGGGTTGAATTTCTTGAAATTGAGATGGTTCGGGTATTAAAGTTAGAAATTTATAAATTAATTATGAAAATTAGTAATGACATTCATAAGGTAATATTTGATTGATGGAAGAAAAATAGTATAGTGGACTAAATTGTGTAATAGTTAAAAACTACTTGAAATTGATTTGGATTTGAGTAGGGGACTAAATAGTAATTAAACCAAGGACTTTGGTGCAATATAACCTTGTTTTCCATAGTGGGTGGGATGAGTTGATCTCATCCATCCATTTCTACAATCTTATTTTTAGGTAGAGAATAACTATAGGATTAAAAATTAATAACAATTAAATAAGGTTACTTATATATATATATATGAAAGTTAGTGGAAAAAATATATCATCTTCTCGAACCAAACCCAAGAGGAAGAAAAATAGGTTATATCTCCACCATGACCAGCCATTGAAAAAAAGAGGTAAGAAGTGATTTTCCTTAGCAATTTGTATAGAAATCTCAAGTATGAAACATGGTGTACTAAACCCATTATCTAATTATTTTCCATTATTATTCTTAGCTCAAATTGCCATTAGAGGGGCCTTTTCATAATGGAGCTTAGCAACATGAAATTCATGGTAGTGTAAGCTTGATTATGTGAAGATCATGGTAAAAATGAAATGGATTAGTTTGGTGTCACTACAACAGTTAAAATTTTTAATGACAATATAGTTGTGACAATAAAGAATTTTGTCACAAATAGTTGATTATTTGTGACAAAATTTACACGTGTCAGTAGTAAAATAAGTAATTGTAATTCATTGATATTTGGTTACTATTATGACAATCATAGTGACGATTTAAATTACATCACATGTAAAATGCCCCTATAAGTGTTAATTGTTACCAAATTTGTTGGCGACCACTAGTTCATCACTGTTAAAATGCTAAAAGTTAGTGTCAAGTTCTATTTTCTTGGAAATGATATTAATGACAACATGCCTACTAGTTACAACCGGTAACCATTTTTGTGATGATACAATTTTTGCCACTATAAATTTTACTTTTTCTAATAATGGAATTGTGTCAGTTTAAATTACCTAACAAGTAAATCATAATTAAGTGTTTAATTGTTACCAAATCCATTCTTCACTACCAATTAGTCACTAATGAAATGCAAAAATTTGGCATCAAGTTCTTTTTCCCATGAAATGATGTAATAGTGACAAACATATCTTGTAGTTACTATCATTAACCACTATTGTAACACCCCAAAAATTAGGAGGTTAGAATTTTGAAATTTACCTAAACTAGATCCTAGCATTACCTTTTTCACTTTTCCCTTTTCTTTTTTTTTTGCACTTAAGGAAACAATGTTAAAGTAGCTTATGTATTATTTGAGGTAAAATATGGTTATAGAATTGGCATTAACCCTATGGCTAAGCTTCATCCTTTCCACTCCCTTGGTCTTAGGTTCTATGCATGTCGTTTCCTTTATTTTTTTCCATGAATTTCGACCAAAATGGGCCATTTTCCAAACAACCCTGAAAACTTTCCAAACCCTAATTATTAATTCCCTTTCCCAATCACATAAGGAGTTTCCATTCAATTTCAACAAAAATTACAATTTCTTTTTCTTTTATTGCCTCTCTTCTTCTTCATAAACATCCTCATCATCTTTTGTTGGAAATTTTATATTCAAATCCTGAACTCAAAATCAACCTTGTTTAATCCGTTTTTCGTGTCAATTTAGCGAAACACTATCAAATCCGTGTCTAAACGAGTGAAGATTAGTAAGCATTCTTGTTTCTAAATCAATAGAACCCTCAGAGTCTGGATTAACATCATTTTTGACCATCTTTCAAATAAATTTTGAGTTTTCCCAAAAATCTTGCTAAATTTCAGTAAATCTTGAAATTCGTCATTAATTCTTGCTTTTTGTCAATAGAAAGACCTGTGTAGGTAATCCGGATCATACTTGGACGTGAGGACCAACGTATGAGATCTAGGAAGTTAGGTGTGTTTTCTTTGATGAAAAAATCGAGTCAAAATTCGAAACTGCCTAGTCGCGCACAACCTACTAAATGGGTGTCTTGCCAGCCCGTATAGATCACATTGCCTCACACATGGCCATGCCCCTCTTGAAGCATTGAATCCTCACTTCTCACATAGTCTACCAAATTGGTGTGTGGCCCGACCATCTGGAACACTGGAAACATGAAAATTTATGTGTTTTTACATGCCCTTTTTAACTTAAAATCATGCTATTTCGGTTAAATTCTTGTCGAAAAATAATTAAATATTATAAAATAATTAAATATTGTTAAAAATATGAACATGATGAATTTTAATTAATTTTATAGTTAATTTTGATTAATTTTGACTATTTTCGATAGATTCACACAAAGGGCAAAAATTGGCTCGGTAGACAATGCTCGAAGAATAAAATCGAGAAGCAATTTAAAACATCGAGAAAAATATATTTCTAGCCTAATATGGTCCAAAAATGTATGTTAATTCATAATATAATTAATTTTAATTTATTCCCAATTTAATTTGGGCTAAATAAATTATTATTAATTAATTGGTTAAACCGAATCTAGTGAACCGAACCAGCCACCAATTGGGCTGCCCGGAACCGTCCATATGCTGATCCAAATCATCATTTTAGATGACTAAATAAGCTTGCAAAGAAGCCCTTGAAGAACTTTCAACCTTGCATTCAAACCCCTTCAAAAAATGTGGCTTTATGGATTTGCCTCAGGCTATTTTTAGCAAAGTTGAATCTCTCAACTTTGCCATCTGTGTGGCCAATCAAGGGGGGTCTCTTTGGCTGATGAAATTTACTATTTTTAGCAGCCACAATCAGCTATAAAAGCCACCCCTTGCTGGTCATTCAACTGATCCCTAACACTCTCATTCTCTCTTCTCCTCTTTCACTTTCTCTCAACTTTTCCTTCTCATTTTCCCTTTTGTTCAAGTATCAATTTCTTCTCTTGGGAAAGAGGTCCTCATCAGCCATTTTTAAGCAGAAATTAAAGTGTTCATAAGCCACCTTGATAGCCAAGGACAACAGAGAATGAAGAACGGAGAAATCAGTCAAGCCACAGAGAAACACCGGATTTGCTTCTTGTTCCCTATCTCTTTAAATTTCGTTGTTGTTTTGACAAACATGTTTATGAATAGTTATGCTATTGAAATGATTATTTTAATCAATCTATCTTGAATTTAATCCGTGTTGGGTTGATTATATTTTTCCTACTTCAATTATTGAAATAGTGTTTGTGTTGTTATAAGCCTCGGTAAGATGCTTGATTAAGGAAAATCATGCCTAAGTTAATCTTGCAATATTAATTGTTAGATAACTAATGAATTAATTATTAAATCATATTAAAATTTTAATTAATCGACACAATACTTAATCAGTGCATGTTTATTCTTCTAAGGTAGTTGAAGTTAATTTAGCATTGTATTTGGCGATACATATGTCTTGCATAACTTGCAAGATTATTGTGATTAAACTGTTTCAAGGTAGAAATACTCTGTTACCTCACTTGATATTTTATATGCTTGTGAAGATTGATTAATTGCTTGGATTGACATTGAAAAATGTTCAAGAGAGTGATTAATTTAATAAGTATGTATGAGCAGTAGTTAGGAAATTACTGAGTTGCCATGAATTTCTTCGTAGCAGTATAAACATATTTTTAATAATTCTAAGTTAAAGGAATGCAATTAATTCAACAAAATTATTTCATCTTGATTAAACCTTATTTGAAATTGTGCATTAGAACCTTTTTGTTTTTAATTTTTTTTATTTAGTTTTTAACCATTAGTTTTTAATCATCTTTAAACCAAAATATTTTCCATCACCAAAGTGTTTTAACATTAATTTCATAAATATTCCTTTTTACAGTCCCTATGGGTACGATAACTCGACATTTACTTGTCATTTTATTACTTGTTGTGATTGTGTACACTTGCACATTTTCGTCGTTCCAAGTTTTTGGCGCCGTTGCCAGGGACTGTTTTAAAAAAAAGCCATTATTTGTGAATCTATTTTTATATTTTGGTTTATTTATTTTCCTATTTAAATATTTACTTACTTGATCTTTCTGTGATTATTTCAGGTGTTTACAAGTATTATCTAGATTATTGACTTACTCCCTGTGGACCCTAAAATAGAACGAACCTTTCGACAGCGAAGAAGAAATGCGAACCAGAGAAGTACCGAAGAGATAAACTTTGAGAATATGAATCAAGGAAACAGAGTAAACCTTACTCAGAATGCTATCCTTATCGCTGATGATAGGGATAGAGCTTGACGACAGTATGCCATGCCAGTATTTAATGATCTTAATCTGGGTATAAGGAGACCCGAAATCGAGGTACAACAATTCAAGTTGAAGCCAGTCATGTTCCAGATGCTTCAGACTGTGGGCCAATTCAGTGGAATGCCTACTGAAGATCCTCATCTTCACTTAAGACTATTTATGGAAGTGAGCGATTCTTTCAAGTTAGCTGGAGTACCTGAAGATGCATTACGACTGAAGCTGTTCCCATATTCGCTAAGGGACAGAGCTCGTGTCTGGTTGAACTCATTGCCACCGAACTCCATTTCTACATGGCAAGAGTTATCTGAGAGATTCCTCATGAAGTATTTCCCACCGAGCAAGAATGCCAAGTTGAGGAATGAGATCACTGCCTTCTAACAAATGGATGATGAGTCCCTGTATGAGGCATAGGAAAGGTATAAAGAGTTATTATGAAAGTACCCTCATCATGGAATCCCAGATTGCATTCAACTTGAGACATTTTATAATGGTCTCAATGCTCATACGAGGATGGTACTGGATGCCTCTACTAATGGTGCTCTCCTTTCTATGTCTTATAATGAGGCTTATGAAATTATTGAGAGGATTGCCAGCAACAATTATCAATGGCCAACTAATCGATTAGCGTCAGGAAGATGAGTTGCTGGAATACATGAAGTGGACGCTCTCACTTCACTCGCATCTCAAGTATCTTCAATATCATTAATGCTTAAGAATCTTACCACTAATGGGTCTAACAGTTTTGCAGCCCAACCATCTAACCAATTTGAGAATATAGCCTGTGTGTATTATGGGGAAGGACATTTTTTTGAAAAATGTTCATCGAACCCCGAATTCGTATATTACATGGGTAACCAAAATGAAAACAGAGGGAGGCAAGGATTGCAATCCAACTTTTATAACTCATCTTGGCGAAATCACTCAAATTTTTCTTAAAGTAACCAAGGGGCTGGAACCAGTAACACTTACGCCCAACCTAGACCAACTCAGCCGCCTAGTTTCCCCCAACAAGTGTAGAAACCAACCCAAGCAGAACCATCCAATATCATAGAGAATCTATTGAAGGTATACATGGCGAAAAACAACACCACTCTAAGGAATTTGGAGAATCAAGTGGGCCAGCTTGCTACTAAACTCAGGAACCGACCACAAGGTGTTCTACCTAGTGATACGAAGAATCTAAGAAATCTGGGGAAGGAACATTCTAAAGTGTTGACATGGAGGAGCAGAAAGACAGTAGAGCCCAACATTGTCGAAGTTGAAAAGGAGCCAGCTGATGCTCAAGATTTAGAAGAAGTTCAACCAAGTGTTGAAATTCCAGTTTCACCAGAACCAGAATGTACAAAACTCGATAAAGTAACCTCAGGACCAACTAATTTTGATAAACTAATGTCGTTAGATGCAGAATTACCGCCAAAGATAAATCAACTAGAATCAGTCCCAGTAATGAAACCACCACCACCCTACCCTCAAAGACTTCAGAAACAGAAGCAGGAGATGCAATTCAAGAAGTTCCTTGCTGTACTCAAGCAACTTCACATCAGCATCCCGTTGGTTGAAGCACTTGAGCAAATGTCGAACTACGTCAAGTTCATGAAAGATATATTGTCTAAGAAACAAAGACTAGGGGAATTTGAGACGGTAGCTCTGACGAAGGAATGCAGTGTATATCTTCAAGACAAACTACCCCCAAAATTTAAGGATCCTGAATTTTTTACCATACCGTGCAACATTGGAGCAACATATTATGGTAAGACATTATGTGACTTAGGTGCAAGTATCAACTTGATGCCTATGTCAATATTTAGAAAGTTGGGGATAGGAGAAGTTAGACCAACTACAGTTACGCTTCAACTAGCAGATCGATCCTTAGCACATCCAGAAGGAAAAATTGAGGACGTATTGGTATGTGTAGATAGGTTTATCTTTCCTGCTGACTTTGTCATTCTAGATGTTGAAGCAGACAAAGAAGTACCAATCATCCTAGAAAGGTCGTTCCTAGCAACTAGAAGGACCCTTATTGATGTGCAGAAGGGCGAGCTCACTATGCATGTTTAGGATGATCAGGTAACATTTAAAGTCTTTAAGTCTATGTGATTTCCTAGCACAATGGATGATTGCTCTGCAGTGTCCAATTTAGAGGATTTTATAGTGGAGAAGGAACTCAACTATGTTGAGGACCCACTGGAAAGAATTTTGACATCAGATCCTCCGAATGATGAAGAGGAGGATGAATACTTAGCTTTGCTAGAAGCTAATCAAAGGGTATTTAATCCGCAATCCCATTTTGAATATTTGGAGTTAGAAAAGAGGGACTATTATCAACAAAAAGCATCAATCGAGGACCACCTAAATTAGAACTCAAGGTATTACCTTCTCATTTAAAATACGTTTATTTAGGTAATGCTTTTACTCTGCCTGTGATTGTTTCACTAGAATTGACCACTAAGCAAGAAGAGAAACTTATCTTAGTTCTGAAACAATTCAAGAAGGCCATCGGATGAACCATAGCCGATATTCGCTGCATTAGTCCATCTGTATGCATGTACAAGATTATCCTGAAAGATAGCAAAAAAGGGACGATCGATGGACAACGGAGACTGAACCCCATCATGAAGGACGTAGGAAAAAAAAAAGATCATCGAGTGGTTAGATGCGGATATCATCTATATCATCTATCCCATTTTAGATAGTTCATGGGTAAGCCTGGTCCAGTATGTGCCAAAAAAAAGAGGTATCACGGTAGTAGAGAATGAGAACAATGAGTTGATACCGACAAGAAAAATTACGAGATGGAGAATTTGCATCGATTACCAAAAGCTAAAAAAGGTGACTAGGAAAGATCACTTCCCTTTACCGTTCTTGGACCAGATGCTGGATAAACTCGCAGGACGAGATTACTACTATTTTCTCGATGGATACTCAGGGTATAATTAGCTTACAATAGCACGGGAAGATCAACACAAAATAACATTCACCTGCCTGTACAGTACGTTTGCATTTAGACGCATGCCATTTGGTTTATGTAATGCGCCTGCTACATTTCAAAGATGTATGATGTCTATTTTTACTGACATGGTTGAGAAATATTTGGAAGTTTTTATGGACAATTTTTTTAGTATTTGGAGATGCTTACGATGATTGCTTAGCCAATCTAACTAAGGTACTAAAGCAATGCGAAGAAACGAATCTCGTACTCCACTGGGAAAAGTGTCATTTTATGCTACGAGAAGGAGTAGTTCTAGGGTATTGGATAACGAGACATGGGGTTGAGGTAGACAAAGCAAAGGTAGACGTTATTGAGAAACTCGCACCTCCAACATCTGTAAAGGGTGTTAGGAGCTTTTTAGGCCACGATGATTTTTATCGAAGATTTATTAAGGACTTCTCCAAAGTTACTAAGCCCTTATGCAAATTATTGGGAAGGACTCTATATTCAAGTTTGATGAGGAATGTTTAAAAACCTTCAACGATTTGAAGAGTCAATTAGTCACAACACCCATAATTGTCACACCAGACTGGGATTTGCCATTCAAATTGATGTGTGACACAAGTGACTTCATAATTGGAGCTGTCTTGGGCCAGCAAAGGAACAAAGTTTTTCATCTCATCTACTACGCAAGTCGAACCCTAACAGGAGCTCAACTGAATTATACGGTAACAGAAAAAGAGTTACTTGCTATTGTGTTTGCTTTCAACAAGTTTCAATCTTATTTGGTAAGTCCCAAAGTGACTGTTTATACGGACCACTCGGCAATTAAGTATTTACTTGCGAAGAAAGATGCTAAGCCGAGGTTGATCCATTAGGTACTTCTACTTCAAGAGTTCGATCTAGAAATTCAAGATCAAAAGGGAGTCAAAAATCAAGTAGCAGATCACTTGTCCAGATTGGAGCCACAAGAAGGGAATTCTCCTATTATACCAATTCAGGAGACGTTTCCAGACGAACATATCCTGAAGGTAAATCATGTCCATAATACCCCTTGGTTTGCTGATATTGCTAACTATTTAGCTTGTGGTTTGATGCCAATTGATAAGACGTATTAACAACGGAAAAATTTTCTTCACGATGTGAAGTACTATTTCTAGAAAGAGCCATATGTGTTTAAAAAGTGTGCAGATCAGATGGTCAGGAGATGCGTGGTAGAAGATGAAATACCGAAGATTTTATACCACTTTCACTCAATACCAAGAGGGGGACACTTCGGGGGTACACGTACAGCGGCCAAAGTATTGCAAGACGGATTCTTTTGGCGAACAGTATTTAAGGATGCATATGATTACGTGAAGAGCTGTGATCGATGTCAAAGGGTTGGAAATGTCACCAATAGAAATGAGATGCCTCGAACAAACATCACTGAGGTAGAGTTGTTCGATGTATGGGGTATTGACTTTCTTGGTCCTTTTCCTCCGTCTTGCGGTCACAAGTACATACTAGTAGCAGTAGACTATGTGTTTAAGTGGGTTGAGGCTGAGGCATATCTGACAAACGATGCTAAGTTTTTGATGAAGTTTCTACAGAAGCATGTGTTCACAAGGTTTGGAACCCCAAGAGCTATCATCAGTGATGAAGGATCCCACTTTGTGAACAAGTGGTAAAAATGGTTATTAGACAAGCACGGAGTGAAACACAAGGTTGCAACAGCTTACCATCCGCAGACAAATGGGCAAGCTGAACTGGCAAATAAGGAGATCAAAGGTATACTTGAGAAGGTAGTATGCCCGAACCAACGAGATTGGTCCACAAGATTAGATGATGCTTTATGGGCTTACAGAACAGCACACAAGACACCATTAGGGATGTCACCCTATAGGTTGGTCTTTGGGAAAGCCTGCCATCTACCATTGGAGTTAGAGCACAAAGCTTATTGGGCTCTTCAATAGCTTAATTTGGATCCTAAGCTCACGAAAGAGAAATGGATGTTCCAACTGAATGATTTAGAAGAGTTCCGAATGTTCTCATATGAAAATTCCAAATTACTTAAAGAAAGACTCAAGAAATTACATGACAACCACATTCAAGTTCGAGAATTTGAAGCAGATCAACAAGTCTTATTGTTCAATTCCAGATTGAAGTTCTTTCCAGGTAAGCTAAAATCACGTTGGTCTGGTCCATTTACGATTCATCAAGTCTATCCATATGAAGTTGTTGAACTCCAAGGTAAGGGAGGTAATTTTTGAGTTAATGCTCAGCGCCTGAAACATTATTGGGGAGATAAAATTGAACGGGATAAAATCTCGTTCATTTTATCAAATACTTAATTTTTCATTTTTCTTTTTGAATAAATGATTTATGGTGTATTTTCGGGTAAAGTATGTTTAAATAAATTCTGTCTAGGAGATTGAAACTTAAGTGAGACTGTTTGTGACCCCTCCAATCTTTCTTGGGAATTTATTTTGACATAATTTTCCAAGAAATTATCCCCTAAATGGAAAAACAAATTTTTAGTTTAAAATAAAAGGGTCAATTTTGATCCAAGTTTTAATTTGTAACTCAATTTTAAATTTTCATTAAGTCTAGGGACTTAATTGAATTAATTTTAAAATTTTGTTGCTCTTTTCGTAAATAAAAAAACTAGGTGTCTTTCTTTGTGAATATTTTCAAAAAGCATCTAGAATAAATATCTTTAATATTATTAATAATTTGATAATCTTTAATATATAATTATATTATTTATAGTTTATAAATTAATTTTTTATCAACTTAGCTTAGAATTAGGATTAATGAGGACTTTTTTATTTCTGCACAATAAAATAAGAGATGAGAATCAAAAGTAAATATGGACGAGTAGAAAAGTCTAAAGTATGGCAATAGGTATATACATGTCTACGATTGGATTTAGGAAGAGCTTGGCACTTAAGCAGTCAAATTGACTCACCTCCTCTTTTCTAGAATCCTACCTGATATATAGTATCTATTCACTTTAAACAATGAGAACATTGTTCATTTTAAGTGGGGGGGACCGAAAATTGAAATTATTTCCACTCAGAGTAATTTTTTTTCTTTTAATTATGAATATGATATACTTTTGTTCAATAAATTTGTATTTTGTTAAGTATGCTAAATTTAAGTATGAATAAAGTTTGATTATTTCAATAAATTGTTATGTTAGCTTAATAATGACATGAAATGTATTTCTAATAAAGCATGCAAATCATACCATAAAGTTTTAGTTCTTTAGGAAAGTTAGGCGTGCATGAAAGTTTAAGTCTTTAGAATTGACTTAATAGTTTCTTAAGCCGAAATCCTAGGAAGCATGGAACGTTGAAAATGATTTAGGCAACTGTTGTTTGGACCGTTTGAGCCTTTCAAGCCAACCATGATGAAATTTTTATCCTTTAAAACCCAACTTTGAGACTTTATGGCCAAATTTTATTTGAACCCTTACAAAGTTAGCCATCACTTTTCTTAATTATCTTAAAAATGTCACAAACACTAGACTCAGTACTATTCAGAGTATTCTTTGAAAATAAGTTTGGGGGAGTTGCAAAGAAGTATGAAATGCTCTAAAAATTGTAGTACATGCAGTAAAATACTCGAAAAAAAAGCATATGTACTTGAAGTAAATTTCACTAAAGAGCATGTGAAAAGGAAAGAAAAGTTGATGTATTGAAGGTAATTATTTCGAAAGTCTGATACAAGCCGAGTCTAGGGTTTTTTTAAACCTAAAATTATCTATCTTTTACCTACCCCTAAGACCAGCCATGTTACAACCTTGTTAAAGAACTATTGATTCAAAGTTCCAATGTTACCTACATTAGTGGAGAGAAATTGCTCTGTTCAACATATGAAGACATCAGTTAAGCTTAATGATTGCAGTTTAATTTTGCATAAGGGATTAAAATCAAATTGGTAGGGATTACCATGTCTTTATGAAGAAACATTTAGTCTAATTTTGCTATTGTAGTAATTGTTGAGATTAATTTGAACGATATATATACTTGAGTAGCATAATTATCAAATTTCTTGTTTTTGAGCATAAGTATATTGATTTCATGATTTTGGGAAGAATGTTGTTCTGAAGGAGTTTTTCAAAAAGTGTTTCCAAGAAAATTCTTTTCAAATTTGTGCATTACTCGGGACGAGCAATGAATTAAGTTTGGGGGTGTGGAAACACGAAAATTTATGTGTTTTTACATGGCCTTTTTAACTTTAAATCATGCTATTTCGGTTAAATTCTTGTAGAAAAATAATTAAATATTATAAAATAAATAAATTATGTTAAAAATATGAACATGATGAATTTTAATTAATTTTATAGTTAATTTTGATTAATTTTGACTATTTTCGACAGATTCGCACAAAGGGCGAAAATTGGCTCGGCAGACAATACTCGAAGAATAAAACTGAGAAGCAATTTGAAGCATCAAGGAAAATTTATTTCCAGCCTAAGATGGTCCAAAAATGTGTGTTAATTAATAATATAATTAATTTTAATTTATTCCCAATTTAATTTGGGCTAAATAAATTATTATTAATTAATTATGGAAAAAAGGGTCTAGTTGAACTGCATTTGTTGAACCGAATCTAGTGAACCAAACCAGCCACCAATTGGGCTGCTCAGAACTGTCCATATGCTGACCCAAATCAGCATTTTAGCTGCCTAAATAAGCTTGCAAAGAACCCCTTGAAGAACTTTCAACCTTGCATTCAAACCCCTCCAAAAAATGTGGCTTTATGGATTTGCTCCAGTCTATTTTTAGCAAAGTTGAATATCTCAACTTTGCCGTGTGTGTGGCCAGCCAAGGGGGGTCTCTTTGGCTAATGAAATTTGTTCGTAGGAGTATAAACATAAGTTTAATAATTCTAAGTTAAAGGAATGTAATTAATTCAACACAATTATTTCATCTTGATTAAACCTTATTTGAAATCGTGCATTAGAACCTTTTTGTTTTTTAAAATTTTTTTACTTAGTTTTTAACCCTTAGTTTTAAATCATCTTTAAACCAAAATATTTTCCATCACCAAAGTGTTTTAACATTAATTTCATAAATATTCCTTTTTACAGTCCCTGTGGGTACGATAACTCGACATTTACTTGTCACTTTGTTACTTGTTACGATTGTGTACACTTGCACATTTTCGTCGTTCCAAACACACGGCCTTACAAACGACCATTTGGCCCTTGCACCTTCTCTATTCAAAATGCACACTACCTGGAGCTCTCCATGCGTTCTGGTCATACAACCGTGTGGCCATTGAAACTAAAAAATTATAGTGTTTTCTTAAATGTATTATTTTATTCAAATCAGTCCCTGATTAGGTTTTTAATGGCATTTAGGGAACTAGGTTATGTAGTTAGGTCCTGGATTAGGAATAGAACAAAAATATATATGGATGATTGAATTTATTACTTGAATTACTCCTGACTGATTGCTTGAATATTTAATAATGTTACATGTATTTTATGAAATCTCGATTGAATGATCCAAATGCCTAAATTGTTTGCAAAATTGGATGCCTAATTTATTCATGATTTTCATTGAATTTTTATGAGATTAAAAGGAAATGATATATTGATTGAATGTCTTTGAATGTATTTATTTTGCATTTGTATGGGTTGGGATGATATGATCGAAGGAAGAACCGGTAGTATATCTGCATTTAATCGTTCGCTATGTACTCACAGTTACAGTAGATTCAACCTACGGATGTCTCGCTGTGTACCCACAGTTATAGCAGATCCTAACTACGACCTTCTCACTGTGCTCTCATGGTCCATCTAACAGCTCTTATCTGTGAGATGATTGTGTCTTTACAATTAGCTACAACTTTTATATGCAATTATCTGAATCTGAATGTGGTATTAAATCCATAAATTGGTGAGATGGTGGAAGGAGTTCAATGGGAACTCCAAATTTTAAAATGCTTGTGGTTGGGGGTAGGACAACTGATTTTTAAACTGATTTTTGTATGACATCTTTGACAATTTATGCATACATGATTGAATTTACTTCACGAAACGATTGAACTATTTTATGGGCATATATTTTTCATGAATGGTATGAATAACTCTAGAATTGATTCAGTTGATTGTCTAAGTTTAAGAATATTATTCTTGCTTGTCAAAAGTAGCAACACCAAATTACTGTATTTTAAAATTAACAGATGTTTATAACCGATTGTTATTCTTGGTAATGATGTACGATGTTATTTAGTATTTAAAAATATAAATATATGATTTGGTTTATTTTAAACAGACTCACATTGAGCTTCCATAGCTCTCTCCCACTAATTTCCATCTTTATAGATAATTCGTCCACTAAGATGCAGACATGACACTCAGAGGATCTCGGCTTTTGTTTTATCTTTATTTCCGTGAATGTCATTATTTTAAATTCATTAGGAGGTAGAGTTATTTTCCATTTTCTTTTCTTATGAATTGTGGTTTGGGATTTGGTTTTAATTTAATTATTAGATGCACCTCATTAAGTATAGGTTATAAAATTTAGGTTACAATTTGTTAATATTTGATTAAACTAAATTGTTTGATTAAAAAGACTTTCGTTTTAATGTCGCTGCTAATGCTAATAAGTAAAACTAGAGTATAAATTTTAAATCACCTAAATAAACTTGAGTTTTTAAAGGAAAATTTGGTTTTCATAAAGACCGAGCTACTTTTGTGGTTAATGTAATCTCCCGAGTTTGGGTCTATGATCTAAGCCGAGCTGGGAAGGATGCATTTAGTGGTATTACTATGACACCCCAAACTCGACCGAGACGGACTGACCCCAATTCGAAGCATTACATAAGCCACCGAAGCGTTTCTTAAGACTCTTGTGATCGGTGTAAATCACACACCTCTTACTAGATAGGTAGTAAAACCAAATCTTGAGTGCAGAGACTACAGCAGCCAACTCCAAATCATGGGTCAGATAGTTACAATCATGTGATCTCAACTACCTCGACGCATAAGCTACAACCTTTCCCTCATGCATTAGTGCACATCCCAATCTCGTGTAAGAAGCATCACTGTAAACAACATACTCCTTACCAGATTTCAGTTGTATTAATATAGGCAGTTCAGTCAAAATTGACTTCAGCTTCTCAAAACTCTTCTACCTCTCATCACTCCACTCAAAGGTAGAGTTCTTTTGAAGGTACTTCATCAATGGAGTAGCAATACTTAGAAAACCCTCGACGAAACGATAATAGTAACTAGCTAAGCTCAAGAAACTCTTGACATTAGACACAGTCCTCGACGGCTTCCAATCCAAGATCACCTCAACCTTCTTCGGATCAACCCAAATACCCTCGGTTGAAATGACATGACCGAGAAAAATCACCTCACGAAGCCAGAGCTCACACTTGCTCAACTTACCATAGAACTACTTCTCCCACAAAACTTGAAGAACCACTCTCAAATACTCGTCGTGCTCATCCTCTAATCGAGAATACACCAATATATCATTTATGAAAACCACAACAAACCGATCTAGATAGGAAAGGAATACAAGGTTCATCATATCCATAAATACGATAGGTGCACTTGTCAACTCAAATGGCATGAAAAAAACTTGAAATGCCCATAACGAGTCCTAAAAGCCATCTTCATAAAATCTGCATCCTTCACCTTCAACTGATAGTACCCAGACCTCAAATCAATCTTCGAGAAAATCAAAGCGCCTTAAAAGTGGTCAAACAAATCATCGATCGTTGAAAATGGATACTTATTCTTATTGGTCAACTTATTCAGTTGACAATAATAAATGCATAGCCTCAAAGTCCTATCATTCTTCTTCACAAACAGAATTGGTGCTCCCCACAGTGACACACTCGGTCGAATGAAACCCCAGTCCAACAACTCTTGCAATTAAAGCTTCAACTCTTTCAATTCCTTAGATGCCATGTGATTGGGCGCACTTGACACCAGAGTTGTATCAGGATAGAGCACAATAACAAACTCAACTTCTCTATCCAGTGGTAAACTAGGCAACTCTTCAGGAAACACATCTGAAAATCACAGGCAGCTTGTATCTCATCCAACCTCATCTCCTTACTATCAACATTCAGGACATAGGCTAGATAAGCTTCGCAACCTTTCCAGGCCAACTTCTCAGCTCTAAGCGAAGAAATCACATTAGAAGGCAATTCGAACTTCTCTCCAACAACAACAACTTTGGAACCATTCACGTAACACAAAGTCACCATATTTGCCTCACAGTCAACCTTCGCCAGATATTTGATCAACCATTCCATCCCAAGGATAACATCAAACGCCCAAAATGACAATTCTAAAAGACCTATAGGAAACACTTATCTCTACACCATTAGAGGAAAACAACGGTAAACCTGATACACCACTACACTATCACCAAGAAAGCTTTTAACTGTAACACCCAACCTAAATTTCTCTACAAGAATCCCTAACTCTTAAACTACATCACTCAGAATAAACGATCTCGTAGCACCCCGAATCAACTAAAGCTAGAAGAGGAAAAGACTGTAGCGTGAAAGTATCTGCAATGACATTCGTGGCCTCTCTAGTTCGGGGCTCTCTAACTGCGTAAACTCTGGTTGGACCTCTATTATCACCCCGAGAAGCTCCACGCTTACCAACACCTCTACCACCATCACATCTGCTAAGACCCCTCCCTCGAGTCGGAGCAGGTGCAGCAGCAACAACCTCAGTAGTAGGTTAGTCCCGAACACCAATTGCTCTCTTCGGGCAATCACTAACATGGTGCTCCATTAATCTGCAAACAAGACAAGCGCTAGTCATCCTCCAACACTCAGCACGATGTTGATGACCACAATGCTCACAAAACGACCATGTAACAACTCCTTGATAACCCGTACCAGCTTCAGCTCTCGTGGCCTACCTATCCTGACCATGGCCTGTATCACCACGTTGTCCTGACCTCCCAAAATAACCTCTCTTGCCCTTCCAACCAGATCCACTAACAGACTCAGATGTCCCCTTAGCAGCACCAGTAAAAATAGCTTTGGGCTCCTCCCACAAAGTCACTTCTAAAGCACGACCTTTTCAACCAACACATCGAAGACCTCAGTAGATTGTGCTACGTGGTACAACTTAATTTCAGGGTTAAGTCCAAACCTAAACCTCTTACAACAACTCACCTTGTGAGCCGCCAACTCAGGGCAATAATGGCTCAAATGCACAAACTCAGCTTCATACTCATCCACAGACAAAGCACCCTGAACTAAATCCATGAACTCGTGTCTCCTTTCCTCCAGATACTGCTCTCCTAAGTCACTCTCTCGGGAGCAGTACCACGCTCGACAGTCATCCACCAATGACGAGCCTCATCTAAAAGTAACGACACGACACATCGAAACTTATCCTTGACAGAACAACCCGTCTGACCAATGATATGAACAACTCCTTCTAACTAATACTCAACACGAGTAGGGTCTCCACCCCTAACTCCTTGAAATTCCTTACCATCTAGAGTTTGTATCCGCTCTAATGGTAGTCCCTGACGAACAGGAGTAGTATTTGCACCAGAGATACCCTGCAATGCCTCAACCATATCTAACATAAAATGCTCAACTCAACCCTTTTGAGCATTATCATGCAACTGCGGCGGCGCATCATCATCTAGACTACCACGCTCGCGTTTTGGAGGCATAACGTAAATCATATATTAAAGAAAAAGTAGAGAAAATGTACCAGGAGTGAGTAGCGGCAAGTGATCCAAAACTTAAATAAGTATAATTTTCTATAGGGCATTTTGTTTCCATATCCTACCCCATTGAACAGTTCATATTTCAAAGAACATGCACAGGCAAAACATACAATTTCAAGCAATATTTATAGATAAGCTAGACTTCCAAGATCTCTAATGTTTAACAAACCTAGGCTAACTTAAAGTTAAACATGTAGCTCTGATACCACCAAATGTGATACTCCAAACCCGACCAGAACGGGACGGCCCGAATTTGAAGCGTTACATTAGCCACTAAAGCGACTCTTCAGCTAACAACCACTCGGTGCACACCCTAACCTTTTAACACCCTATTTATGACTAATTGTGACAGCCTAAAGTTGACCCTAGTCGGGAAGTGGTTTCGGGACCGCTAAACCGAGTCACCGAAATGTTTGAATGTGATACTTATTGTCTAGAATATGAAATTAAGAATGTGTGAAAATTTCAAGCTTCAATTTGGTTGATTTCATGTGAATTTAGTCAATAGGACTTATGTGAGAAAATTCTAAAATGTGATAGGTCAATGTGTGAGGACCTATTAGTGCATGTGGATAAAGGGGGGACTTGCATGTCAAATTTCCCCCCCCTAATGAGTAGTGGCCGGCCATGACAAGAAATGATGGGCAAAACATGTCATGAAACATGTTTTGTTAATGGAAGAATAAAATAAGGAGTATGGGTAATAAAGAAATGGAAAACAAAAGAAAAAAAAATGTGTGTGTAGTGTTTGTCCCCCCCCATTGCCGTGAGCTAAAGAAGAGAAAGGGGGAATTTTGTTCATCCTTTTCTCATCTTCATGCTTGCCAAAACTAGAAAGAAAAACAAAGAAAAATTTTCTCATCCTTTGGTTCATCCTTGGCCAAAAATTTTAAGGAGGAAAGAAGAAGAAAGGTGAAGAGATTCGGCCATGCATGTAGCTAGGCTAAGGTATGTTTGATGATGTTCCATGAGAGGCATGCATGTTTTAGTGGTTAGCTTGAGTTCTACCTAGCCCATGGTCTAAATCTTGCTATGTGATGGAAATGGCACTTGACCATGGATGCATCATTCTTGGTTGATGTTGATGTTGTGGTGATGAGGTATGAGGATGAGTTAAGATTCGGCCTAGGTGGAGGTTGTGTTAATGCCATTGCATGCAAAATATGAAGCTTGTTAATGATGCATGTGATGATGGCTTGATGATTCTTGAACCTCCTTTTTAGCATTTTTGTGTGAGCACATATGTGCATTGGTTGCTAAATGGAGAAGAATCGGCTAGCAAGATGTGTGCTAAGGCCGAATGTAACTTTGCATGTTAATGAGCAATGCATGTGTTAAATTGATGAAAAGGGGGAGGATGCTTTACTAGTGTGTATATGTGTGTATTAAGTGTTGAAATCGACCCCAAAAATGGACATGCATATTCGGCCAAGGGGAAAGAAATTAGCTAATATGTTGTGTTGATGCATGATTTTTGCATGTATGAGACTTTAATGTCTAATGTATAAATATGGGCTAAGTGCCTTGTGTTCATCTTTTGATGCCTAAATGATGAAATCAATTTATTTGTTTGATTAAGCTCAAGAGCAAAGGGGAAATAAAACCGATAAAGGGAAGGAAAAAGTGGTTGAATAGCTAGCGGAATCGTTCGACAACACCCGAGGTAAGTTCTTGAGTAAGAGAGCTTAAATTTCGATGTGATTAAATCATGCTCTATGTGTGGCTATTGAGCCGAATGTGCAAGGACAATATGTGCCTTGTGTTTGAGTTTCGTAAACGAAAATGAAATATGAATGTGCCATGAATTATTGTTAGATGTGCATGATTAATTGAATGCTGTCCGGGCTAAGTCCCGAAGGCTTTGTGCTAAGTGAATATATCCGGATTAAGATCCGAAGGCATTCGTGCGAGTTGTTAAATCCGGGTTAAGTCCCGAAGGCATTCGTGCGAGTTATTAAATCCGGGTTAAGTCCCGAAGGCATTCGTGCGAGTTGTTAAATCCGGGTTATGTCCCGAAGGCATTGTGTGAGTTACTAAAACCGGGCTATGTCCCGAAGGCATTTGAACGAGGAGCTATATCCGGTTAAATCCCGAAGGTACGTGATTTGGTAATGAATGAGCTTGCTGTAAAATTCCAGTGAATACTCGAAAAAACATCCCAATATGGGGATATGTTACGTATGTGTTGAATTTAATCGAGCCCTTACAAATAAATGTTCGCTCAGTTGATAAACGAGCTACCGGCCTTCGGCCAAGTTAGTTTATTGTGTATGTACATAAGGGTTGTTAATGTTGTGAAGCAAGTTTGATATCGGTAAATTGCGTATTATGAAATATTCCGTTTAGCTAAATGTGTGCTATTCTTTGTGCATGCTGGAATTCCTTGCTCAAACTTACTAAGCATAAATTGCTTACTCGTTACATTGCTCCTCTGTTTTATAGATTTTTGGTTCTCCAGCTATCGGACTCGGGATCTTGAAGTCGAAGTCGCCCACACTATCAAAGGCTCTTTTGGGTACTATTTTGGTTGAATCTTGATATGGCATGTATAGGACTACCCATTGTTGTTTTCGAGTACTTTATGAAATGTATAAGTGTACAGCCATGCGAAAATGGCTTGTCGAAGTGGAGTATGGCATTAGACCATTCGTGTTTATGAATGTATAGATGGTTTCATGATGTAACTATAGTTGGAATGGAAGTGTTGAGCAAATGATCAGCCACTGGAATGGCTAAGTATGATCATATGTGGGCTTATGTATGACAAGGCCCTAGTTGGTCCATGAAACCCCAAATTAGGTAAGGTTTACTTTGAAAACAGAAGCTGATAGCAGCAGTGGTGTGGATTGGAAAAATCACAAGAATTTGTAGGAGTGGAATTAAATAGTGAATAAATTATGTAATCGAACCTTGATGAATCTACTTTCATATGGAAGTAACGAAACAATCATAGGAACAGTACAGTAAGAGATATTCGGGTTCTTGTGGAACAGGGCCAGAACAGTTTCTGGATTCCCTGTTCCGACTTTGGAAATTCACTATAAATTGACCAGAGATAATTAGGGGTCATACCATATATGTATGGATTCCACTCTGAGTCTAGTTTCCATAGAAACAAACGGCATCAGTATTGAAGCTCTGTGTAGAGAGATATCCAAGTCGTAATGGGAAAAGGTCAGTGTAGTTGACTCCTGTAACATGGGAGACTTTGACTAATAAACTGTACTAATTGGCCCGACCAAAAATTCTAGAAAAAAATACATAGGTGGGGACCTGAGTATATTTTCAGGGAAAAATCACAAAACTTATTTTCGAGTTGTGAAACTCAAGATATGATTTTTGAAGCGACTAGTACTCAGACTGGGCAGTGTCTGGAAATTTTTCAAAGTTTGTTAACATCTCGTGTCCGACTCCGGTGTCGGTCTCGGGTTCGGGGTGTTACATTATATTGGTATCAGAGCTACGGTTTAGTCGATTCTAGGACTACCGTAATGTGTTGGGTCTAGCTATACATGCCATTTTATGTGATTACTTGATAGTGTGGTGACTTCTGAAAATTGTAAATGTTTATAGTAATGGATCCCGATCATGACCGAGAGGTAGCTGATGATCTTGAGAGTGTAGCGCCTGCTCCCGCACAAGGGACAGTGCCGGCAGACTCTCAACCTAATGCTAGTAATTCGAATGATGAAGCTAGACAAGCATTCTATAGCTTGATGAATGATTGGTTCAACCAATACATTCGAACTAATATGGCTGTTCCACAACCTCCATTCCCGACAAATACTACCCCCGCACCTACAATACCGCCGGTAACGGACCAAATAAGGTCAAATAAGCCCCCAGTTGACAGAATCCGAAAACATGGGGCTACTGAATTTAAGGCTATGGATAGCGATGATGCCGAGCAAGCTGAATTTTGGCTGGACAACACTATCCGGGTACTCGATGAGCTATCTTGTACACCCGATGAATGCCTAAAGTGTGCTATCTCCTTGCTACGTGATTCTGCCTACTATTGGTGGAGTACTCTGACTTCTATTGTGCCCCGAGAGCAAGTAACTTGGGAGTTTTTCCAAACTGAGTTTCAGAAAAAGTATATCAGTCAGAGATTTGTTGATCAAAAACGGAAGGAATTTCTTGAGCTTAAGCAAGGCTCCATGTCGGTTACTGATTACGAGCGAAAATTTGTTAGACTTAGCAAATACGCTCGGGAATGTGTTTCGTCCGAAGCAATTATGTGTAAACGCTTCGAGGATGGGCTAAATGAAGATATAAAAATGTTCGTTGGCGTTCTTGAAATACGAGAGTTCGTGGTACTTGTTGAACGAGCTTGTAAAGCCGAAGAGCTTAGAAAAGAAAAGCAAAGAGTTGATGAGGGAACTGGAGAGTTTCATAAAAGATCCTCGGGAAGGTCTCTTCAACAGACATCGAAGAGATTTCGAGATGATGCGGGCCAGTTTAGAGGCACTTCGGGCCTTTTTAGACGAGATCGTGATCGACCCCCTGTGGGTACACGAGGCACTTCGGTCGCCAGTGTTGGGAATGAACGTTGAGACAGGACGAAATGCCGATATTGCGGTAAATGGCATTCGGGGAGTTGTAGATTTCCTGACCGCTCCTGTTACAAATGCGGATCAGTTGACCACTTCATTAAAGATTGCCCGAGGTTGTCGGGACAGAATGCAAATCAGAGTGGGAGACCGGGTGCTACCACTGCTCGAGGTAGACCATCTGGAAATATGGGCAATGTTAGTGGTGGTCAGAAAGGATCTAGAGATGATATAACCAGATCCGAAGCCCGTGCGCCTGCTAGAGCTTATGCTATACGTGCCCACGAGGGTGCTTCTTCGCCTGATGTTATTACCGGTACATTCACCCTCTTTGATACTAATGTAATTGCTTTGATTGACCCCGGTTCTACTCATTCTTACATATGTGAAACCTTAGCATCCAGTAAGACTTTACCTATTGAGTCTACTGAGTTCGTAATTCGGGTGTCAAATCCCTTGGGTCGTTACGTGCTTGTCGACAAAGTGTGTAAGAAATGTCCCCTGGAAATTCGAGGTTCCTGTTTTCCAGCGGACTTGATGCTTTTGCCGTTTGATGAATTTGATGTTATCCTTGGGTTGGATTGGTTGACCGCGCATGATGCGATTGTGAATTGCAAGAGCAAGACTATTGATTTGAGGTGCGCAAATAATGAAGTAGTCCGAATTGTGTCTGCGGACTTGGAGGGGATGCCAGCTGTAATATCAGCAATGTTGGCACAGAAATATGTAAGAAAAGGGTGCGAAGCATACCTTGCATATGTGCTTGATGACAAAGAATTAGAAAAGAAACCCGAATCTGTGCCGGTGGTTTGTGAATACCCGGATGTTTTTCCAGAGGAATTACCGGGTTTACCACCTGTTCGAGAGGTAGAGTTTGGTATTGAGCTTGTACCTGGGACTACGCCGACTTCGATAGCTCCGTATCGTATGGCACCAACTGAGTTAAAGGAGTTGAAAGCTCAGATGCAAGAACTGACGGATAGAGGTTTCGCTCGACCAAGTTTCTCACCTTGGGGTGCACCAGTATTGTTCGTGAAAAAGAAGGACGGAACCATGAGGTTGTGCATTGACTATCGTCAGCTGAATAAAGTGACGATAAAGAACAAATATCCGTTGCCGCGCATCGATGATTTGTTCGACCAACTGAAGGGAGCCTCAGTATTCTCAAAAATAGATTTGAGATCGGGCTATTATCAGTTGCGAATTCGAGATCCAGATATTCCCAAAACTGCCTTCAGAACGAGATATGGTCACTACGAATTCTTAGTGATGCCGTTTGGGCTCACTAATGCCCCTGCAGTATTTATGGATTTGATGAATCGGATCTTCAGACTGTATTTGGATCAGTTCGTAGTTGTGTTCATTGATGACATTTTGGTCTATTCAAGAGATGAGACCGAACATGCTGAGCATCTGAGGCTAGTGCTGCAAATTTTGCGGGATAAGCAGTTATATGCTAAGTTCAGTAAGTGTGAGTTCTGGTTAAGAGAGGTTAGCTTCTTGGGTCATGTGGTATCCGCGTCGGGTATTCGAGTTGACCCGAACAAAATTTCAGCCATACTTGACTGGAAACCTTCGAGAAATATTACTGAAGTTCGGAGCTTTTTGGGGCTCGCCGGTTATTACCGACGATTTGTGAAAGGTTTCTCGATGATAGCCACACCAATGACGAAGCTACTTCAAAAGGATGTTAAGTTCGAGTGGACGGAGAAGTGTCAGAAAAGTTTTGATCAACTGAAAACTCACTTGATTGAAGCTCCAATTTTAGTGCAACCCGAATCGGGTAAAGAGTTTGTCATTTATAGTGACGCATCCCTACTTGGGTATTGATGCAAGACGGTCGAGTCGTGGCCTATGCGTCGAGACAATTGAAGCCACACGAGAGGAATTATCCGACCCATGATCTCGAACTAGCTGCCATCGTGTTTGCTTTAAAAATATGGCGACATTATCTGTTTGGTGAGAAGTGCCATGTATTTTCGGATCACAAAAGTCTCAAATATTTGATGACTCAACGAGACTTGAATCTGCGACAAAGACGTTGGCTTGAGTTGTTGAAAGATTACGAGCTTGTCATTGATTACCACCCGGGAAAGGCTAACGTGGTTGCGGACGCCTTAAGCCGGAAGTCATTGTTTGCTTTACGAGCGATGAACGTGCATTTGTCTGTTCTACCAGACAGTGTGTTAGTAGCTGAATTAAAAGCTAGACCATTATTGACTCACCAAATTCGTGAAGCTCAGAAAGTCGATGATGAATTGGTTGCAAACGGGCTAAGTGTTTTCCGAACGAGGAATCGGAGTTTCAAATTGATGATGATGATTGTTTGAGGTTCAGAAATCGTTTGTGTGTTCCAAGGAATTCGGAACTCATTTCGATGATTCTGAACGAAGCCCATTGTAGCCGAATGTCAATTCACCCGGGGAGTACGAAAATGTACAACGATTTGAAACATCAATTTTGGTGGCATGGTATGAAACGGGACATCTCTGACTTTGTTTCGAGATGTTTAATATGTCAACAAGTGAAAGCGGAACATCAAGTGCCTTCAGGATTACTCCAGCCGATCATGATACCCGAGTGGAAATGGGATCGAGTCACAATGGACTTTGTGTCCGGACTGCCTTTGTCAGCAAGTAAGAAGGATGCGATATGGGTTATTGTTGATAGACTGACTAAGTCGGCTCATTTCATCCCCGTACGTACGGATTTTTCATTGGATAAACTAGCTGAATTGTACGTTTATCAAATTGTGAGATTACACGGGGTACCTGTTTCTATCGTGTCGGATAGAGATCCGAGATTCACCTCACGATTTTGGAAGAAATTGCAAGAAGCTCTGGGTACTAAGCTGCATTTTAGCACTGCTTTTCACCCCCAAACCGATGGTCAATCCAAGCGAATAATTCAGATACTTGAGGATATGTTGAGATGTTGCATCCTCGAGTTCAGTAGTTCATGGAAACGGTATTTACCTTTGATTGAATTCGCTTACAACAATAGTTTTCAATCAAGTATTAAGATGGCACCTTACGAGGCTTTGTACGGTCGTAAATGCCGTACACCATTGTTTTGGACCGAGCTCGGTGAAAGCAAAATTTTCGGAGTTGATTTGATTAGAGATGCTGAACAGAAAGTAAAGGTAATCCGTGAAAGTCTGAAGGTAGCCACGGATCGTCAGAAATCGTACGCAGATTTGAAACGAAAAGACATCGAGTATCAGGTGGGAGACAAGGTGTTCCTTAAGGTTTCACCTTGGAAAAAGATACTCAGGTTCGGCCGTAAGGGCAAGTTGAGCCCAAGATTCATTGGGCCGTACGAAATCTCCGAATGAGTTGGTCCGGTCGCGTATAGATTGATTTTGCCCCTGGAGCTTGGAAAGATTCATGACGTCTTTCATGTTTCGATGCTTCGACGCTATCGATCTGATCCATCGCACATAATTAGCCCATCAGAGGTGGAAATTCAAGTCGACATGAGCTATGAAGAAGAACCGATGCGTATCCTAGCTCGTGAAGTGAAGGAGTTGCGAAACAAAAGAGTTCCGCTAGTAAAGGTGTTATGGCTCAAACACGGGTTCGGGGTGTTACACGGGATCGAGGAAGCTACCTGGGAGACCGAGAGCTCGATGAAAAAACGATACCCAAACCTATTTACCGGTAAGATTTTCGGGGACGAAAATTTCTTAAGTGGGGGAGAGTTGTGACAGCCCAAAGTTGACCCTAGTTGGGAAGTGGTTTCGGGACCGCTAAACCGAGTCACCGAAATGTTTGAATGTGATACTTATTGTCTAGAATATGAAATTAAGAATGTGTGAAAATTTCAAGCTTCAATTTGGTTGATTTCATGTGAATTTAGTCAATAGGACTTATGTGAGAAAATTCTAAAATGTGATAGGTCAATGTGTGAGGACCTATTAGTGCATGTGGATAAAGGGGGGACTTGCATGTCAAATTTCCCCCCCTAATGAGTAGTGGCCGGCCATGACAAGAAATGATGGGCAAAACATGTCATGAAACATGTTTTGTTAATGGAAGAATAAAATAAGGAGTATGGGTAATAAAGAAATGGAAAACAAAAGAAAAAAAAATGTGTGTGTAGTGTTTGTCCCCCCCATTGCCGTGAGCTAAAGAAGAGAAAGGGGGAATTTTGTTCATCCTTTTCTCATCTTCATGCTTGCCAAAACTAGAAAGAAAAACAAAGAAAAATTTTCTCATCCTTTGGTTCATCCTTGGCCAAAAATTTTAAGGAGGAAAGAAGAAGAAAGGTGAAGAGATTCGGCCATGCATGTAGCTAGGCTAAGGTATGTTTGATGATGTTCCATGAGAGGCATGCATGTTTTAGTGGTTAGCTTGAGTTCTACCTAGCCCATGGTCTAAATCTTGCTATGTGATGGAAATGGCACTTGACCATGGATGCATCATTCTTGGTTGATGTTGATGTTGTGGTGATGAGGTATGAGGATGAGTTAAGATTCGGCCTAGGTGGAGGTTGTGTTAATGCCATTGCATGCAAAATATGAAGCTTGTTAATGATGCATGTGATGATGGCTTGATGATTCTTGAACCTCCTTTTTAGCATTTTTGTGTGAGCACATATGTGCATTGGTTGCTAAATGGAGAAGAATCGGCTAGCAAGATGTGTGCTAAGGCCGAATGTAACTTTGCATGTTAATGAGCAATGCATGTGTTAAATTGATGAAAAGGGGGAGGATGCTTTACTAGTGTGTATATGTGTGTATTAAGTGTTGAAATCGACCCCAAAAATGGACATGCATATTCGGCCAAGGGGAAAGAAATTAGCTAATATGTTGTGTTGATGCATGATTTTTGCATGTATGAGACTTTAATGTCTAATGTATAAATATGGGCTAAGTGCCTTGTGTTCATCTTTTGATGCCTAAATGATGAAATCAATTTATTTGTTTGATTAAGCTCAAGAGCAAAGGGGAAATAAAACCGATAAAGGGAAGGAAAAAGTGGTTGAATAGCTAGCGGAATCGTTCAACAACACCCGAGGTAAGTTCTTGAGTAAGAGAGCTTAAATTTCGATGTGATTAAATCATGCTCTATGTGTGGCTATTGAGCCGAATGTGCAAGGACAATATGTGCCTTGTATTTGAGTTATGTAAACGAAAATGAAATATGAATGTGCCATGAATTATTGTTAGCTGTGCATGATTAATTGAATGCTGTCCGGGCTAAGTCCCGAAGGCTTTGTGCTAAGTGAATATATCCGGATTAAGATCCGAAGGCATTCGTGCGAGTTGTTAAATCCGGGTTAAGTCCCGAAGGCATTCGTGCGAGTTATTAAATCCGGGTTAAGTCCCGAAGGCATTCGTGCGAGTTGTTAAATCCGGGTTATGTCCCGAAGGCATTGTGTGAGTTACTAAAACCGGGCTATGTCCCGAAGGCATTTGAACGAGGAGCTACATCCGGTTAAATCCCGAAGGTACGTGATTTGGTAATGAATGAGCTTGCTGTAAAATTCCAGCGAATACTCGAAAAAACATCCCAATATGGGGATATGTTACGTATGTGTTGAATTTAATCGAGCCCTTACAAATAAATGTTCGCTCAGTTGATAAACGAGCTACCGGCCTTCGGCCAAGTTAGTTTATTGTGTATGTACATAAGGGTTGTTAATGTTGTGAAGCAAGTTTGATATCGGTAAATTGCGTATTATGAAATATTCCGTTTAGCTAAATGTGTGCTATTCTTTGTGCATGCTGGAATTCCTTGCTCAAACTTACTAAGCATAAATTGCTTACTCGTTACATTGCTCCTCTGTTTTATAGATTTTTGGTTCTCCAGCTATCGGACTCGGGATCTTGAAGTCGAAGTCGCCCACACTATCAAAGGCTCTTTTGGATACTATTTTGGTTGAATCTTGATATGGCATGTATAGGACTACCCATTGTTGTTTTCGAGTACTTTATGAAATGTATAAGTGTACAGCCATGCGAAAATGGCTTGTAGAAGTGGAGTATGGCATTAGACCATTCGTGTTTATGAATGTATAGATGGTTTCATGATGTAACTATAGTTGGAATGGAAGTGTTGAGCAAATGATCAGCCACTGGAATGGCTAAGTATGATCATATGTGGGCTTATGTATGACAAGGCCCTAGTTGGTCCATGAAACCCCAAATTAGGTAAGGTTTACTTTGAAAACAGAAGCTGATAGCAGCAGTGGTGTGGATTGGAAAAATCACAAGAATTTGTAGGAGTGGAATTAAATAGTGAATAAATTATGTAATCGAACCTTGATGAATCTACTTTCATATGGAAGTAACGAAACAATCATAGGAACAGTACAGTAAGAGATATTCGGGTTCTTGTGGAACAGGGCCAGAACAGTTTCTGGATTCCCTGTTCCGACTTTGGAAATTCACTATAAATTGACCAGAGATAATTATGGGTCATACCATATATTTATGGATTCCTCTCTGAGTCTAGTTTCCATAGAAACAAACGGCATCAGTATTGAAGCTCTGTGCAGAGAGATATCCAAGTCGTAATGGGAAAAGGTCAGTGTAGTCGACTCCTGTAACATGGGAGACTTTGACTAATAAACTGTACTAATTGGCCCAACCAAAAATTCTAGAAAAAAATACATAGGTGGGGACCTGAGTCTAGTTTCAGGGAAAAATCACAAAACTGATTTTAGAGTTGTGAAACTCAAGATATGATTTTTGAAGCGACTAGTACTCAGACTGGGCAGTGTCTGGAAATTTTTCAAAGTTTGTTAACATCTCGTGTCCGACTCCGGTGTCGGTCTCGGGTTCGGGGTGTTACACTAATTAACTATCATTTATTAATGCGGAAGTAATTTGTGAACCATTTTTAAACTTTTTTAAGGTATTTAAACCTAAGGGTATTTTGACCATTTACCACCTAAGGTTAAACTATCTTGATTTTATTTCTAAATAGTTACCAACCTTCCTTTAGCCAAAGTATGCAAGCCCTAAAAATGTTAGCTTAATTTGAGTTTATTTACTATGTCTAATTCATGTTTTATTATTAGGGACTAAATCGTAACTTTTACAATCTACTGCAAAATTTAATATCCAATGTCAATTACAAGTAAAATAACACTAATCCGAAAAGCATCACAATGCCTCTATATAGTCTCTAAAGTAAATTTCTTAAGCCACTACTGAGCCTTATTCTTGGATCGCCTTTGCACTCGCTTCTCGACTCCTTACACCTAGAAATTCTCTACCCGAAATGTAAGGGTGTGAGCTTAAAAAGCTCAGTGAATGATAATAAAAACATCAAGTAATATGCACCCAATCATGCATAAATCAAAGCAATTAAGCATTAAATTTTCAGTCACAACATGTTAACATTTCACCATAACATCACATGCTATTTCAAGAATTAAAAATCAATTTTTCCATGGCATGTAAAATTATCTATTAACACATAAATATTCAATTATATTGGTACAATCAATCAATTATGTTGGCATCATAGAACCATGAAAATAAGTAAACGTGTGACCATACATTCGATAAACGGATCTTTGAACTCCCACAAATCAAATACAATCTTCCGTATTGAGTTGGCGGAAGCGACACGCTCCCTTATAGCTCCTCAAATAACCCGATGAGTGGAGACTCAAGCTCAACACTCCCTTATCTACTCAAAACAAATCAGTCCAATAAAAACCATATGCTCACAATATCACAAATAATGGTGACTACTCACAAATCCTATGGCATGCCAACTATATCCAACGGATCCACCATGCAATGCCAATATAATCATACATGCAAGACATAAAATTTGTTGTTTAATCATTTAATGTAGGATGTTAAAATGCAATTAAAAGCATGTTGCTAAGTAAATTTAACATAAATAAAATTAAGCATAGCAAATATCATTTTCCCAATATGAATAT
Organism: Gossypium hirsutum; assembly: GCF_007990345.1. Taxonomy (NCBI): domain Eukaryota; kingdom Viridiplantae; phylum Streptophyta; class Magnoliopsida; order Malvales; family Malvaceae; genus Gossypium; species Gossypium hirsutum. The sequence goes on along the minus strand of NC_053437.1, from coordinate 22,135,982 downwards.
ACCAATTAGAATACCTTTATCAAATGTTCAATAAATCAACAATTCATAAAATAAAACCTATTTTAGCAAATTCAACCATTCAATATGCAATTAAGTCATTAATAACACCAATTAAACTTTTAGTTTAACACATAATAAGGCCAATTTACCAAATTTCCCCTAATATCATTCACCTCCACACTTAGCTCTTTAATAAAAAAAAAGAAGAAAAATGTTCAAACAAGCAAATTTGAGCTTCAATTCTAATTTGCACATTCCTCCTCTTGATGTGGAGATTTAACAGAGACAAAGTATGCATTACAAACTAACAATAGCAACAAGAAACATGAAGTTTGATAAAGTATGCAAATATAATTCATTCCTCTAAACTACCTTACCGATGTTGCACAATAAAGCCGAAATATGGAATTCCTCAACTAAACTCCCTTTTTAGCACCTCAAACCACTTTTAAGCTTCATTTCTAGTCCAATAACATGCATTATAAGTGTTAATTTCATCATTTAATCTGTTTCATAATTTTTTCCAAAAAATCATCCATGTTCTTGATCAAATTCGAGTTTCTCAAAATTTTTCCATAAAACGTGTTTGAGCTTAGACATCCATTAATATTTGGATTCCAACTCAAAATTAAAGATTCACCATTGTTGATTCTCAAGTTCAAGAAAGAAGAAATTAAAGTTGAAAATCCATTGTAATCACTTTAATTAACAATAATGATTGAAATTAACTTAAAAACAAGTTTAGAGATGATGGTTACCTTCAATTGAACTCAAGTAATTGATTTGGAAGTTTGAATCAAAATGCTTGAAGAAATTCGAATGACTTTTTGCCTAACTTTGAAAATTATTTCGAGAGATTTTAGAGATAATTTTGGGAGAGAAAAGATTTAGTTCTGTTCTCAAATATTTGGTTTCTAAAAACAAGCAAAAAGAGAGAGAGAAAAAGCTCTCAATTTGGATGAAAAATGAGTGAAACGTGAAATAGTTGAAGAGTTTTTAAAACTGAAAACCCCCATCTGGTTTTCAAAATTTGGGGAATTTGCCATCAGGCCACTCCCCATTTTCCCTTGTTTTACAATTTGCTCATTCCCCTCCAAAATTCCAAAAATATGGTTTATTTGCTATAAAATCTCTTACACATTTCCCTTATTTTTTAAATTAGTCTCATTTAATTAATATTTTAAATCACCCAATTAAACCCTCATTTAAAATTATTTTTAAATTACAATTTAACCCAAAATAATTATTTTACCCAAAAATTATTTAAAACCATAAAATTTATTTTTATAAAAATATTTTTATTTCAAGAATATTATTTACCAGTTTTTAGATAAAATTAAGCTAACTAATTAAGAATATAAATCACTAATTAACCCGATTAATTCCTAATTTTCACTCGAAACTCTATAAACTTACTTGAAACTACTAGACCTATTTTTGGAGCTTTACAACTCTCCCCTCTTAAAAGAAATTTCATCCACGAAATTCACCTAAATCAAACAAGTGCAAATACTGACGTTTAATGATATCTTCTGACTCCCAAGTGGCTTCCTCAGTCTTGTGGTTAAGCCACAAAACTTTTACCAATAGATCCATCTTATTGCGTAGGACCTTGACCTCATGATCTAGGATTGCAACCAGTTTCTCCTCATATGAAAGGTTAGATTGAACCTCAATCTCCTCAAGAGGAACAACATGGGAAGGATCCGATCTATACTTAGCATGGTAACATGAAAGACATCGTGAATGCGCTCAAGCTCAAGGGGCAACAGAAGACGATAAACAACACGTCCAATCCGCTCAATAACCTTGTAAGGGCCAACGAACCTCGGACTGAGCTTACCCTTCTGCCCAAACCTTAAAAACCTTATTGAAAGGTGAAACCTTCAAAAACATCTTATCATCATCCTGATAATCGATATCTTAATGTCTCAAGTCAACATAACATTTCTGCCTATCAGAAGCAGCCTTCAACCATTCACAGATAAGTTTTGCCTTGTCCACAATGTCACGAACCAAATCGGGACCAAAATTCCTCTTTTTCTCTATGCCAGACCAACATAGTGGAGTCCTACACTTCTTACCATAAAGTGGCTCAAATGAAGTCATTTGAATACTCTTCTGATAACTGTTGTTAAACGCGAACTCAGCCAATGCCAAATGACGATCCCAATTGCCACAAAAATTAATAGCACAACTTCGAAGCTTATCCTCGAGAATCTGGACCACTCTCTCAGACTGACCCTCTGTTTGTGGATGATACGCTGTACTAAAGTGAAGCTTTGAACCCAAAGCCTCATGCAACGTCTTTCAGAATCTCGACGTAAACCATGGATCTTAATCTGATATGATAGAATTTGGAACTCCATGCAATCTAACAATCTCCTTGATGTCAATCTCGGCCAATTGTTACAAATTGAAGGTCGTATGCATAGGTAATAAATGCGAACACTTCATAAACTGATCCACTATTACCCAAACAGAATCCATTTTAGATGGAGTTGTAAACTAGAAAATATATAGGATTTTTCCTATATAATTCATTACCTTTTTACTTAAATTGGTTGTTAAAACCAAGTAATTATTTAATAAATTAATGAAATATGAGAAAATATGAAATTAGGACATGGAAATTATTAAAATGTGATTTTATGCCATATTATATAGTTTTTATGCATAAAATGGCTTATTTTATATTAGTTTGAGCATATTATATTTTTAAGCTATAAAGTGGGCCATGCATGATTAAAATTAAATAATAAAATATAAATTTATATTTAATATTTTATTTTAAATATTTTATTAATAAATTGGGTTTTAATTAATTAAGTAAATTAATTAATTAAAGTGGTTAAAATTATATTATTTGGTCCCCTAAACTATCTACTATTTTTGGACAGGTCTGAGAGTTTTCTTCTAAGTGCAAAATTGTCCAAATTGGGGACCAAGTCAACCCAATTTTCGGCTGCACATGGCTGATCATAAATCAATTTTTGGTTCAATTGCACAAGGTCCTTGAAGAGGTAAAGAAATCAGAGATTTTTTTGAATATTTGCTGGTGACCGAGTCTTAGTCCTGAGTTGTAGTGGCACTCAAATTGACCAAGAATCAAACAGAATCAGCCACATTTCCTCAATTCATGGCCGGCCATCCTTGGAAGAAGTTTCAAAAGATGGACACTCCTATTTTTAGTAAACTAGCTCCCTTGCCTCACCTATAAATAAGAGCTCATTTTTCACTTTTTCAATCATCCCTCACTCATTCATCATTCTCTCCTCTCTCAACTCTCTTAGCTGTCTTTCCCCCTCAGACCTATCATCATCCTTGCATAAGGATTTTTAGCAAAATTAGCTTCTTAAAGAACCCTTGGTCTCCACCTTGGAGAACAATCAGCAAAGGAGCAAAGCAAAGAAGCGAAGGAGCCTCGTCAGTTAGAGTCTTGGGTGACAGCCACTCTGAATTGGGTTTGATCTTTCTTTTCATTAATTTAATCTAAAGATGTTTGCTATGTGTTCTTTGTTCTTTTTTACAACAATGTTAGCTTAATTTTATTTAAGCTAGGATGATTGATATGATTAAATAATATTTATTTGATTCATGCTTAAAATGTTTGTGCCTCAATCGATCATGTTTTTAATTAAAATCAAGTCATTATTTCATTCATATGTGATTGGAATGCACCTGAATTAGCTGAGCGATCCTGACCAGATGACGGCTAATGGATACATAATTGAAATGTGCATGCTCAATTTAGATCCTGACCCGATTAAATTGTAGGTTGCATTACAACTCTGACCAAGCTCTGTTATCTGCATAGTTTTTAGATTTGTGTGATTAAATTGTTTCAAACCTAACACGTCCCTATTACTTCACAGGAATACTAAGAAACCCTTAGTAAATAAGGATCATTAAAATGCGTATTTACTAAGTAAAGGATTCCGAATGGACTTAATGTGGATTCCAAACTCATGAAAGATTGAGCTGCCATGGAATGTTTTCCCGAATTTTATTAAGCATGTTGATAATAAATTTAGTTTAATTAAAGTAATTTTTTGTAGTTTATTTATGTTATAATTTTTGCAAATTGTGTTTAATTTTACTAAAATCTATTTCATTTAGTTTGCATACTTAGGATAATTTGCATTAAGGATCATTGCATTTAGTTTAATATATTTTAATCACCACTTCTCAATTATATTGTGTTTGTATTTACCAAATTGTTAATATAATTTTACAAATTAAGTGACTTAGCACAAATACAATCCCTGTGGAGACGATAACTCGATACTTACTTATTACTTGATAACAACTGTGTACACTTGCACAAACCTACACGTTACAGGAGTCAACGGCAAACCCAAAACAAAATCCATCATGATCTGCTCCCATTTCCACTCTGGAATCCTAATCAGGTGAAGTAACCTAAACTAACGTTGATGCTCAGCTTAAACCCTCTAGCAGACTAACCATCTAACAACAAAATCAGCTATTAATACATCTTGTTCCCACCAGCTCCTTTTTCAACCCTGGCCACTAATACAAAACTCGAATATCCTAATACATCTTGTTCCCACCAGGATGCATAGCACATGAACTACTCTTTTAACACCCCAAACCTGACTTAGGATTTATGGGCAAATCTGGCGTGTCACATTGGAGTGTCTTTCGAAAATTGAACTTATTGGTAAAAACTTGTTTCTAAGTTTATAAAAACCCCTTAACGAATAACAAACAAATCACTAGTCAAAATGTTTGCCTTATTAATTGCTATTGTTATATTAAGTTGATTTTAAATGCAGAAGCATTTGAAAACTTTAATGTTTAAAGTTCGTGTCTTTCAAAACAATAATTATTTTGAAAATTTGTTTTCACTTCACTAGGAGTATAAAATATGTAAGCGAAAGCCCAATTAAAAATTTAAAACCAAATTAATGGCTTTATTACAAAACAAAACCCAACTTATAATTTAAAGTAAAATAGAAACAAGCGTGAACAGCAGCAGTTGTGTGGCCACCTCCGAGTCCCTCACAGCATCGAATCACCTAAGACTGAGGATTACCTGCACAATTTAGAGGAGAGGGTGAGTTTATGAAACTCAGTGTGTAATCCCCTACCAAACAGTCAGCATACAACATGCAGTAACAGTCTAGGCCTAAGCCCTATTCAGTAACGGTACAGTGTGGCCTTAGCCCGATACAGTAATAGTGTGGGCATTAGCCCAATACAGTAACAGTGTGGGCCTTAGCCCAATACAGTAACAGTGTGGGCCTTAGCCCAATACAATAACAGTGAGGGCCTTAGCCCAATACAATAATAGTGTGGGCCTCAGCCCAATACAATAACAGTGTGGGCCTTAGCCCAATATAGTTACTAGTACAATGCAATAATGCAACCCATCCCAATCCAACCAACACACCACTCCGTACCACCAACACACCATGTGGGGATAAAATTGACCCACATAGCCAACACACCAATATCACAGCAAAGTTGCTAGTAATAGTATCGCAGCAAAGCTGATAGTAACAGTATCGCAGGAAAGTTGCCAGTAACAGTATACTTCCTCCATAACAATATCCCAACCCCATGCAGTATGTCATGTCCTAAATCATATGTGTTGCAGAATGTCATACTCATTCATAGTCATACATATCATAGAGCAAATCAGTTATACATAACATAAGGCCATATCAATCATTTCATCTCCTAGGGGTATAACAGTCAATTTACCCTATGGAGGTATTTTGGTCATTTTACCTTTCGGGGGTATTTCGATCATTTTACCCCATAGGGGTATTTCGGTCATTTTACCCTATCAGGGTATTTTGGTCAATTTACCCTATGGGGGTATTTCGGTTATTTTACCTTATAAGGGTATTTCGGTCATTTTACCCTATGGGGTATTTTGGTTATTTTACCTTATAGGGGTATTTCGATCATTTTACCCTATGGGGGTATTTCGATCATTTTACCCTATGGGGGTATTTCGGTCATTTTATTCTATGGGGGTATTTTGTTCATTTTACCCTATGGGGTTATTTCGATCATAACAGTGTAAATGGGCCCAAGGCCCATTATTGGGCCTGTGTGGGCCCACACGCTCGTGCGGCCCGCTCTGCCCAAATTTTACCACGACTATGAGATCTACATAGCCTAATCCAGTATTCGCCACAAATCGTAGATTTCATCTATGTGGGGCCCATGAGCCCATTAAGCCCACCAGCCCATTTTGGCCCAATGTGGCCCATTACGGCCTAAGCCCATAAAAACGCTCATGGAGGCCTCTACAGTCCAACACCATGTTTTATGGACTCCGTTTACCGCACGAGCATTCATACGCTCATATGGCCTCGAACGCCGTCATTTTTGGCTTTTCGAGTTTTCCCAATTTGCAGATAAGGGGGTGTGATTATAGACCTAGATTCTATTTGCCGAGAAATCTCCCACGCCTTGGAAATCGACACTTGACCAACAACCTCCAATTAATCACTTGCATAGTTAAACCATCAAATGAGCACAAGTGATCATAACCGATACTTACCACAACCTTTGATTGAGTGAAGAGGGAAATTCGCCTATCCAAATGCAATCACAAACCTTCAACCCTTTGAAAAGTTCCTAAGCACCAACCAAAACTGGTAAGCACTTAATCAACAGATAATAAAGTAACTCTATACTATTACCCTTACCAAAACGCGAAAGATAAACAAACTACGAAAAGTGAGACACACGATCGGCCCCCTAAAGAAAGGAAGATTCGGCAACAAGAAAAAGAAAGAAAAAGATGAAAGTAGGGAAAATCAGAAGAGTAAATCGATAGTAGTGCAACAAAACAAGGAACGGTAGAGAGGATAGTTTCAAAAGAACAGCAAGAGGAGAAAGGTGTATTCGGCAATCAAAGAGGAGAGAAACCGAAAAGAAAGAAGAAAAAGAAAAGATGAGGGGGGAGAGCATACTCGGCCAAAAAGAAAATAGGTAAAAAGGAGAAGAGCAGTCAAAAGAAAACGAACCCGAGAGGTACACCAAAACATAGCAAAAATTGGCATCTACAAGTAGGGAGAGGAAAACCACACAAAATTGGCATGAAAAGTATAACAAAAACTATGCTGAATGCCCACTAGTCGAATTTTCCTGAGTAACAAGTTCCATTTTCGGTACCACTCCCCTCTCCCCTCACTTTCCTTGATTTTCTCCTAAAATCACTCCCCTTATCCCTCCTTGAATCACTCCACCAATTTCTCCTCAACTCCCCCAATAACTTCATTCAAATTCCATTCAAACACCCCTTAGCTGTGTTTAAGTCCAACTCCACTTCCTACACAGCTCCAGCAGCAAAATAAATACTCCAATGCGTAACCTAGGACTTGAACCTCAAACCTCAGAATTACACAACAGGCCACCTTACCACTAGACCACAAACTCTTTTGTATCATAAAACAAGCACTATTATTAGTAAGGCCTATATGCCAGTGTTCAGATTCATTTAAAAGCAAAACTAAAGATTCTGCAGAAGCCATGACTTGAACCCTTGACTTTTCAGACACTTCCAAACACTCCTAAATCACTTAACCACTGAAGCAGACATTCATTTATGTCACTTCCTTGCACAACTAAATATTTATGTGCAGTCTCCTAACTGTTCCCTTGTTCAAAACCTCTTTCTTCTAGGCCCAAAATTCGGGGTGTTACAACTTTGAGCCTCGATAAGAATCAAGTGTCTTAGATCCTCGTCCAACAGAGTAGACATCCGACCTCAAAAGTAAAGAACACCATCAGAATTGAGATAAAAATCTCCAAGAACACCTAACTAAACCTGACAGATACGACACGCCAAACTCTCATCAAACGACTGTCTCTCGAATCTACTGTGCAAGGGTCAAATTTACATGAAGCACAATCAATAAACCACCATTATTTGATATCTAGATAAATTAGCCCTGAAACTTTATATTTTTCCCTTGAATACACTCAGTATATAAAGTTCACATTGGCCTCATCTTTCAAGCAGTCCAATTCTCTTCATCACCCTCTATTAGAAATAGATTGAAAACAAAAGAGAGTGTTACTTACCAAGAAATTTAAAATAGCTAAGTTTGTAAAACTTGCAATAACAATGGCAAGAAAGAAAGTTAAGCTTGCCTGATAGAAAATAACAATACTCAAAACACTAGCTTGAAGAAAAAGGGGTTAGGTTTTGTGAAGAAAGTTAAGTCAACCACTCTATCATTTGGTGGTGATAGTGCTCAAGTCTTACACGTCACCTTCGAGACCAAAGTCCCTCATTTAGTGCTAGCTCAAGTGTTGCAGCCAGCCATGGAATGCCTTCTTCCAAGACTTTTAGCCAGGGTTAATTTTAATAGTTAAACTAACAGAAAAGGAACTGCATGCAATAGTGAAATAGGGCCATTTGTTGACAAAAAATCTCCACAAAATTTCCACCATGAAGTTTAGTTTCCTTTCTATCTTGTTGGTTTATCTCCAATAGGTCGCCATATCTACAAATTTTTATATAATTAAATATGACTAAAATTATTAGTTTCTTTTCCTTCCTTTTTTATTTGTGGCCTCATCATTAACAATAATTAAATATGCTTAATTATATATATGAAAGTTAGTGGAAAATATATATCATCTTCTCAAACCAAACCGAAGAGGAACAAAAATAGGCTATCTCTCCACCATGACTGACCTTTGAAAATAAGGTAAGCAAGTGATTTTCCTTAGCAATTTTTATAGAAATTTCAAGTATGAAACATGGTGTAGTGAACCCATTATCTATTTTTTTTCCATTATTAATCTTAGCTCAAATTGCCACTAGAACGGACTTTGTATAATTGAGCTTAAAAACATGAAACTCATGGTAGTGTAAGCTAGATTATGTGAAGATCATGGTAAAAATGAAATGGATTAGTTTGGTGTCACTACACTGTTAATATTTTTAGTGACAAAATAGTTGTGACAATAAAGAATTTTGTCACAAATAGTTGATTATTTGTTACAAATTTTACTTGTGACACTAGTAAAATAAGTACTTGTGATTCATTGATATTTGGTCACTATTATGACAATCGTTATGATGGTTTAAATTACGTAACATGTAAATTGCCCCTATAAGTGTTAATTGTTACCAAATATGTTGGCCACCTCCTATTCATCACTATTAAAATGCTAAAAATTGGCGTCAAGTTCTATTTTCTTGGAAATGATATGATAGTGAAAACATATCTACTAGTCAAAATCATTAACCATTTTTGTGACGATACAATTTTTGTCACTATAAATTTTTGTTTTTATAATGATGGAATTGTGATAGTTTAAATTACATCACAAGTAAATCATCATTGTAAGTGTTAATTGTCACCAAATCCAGTCGTCACTACCAATTATTCATTAATTAAATGCTAAATTTTGGCACTAAGTTTTTTTTCCCATGAAATGATGTAATGGTGACAAACATATCTAATAGTTACTCTTATTAACCATTATTGTGATTGTAATTTTTTTGTCACTATAAATTTTATTTTTTTTGTAATGCTGTAATTGCGAGATTTCAAATACATCACATGTCAATTGTTACAATAAGTGTAGAATTATGACAAAATCCATTTGTGACTAGTGTATTGCCCAAATTGTCACCAAGTTTTGATTTCAAGAAATGTAATACTGACAATATAACAAGTAGCCACTATTAATAATTATTATTGTGACCTTACAATTTTTGTCACTATAAAAGTTACTTTTTATAATGATATAATTGTGATGATTTAAATTACATCACAACTAAAGCATTATTTTAAATGTGTAGTTAGGACCAAATCCAATTGCCACTACGAATTCATCACTAATCAGAACTATTTTGTGCATAAACTACTTAGTGTTTTTTATAAACAAATGTTAGTATGATTTTAATTTATAAGTTTAGTTTGAATATTAATATTTAAAGTTTTAATTTCTCATATATTTTAGCTAATTTATTTCCTTTTGATTAATGCTTGCTCTTCCCTTCTAGAAATGTCACGATTGGAATTTTTAAGGTCAAACTTTTTAAATTTTGATAAAAAATTATTTTAAATATTTTTCTTAATTAAAATTTATAAAAAAATATTTAAAAATTAATTTTTTGACAGCTTTTAAAAAATAAGAAAATATTTTTAGTAGATTTAAATTTTATATATTTAAAAATAGATTTATTTGTTAGAAGAATTATTATAAAAATAAATTTAACATTTGTGACACAACTTGTTATAATGATTTTGCAGCTACCAAACCGAAAATGGCATAAAATTTTAAAATATAGTCGACACCAATTTTGTTTTATCTAGTTGTGAATGGCCACCTAATAATAACCATCTTTTCAAATAATATTCATGGCATTTGTTATTAAAGGGATACTATTTAATCACGTGTTATCCAAAATCCTAAAAACATGTTTGAATAATTCTAATAAATATTTTTATTTTTATTTTTATTTTTATTTTTGGGAGTGTAATAGAATTTTATGAATCGACAATTTATTATCACTTGGAAATATTGCCTTATCTTTTTGAACTCATAAATTTAAAAAATTCTAGTAAATATTCCAATTTTTATTTTTGGGAGTTTATTAGAATTTTATGCCTTAATGATTTATTATCACTTGCAAAATTTTCCTTATTTAAAAAAAATAAAAAAAATTCTAGTAAATTTTCCATTTTTTATTTTTGGGAGTTTAATAAAGTTTTTTTATTTTCCCTTCCTTTTATTATTTTCTTCCCTTTTTTATTTTGTTTTTCTCTATTCTCCCTTTCTTCTTCTTCTTCTTATTCTTCTTAAACTCCAATTTGGCCTTCTTCACTGTCGGAGAGAGCTCGACTTTGGACCACTACCTTCTTTCATCTTGATGAGCCTTTCCACCATTCGTATCTTGGAATGGAGGTTCAAAAGCTCTCCAAGGTTGCAAGCTTCAAGGCTTTATCCCTTGTTCTTTCTTAGTTTCTCATTGTTAGAGTTGTGTGACCACAATTCTAAGAGATTGCTTGCAAGTCAAGTTAAACAAAATATATTTTCTTTTTAGAAGATTTAGTATTTATTAATATAATATATGTAGCATTTATCAGTATAAATATTTTACATTGATTAGAATTAGGTTTTTTCAACCTCTAAATAGATGTCGTCGAAACTCCTCTTTTATCATTGAATACGAAATTAGTGAATTTTCTTCTTCTCTTCCCGTGGTTTTTTCCTCGAAAGGGATTCCATGTAAAATCTGTGTGTTCTATTCTTTCTTTCCTTTTCTTTGCAAACTTTCTACATTGCCATTATAGACGTTCAGTTTTTAACAAATTAGTATCAAAGCTTTTCGGGTTGCTTGTTTTCGATCACGGTAGTGACAACAATGAAGTATGATATTCCACTGTTGGATGGAAACAACAGATTCTCGTTGTGGCAGATAAAGATGCAGACAATTCTTGCGCAGATAGATTTAGAGGATTCACTGCTAGGGGTAGATAAGATGCCTTTGACATTAACGGAGGAAGAGAAGAAGCATAAAGATCGAAAGGCTTTAACGCAATTACATCTAAGTTTGTCGAATGAAATTCTACAGGACGTGATGCTACAGCAGCTATGCATGTCGAAAACCCTAACTAGCAAGTTGCACATGAAGTAGTGCCTTTAAGCTCACCATTTGGAAGAATGTGTGTTTGTGCACGAAGACTTAACTGTGTTTATAAAAACTCTCTCGGACCTAGAGGCCATAGAGGTTTAGTACAATAAAGAAGATTTAAGGTTAATTCTACTTTGTTCGTTGCCCCCGTCTTATTCAATCTTTAGAGGTACAATTTTCTATAGCTGCAAATCTCACACAATTGATAAAGTCTATGCTTACTTAACATCGTATGACAAGATGAAACATCTTGTGTCTAGATCTGACTCTCAATGAGAGGGTCTCATTGTTTGTGGAATTCATGTTGAGAATTCATGTCAAGGTGGAGATTGTTAGAGTTGTGTGACCCAAATTCTAAGAGATTGCTTGAGAGTCAAGTTAAACAAAATATATTTTCTTTCTAGAAAATTTAGTATTTATTAATATAATATATTTAGAATTTATTAACATAATATATTTAACATTGATTAGAATTAGGTTTTTTCAACCTATAAATATATGTAGTTGAAACTCATCTTAATGATTCGAATTCGACAGTAGTGAATTTTCTTATTCTCTGTTCGTGGTTTTTTTTCGAAAGGGTTTACATGTAAAATCTGTGTGTTCTATTTTTTTTCTTTTTCCTTGCAGTCTTTCTACATTGTCATTATCGACGTTCAATTTTTAACCCTCTTTTTTTTTGGTTTAACACAAATATTTTCTATTTTGTATGTTTTGTGTAAGGGCTTACAAAATTTTTTATTTGTTTCTTGTATTAGTATTTGAGTTTAGTAAGGATGACGAATGTGTTATTGATGGTAGGGTTGTTTGATGGCTACTAGTATGGTGCACCAAACTCGGTCGGGGCAGTTCGACCCAAATTTTGAACGTCATGTTAATCACTGAAGTGACTCTCCATAAAAGCACCACAAAATACACAATCCAACAAGTCACACAACACTATCATAACATAATTCATATTTAAAGTAATCCTAATTGCTTGCCTTTCTAAACATACCATTAAAACAATGCATAAAATTTTAATTTTTATGGGCACCTGCGAACCCACCTCGCAGCGAACCTAGCTAAAACCCTAAGAGCACGCAGACAAATAGCGAGCACCAGCTCGCGAACTACCCTCCAATACCTAGCTCAAAATTGGCCCTGCGAACACCAGGTTTGTATCCTACCCTAGATCTTCAATGATTAGCGAACCCCTATCATTGGTGAACCTTGACACACATCTCCCTTTGTTTTAGAAGACTGCTTAGGTGAATAGTCACTCGTGAACCCCCTTTCCTTGGTGATCCTACTTCTTGGCACACCCTCCATGTTTTGGCGCAATCTATGTCTGGGAGAACCCATCACATTGCAAAATACTATCTTTTGCAAAATCCAACCTGATTGGAGAATACCCTATTGGTAAGCTCGTGATTATGGCAAACTCTCCCAAGGTTTAACTCTATATTTTGGTGAACTATACCCCCAACAAAGTTCATTTCACTTGAAAACTTTTAGTTGATTTATACAACAACTCATTCACAAATAGGAAAAGTCTTTACCCCTTGTGACCCCTTTAACACTTGCAATCCCCAGTTCGCACTACCCTTAGGCGGTTCGTAGGCGTTTATTCAATCATGTTTTATTTACATTTCATGCATCCTAAGTTATTATTTTGATTCAAAAATACAAGAGATGTAATGACCTGCCTTAATATGTGACGATCTCCTTGGGCTACATAAGTTCCTTAGTTCATCAAGTTATTAATCATTCAAAATGTAGTCAAATCCAATCAATCACGCATTCAATAAAGCAATTATAAAGTCCAAAAATCCAAAATTAAACAATCCGCAATGTCCGATTACAACCCATCAAATTTATTTAAAAGTATAAGTCTAATTCATATCTTGAAATAGTCCCACATTACCTTCCACTTTGGGTTTGAAAACACATCACATACTTAAAAGAAGTTTCCTTGCAATGGATCACCAGATTGCCACAATTCATCATTATTCTGCGAGCTATTTATCTACAAGGTATATGGAAGAAGTGTCAACTTTTTGAAGCTGAGTGAGAGCTTAAGCATACAACACACAAACACATCAATCATGGTAGAATTTAGTCATACTGTAATAGTTCACATAAAATAAAATAATTATACACATAAAAGTGATATAATAGCAATTTGTGAATGTGAAGCATAATCATAATTTGTATGTGATTTATAAGGTGTGGGTTCTAGCTTGTATAATTTGGTGTTAAATTGTACTTCTAGTGGTTTTAATTAATATTTAAGCTTTCTGGTGGGATTGTTTAAATGGCTAAATAGGTGGTTTATGGGTAACTGAACCAAGTACATTTCAAGCCCTAATTAATTAGCATGAATGCAAAATTTGGCATGGTTGTCTAATTGATTGTGTGCTTGGTATTGAAAAGATTTAAAATGGTTGATATGATTTTAATGGTTGTTGGTTGTGTGTATAGCATGTCATTCAATGAATTATTGTTTGAATGTGTAGATAGTATGTTTGATTATGATGTCATACCATGGATGATTGAAAGCCTGCAACCTTAGCTCTGGAATGATTATTGTAGCATGTTTTTATGCTGATGAATTGATTATGATACGTAGCTTGATAAAATGCCATTGAATTGATTATGAAACTATATACATGCTAAGCATACCATTCGATTGAATTAGATATAATTTTGTAAATATGTGTAACATGCCAAAGAATTGAAATGGAACTGGTGCCATAATACGCTCATTGCTTGTATGCCATAATGCATGTGCATGGGGTGGGATATTGAGGTTGACAAAGGAGTTCCGTGAAGTATTGATGATAGTTAAGTTCGCATTATATTCGAGTATGCTATTAGCATGATGCAATACAAAAAGGTTCCCACCTCAACCATCCGCTACACACCACAGGTTCCCTAGAACCTGTCTGCAAAACTCCAACATAAGCGAGCAAAGCTCAATGTGGTAGAAACCACCATATAACATAAATGTAGAAAACCTGTCGAATAACTTATAATGCGATAAAATTGCCAATCCCCTCGATACTCTTGGTGTAGTGTACTGACTACATATAAATGCAGACTTAATATGCCGCCAGAACTCCACAGAACTCTTCCGTCAACCATAAAAATAACCCACCCCAATGCACAGGTAATATGTCATACAATCTTATACACAACAATAAATCAATATTTTCTCATTTAATTGACATTTTCAACATATACCCTCAATTATAAAATACTTGCAGTGAATGGAAATAATAGTCCAACTTTTCAATTTACCAATAAAATGACATCATTCAACAAATTACAATTTCATGTTGATTTACAACTTTTCTTTGTGTGCATGTATAGCGGTCTTTTGAACATATCATAACAAATCACTTGTACGAATATATCATGCATAAGTCTTATTTAATTAAAAATCATGTTATACATGCAACCCAAACATATATCAAATTAACCAATCATTCATAACAATGCCTATCATTTAATCATTCAGTTAAACTAGAAAAATGCTACCACGCCAAATAGTTAGGGCTCAAAAAGTACATGATTCGACCACTTAAAAATTTAATTACTTAACTATAGGTCAAGCCCTATCAGCAAGTTAAAATATCAATTATATCATAATAATTATCATTATCAATCAAGTTTTTGAGTTTATCACGTACACCTTATTTTACGCTATTTCGTCGCACACTAGCGAATCTTGTGATTTCTCTAATAAACTTTAAAACAGACCTGAATTAAATCAAATTAAAAAAATCAGTATAGAATCAATTAATACAGCTCTTAAATAGCCCCTAAACACCCACTTATGGGTTTGATCCAATCGTCACAATTACATCTATTTTTCAAATCCAAACTAGTTAGATTTCTTACATTGTTTTGATGCGAATCATACATGCAAACATCTTTTGGCTTTATTGTTGATTTGGAGAATTTGGGTCAGCTCCTAATAGATTTAAATACTTGGAAATAAGTAGCTAATCTTGATTAAAATTATTCATTTAATCAATCCATAACCTTTTCCAAAAATCTAAGTCAAAACAACAAACTAGTTTATGATTACCCATACTTACGCTTCCCGAATGGTTAGATCTGAATTGCCAATTGATCAAGAATGATTTTACCTAATTAAAATGTGATTAAAGGCTAATTATGAGGGATTAAAGAACCTAAAATCATGCTAGAAAAATATGAGAAATAATTAAAGAAAAACAACCCCCTTTCTTGCCCATAGGCGCACGCACCACCACTTGCAGTAGCCAAATTGGGGTTGATTTAAACCCACTTTTTAAATCAATTAAAAAGTAAGAAAAATACAAATTAAATATTTAAAAAACCTAAAAATTATAGAGCATGAATTTTGGGCTTTAACCTCACAAGATTCATCAAGAAATTGAAAGAAAACAAGAACTTACACAACTAGGTGAAAGTGGCAGCAAAGGGGTTCTTTTGGGGAATCAATGGAGCCGATCTTGAGTGCTAAAATTTTAGAATTAGGGCTGGAAATTTTATGATTAAGTGACAGCATAAAGAAGAAAATAATGGTGCAAGAAGCCATTTGTAACTCCCTGAAATTTGGGCCTAGAAGTATTGGGCCCTGAGCAAGGGAACAATTAGAAAACTATGCACAAAAGTATGTTTGCTTTAGTGGTTAAGGGTCTTGAGAGGAGTTGGAAAAGTCCTGGCTTCAAAGCTGGGCTTTAGCAAAATTTTTGGTTTTAAGTGGATAAACCCCTGGATGCTTGGATGTAGGCCTTTTAAATTATTGTGTTAAAAAATGTCATAAGGAAGCATGTGGTCTACTTGTTGTGGCGTCATTAAGGTTACAAGGGAGCTTGGGTTCAAGTATTGGATCTTGCAATTTATTTTGGTTTTTCTTTTAAAGGAACCTGAACTTTAGCCTTTAGACATTTTATTTAATTAAAGATAAAATATGACACAAATGAGCTGGTGGCAAGGAGGTAAGTGGCGTGTTGAGCTATTGAGGAGGGCTTGGGTTTGAATCTCATTGCAAGCAATAAGGAAATTTATTTTGCTAGCATGAGGTGGCATGAGTTTGAGGTGGTTTCGAACTCTGTTGGGTGAGAGTTTGAATGGGTCTTGGAGGTCGTTATGGAGGATATCAAGGAGGGGTAAATGGAGAGATTTGAGGTGATTTTCAAGGTATTTGGAGGAGAGGAGTGCTAGGGGAACTCATTTGGTTCATTTAGGCAGTTGGGGAGTGTATAGGTGTCGAATTTCCTCTCTAACATTTGGGGTTTTGAACTTCTCTTTTTTTCTCTAGTACTGAAACTAAAATTGACCACTCATGCATCTTTTTGTCGGGTTCCCTCTAGTTCTTTTTGTGCTATGAAACTGACCATTCGTGTTAATCCTTCTCTACATCTCTGCTATGCTCTTTTTCTCTTTATGGTCGAACCTAACATCTATTTTTCCTTACCTCTTTTCTTCTACAATCGGATTCTTTCATAGCCTAGCCGAAACTTCCTTTTCTCATATTTTAATTTTTGTTCGCCTTCTATTCTGGGCCGGCCGTATATCACTGTTGTTTATCCTTCTCTGCATCGATCTACTGCAAAGGTTCTAACTATCGGTAAGTGATCAAAAGCTATACTCTACCTTTCTTTCTCAAAATCGAATAACCTTACTGACAGATTTTTATTTCTTTTCTTACGGCACTCATTAAGTTTTAAGAGGGTTCTTCGGGAGTGCTGAGGCATTCAAGATTCTTCTTTCGTTTTTCAGTTGTATACTTGAAGGGGGTAAGTTGGCTTCTTCATCGATGGTGCTGCATTTTTATATTGGGGCCTTAAGTCTTATAACTTTCATTACTCAGGAAAAAAATTGGTGAGGTCATGTGATCGATTCTTTTGGTGATCCAAGGGCATTAAGCAATTCTCATTCGTTCAAGGTGAGTAGTGAGTGACGATTTGGGTTTAAGTATTGTAAACATTAATGATGGGAAGACTAGAGGTATACCTTGAATGAATGTAAGCCTTGGTGGTGAACTGTTCAGTCAATTTTACAGTCAGGTGTGTAACTGTATACCGTAAATCATTACTGTCGTAAAGCTGAAAGTGTGTGTAATCACACTGTCTCTTCTGTGAATCAGTAAAAGTTGAAAAGCTGAAAAGCCAAAAATACGGTGATTCGAGCCACAAGGGCATTCGAATGATCATGTGGTGAACCGAGCCCACGAATACAGGCATTAGATTGTTGAGGCCACGACGAGCGTTCTTGGTACGAATGGTGTATTGGTTGGATTGGGCGGGATTTCTGTCTGTATATCTGCATCTGATACTGGTTCTGTAATGGGCTTAGGTCCACCTGGTTCTGTTAATGTGCTAAGGCTCACCTAATACTATACCTGTGATGGGCTCAGGCCTAGTCTGTTTCTGCATACCGTATATCTGACTGCTTGTATTGTAAGGGATTACACAATAAGTTTGGGCAAACTTACCCTTCTGTTTAACTGTACAGGTAATTCCCAGCCTTAGGCGATTTGGAGCCACGATAGACTCGGAGATGGCCACACAACTGCACATGTTTTATTCTGTTTTGCTCATTTACTTAAGCAATTTGATTTCAATTCGGGTTGTAATAAGGCCTCTATAATTTCTGGATTTTAAACTTGGGATTTGATGTGATTGTGCTTTTTAACTACTAGAAGTAAAACATGATTTTCCAAAACAATAATTGTTTTCTAACATTACGTTTTTGCACCTCAATTTTTAAATATCACGTTTTCGTAAATCATTTACTTTAAATTAAGCTTCCGCAACAATAAGGTTTTGAAAGTAATAACTTTTTAATAAACCTTGATTGAAAATAAACAAACGCAAACTAAGGTTTTTTACAAATTTTAAATGGCAAGAATTAAATTTTCAAGAAGGGTTTTTAATGAAAACATGGTTTTCGAAAAATACTTCAATGTGACACGCCAAATTCAGCCATAACGTTCAAAATGAAGACAAATTGATGGTGAATCTTGGTGGCTTGGGCGACGACACACAAGGGAATAAAGAAAGAAAATTGAAGAGAAAATAGGAGAGGAAGAGGGTGAATGGCTAGGGTAGGGAAAATTGATTAAAGGCTGAAAATACAAAAAAGGTTTTATTTATACCTAGGGTTCAAGAGTATGGACGACACACACATTAAAAAAATAAGGGATTTTGCAAAGCTTAATTATTTTGCATGAGAAAGAATTCGAACTTGGGACCTCAATTTAATTTTCATGGCTCCACATTTATCAATTAAGCATTGGGCTATTACCTTATATTTGAAATAATTTTGCAATATTTATTTTAAAAACAAGGCGTGTCACATTCTAGGGTTTGATGCATAATTTTCAAAATAATAAAAATGGTGCGATAGAAGAGATTTGAGCTTTGATTTCAAGGAACGTTTCACTAACACTTATCCAACAATACAATACATCATTTATTTCCTAAAAATTCTTAGATAATCCCAAAAATTAGGGCATGACCACTCTCTCTTGATTCACAAACCCAATTCCACTAACCCTCGATTTTTGGGATGTTACAGGTGGCTTTTGGACATTATTGTCAACTTGTATGCATATCATCTGGCAGTATACCTGCACTATTGTATTTGTGGTTTATCCACAACGGGTTTGGGCCCATACCATTTTGGAGTTCGAATAACGGGTTTTGGGAAACTCGTGGTGTGTAGGGGTTGGATGGGTAGGAACTTTTATTGCATTGTATCAGGCTCATGACATATTTTTTTATGTTGAATTATGCATGTATTGAACTGTAGTGAAAATGATAAATTTTACTTGTGTGATTGAATGTATGTTCCACTGTTATTGACTTACATTGAGCTAGTTTAGCTCACCCAATAGTCTTAAGTTCTCAATGAATGCACGAGACTAGGACCAGACCTGACATGCAAACATACGATGAGTTTCAGACTAAACATCTACTTTGATTAATTTCTATTAAGTTTTATTTTGTTTTTGGATAGTAATATTATTTGGACTGTGGTTTGGGTATTTCTTTGATTTGGCTTTTATTTTAATAAGCATACTCAACACATTGATTGGATTCGCATGTATATCTTGAAATCGAAAAATGCTTGTCACTTGACCTAACTAAAAACTAGGGATAAACAAAGATTTTTTGCTACATTGAAAGATAGTAGAAAATTTGCAAAACAAAGCAATAAACAACAATTTTTCCTAAAATCGCACTAATGTCAATAAAGTCAGACTTAATAATAAGGTGGCCGAAATAATGAACATTTTTCGAAGTAACTCAAGCACAGACTACGGTTTTTCCTAAAAGAGATTAACTAAGGTTTTCAAAGGATCGTAAGGTCACTTAGTCACGTCGGTGGCTGTTGTAGCATTCAAGATTTAGCCATAAAGTCTAGGTCAGGTTGGGGAGGTTACACTATAACTATATTTGAGTTTGATTTCATTTATCCATTTTGTGGTTTGAAAGCACATCACATACTTAAAGGAAGTTGCCTTGCAATAGATCACTGGATTTCCAAACTTCAGAACTATCCCGCGACCTATTTATCTGCAAGGTATATGGAAGGAGTGTGAGCTTTTTGAAGTTCTGTGAGTGCTCAAGCATTGATTGGCTGTAAATGTCACAGCAATAATGTGCAAGCATACACTGTCGATGTAAGTATAATAGACAGATATGAGTATGTAAGATATCGATCCCACAGGGATGGTTGTCTTTTATCTATTTACGTCAGTGCAATAACTAGATAGAGACGAGGTAAATTGTGAGTATAGTTGTCGAAGAAATAACTAAAAAACAATAAGATAAAGTATGCTATGGATAAATTGGGATCCTCGACATGAATCTTCTGTAGTATACTAAGTACTCACACGGTATAAAAGATAGGTGATTGTCGATGCAATAAAATTAATGTATATCTTACCAAATTCCATTCTTTGGTTTAATCTGAGACTTAACCATGCACATTAACCTTACCTTCCGGTGAAGGCAATAGGGCACTATTAAGAAAAAGTGGACTAAATTTCTTTAGTCCTTACTCAACTTCCGCTGAAGAACTTATTTGCTTAATCTGTCACTGCACCTTCTAGTGTCAGTGACTGCAATAACACTTCCGTGTTTAGAATATTAAAACTCCCAAGATTAAACAACAAAAATAAGATTTAATAAGATAACATTTAACAAAGCATTCATTGTACTGCCATACAGTAGAAAACATAGATTAATCATTAGCATTTTCAAGAAATGAGAAAGAATCGAATGGAGAATACTATTCCTAGGCTACTCGATTGACCCTGTCAATTTTCCCTTGTTCTGCACTTAGATCTCCTTGCCAGGAGTGGATCTGCATCAGTCTTCACGTTGGCTCACCCAAGGGAAGATCAAGCTGCCATAGCCACAAGCTTCAAAATATGGTAAGAGAATCGTGGTTCACCCAAAAAATTCCTCTTTTTTTTCATTCTTCTCATGTTATCCTTTTATGTTTTCCTCAATAGTACAGGTGTCCTTCTCTCAGGATTCTTCTGTCCTTGTTTGTACAGGGTAATTACACTGGACTGGACAGCTTACTCATGATTGGCTCATATCAAACAGCTGTCAACTGCGGCGACAATTCTGAATACCATCTGGAATTAACTCATGCAGCGACATTGTGGATATCTTTCAACTACGACGACAATTCCAGACACAATCTAGAATTAACTCAGGTAGAGACATTAGTGCAGAAAGATAGCAAAATTAAAGATAAAATAGGCTAGGATTCACCGAGTTATAAAATGCAATTTACTAAACTGTATATGCTAAAATGTATGCTAATGGTAACTAAATGGGAACAAATTAAGCAATAAGTAGGAGAAAACATATGCTCTTTCTACTACAATCACACCCCTAAACTTGAATTTTACTTGTCCTCAAGTAAAATAGAAGCCAGTAAGGCAGCAAAACATTACTATGTAAGACAAATGAACATTCTAGTGACTTGAATCACCTAAAATCCTAATGAATGAGTTACATTCAGATGAAAGGATATTTCATTGTGGAAACACGAAAATATACACACTTTTTCATGACCTTTTTAACTCAAATTCATGCAGTTTCGGTAAAATTCTTGTTGAAAAATATATAATTATTATAAAATAATTATTTTGTACTTATATTATTAACATGTTTAATTTTAATTAATTTTATAATTAATTTTGATTATTTTCGACAGATTTGCACAAAGGGTGGAAAAACGGCCCGATAAACACTACTAGAAGCACAAAACCGAGTAGCAATTTTGAAGCATCAAGGCAAAATAAGTTTTTAGCATAAGACGATCCAAATTATGTGTATTAATTCATAATATAATTAACTATAATTATAATTCTATTTAATTTGGGTTAAATAAATTATTATTAATTAGTTATGAAAAGGGGTCCAGTAGAGTTTAACCGAGAAAACCGAACTAACCGAGCACTGGGCAGCCCAAAACTATCCCACATGCCGACCCAATCAGCTTGGTTGGTTGGTTATTTTCCTTGCAAAATGGCCCTTGAAGATGTCTTCAAATTGCATTCAAACACCTCTACTATTTGTGCCTTTTTAGATTTGCCCCTACCTTAATATAACAAGTTTGAAAACTTCAAACTTGCCACATGTGTGGCCAACTGTAGGGGGACTCTATGGCTGCTGATTTTTGCTAATTTTGGCAGCCATCTCAACTTATAAATACCCCCTTGGCTACTCAGTTCAAACACATCTCAACTCTTCACTTCTCTTTCATTTTTCTCTCTTCATTTCCCTTCCATTATTCTTCATTCCCTTGCCGATTTCACCTCTTGAAAAAGAGTCTTTCATCCACCATTTGGAGTAGCATTCAAGTGTTCATAGAAGCCTCAGTTCGACAAGAGCAAGCGGAGGAGGAGTGGAGCAAACTAGTAAAGCATCGGAGAAACACCATATTTGATTCTTGTTCCTTATCCTTTTAATTTTGTTGTTATGATGAACATGTATATGAATATTTGTGATGTTGATATATTTAATTTAATTAATATGGCTTAAATGAAATTCATGTTAGGTTGATTGCATTTCGTCTACTTAATTTATTAAAATTTGTGTTGTTATAGGCCTCGGTAAGATGTTTGATTAAGTAAAACCATGACTAAGTTATTCTTGCATTACAACTGTAAGGTAACTAATCAATTAATTATTTAAACATATTGAAATTGTAATTAATTGACACATTATTTAATCAGTGCATGTTTAATCATCTAAGGTAGCTGAGGATTAAAATAGCAACGGTATCTAACGATACATTAGCCTTGCATAACTTGCAAGATTATTGTGATTAAACTATTTCAATGTAGAAATACATTGTTACCTCACATAATCTTTTATTTACTTATGAGAATTAATTGTTTGAATTGGCATAGAGATATGTACAAGAGATTATTTTGATTTCATAAGTATGAATGTGCATTAACACATTTGCTTAGTAAAATTTGTGTAATCAGTTGAATTGACATAGAAATATAGTCAAGAAATAAATAAATTTTGGTAGGTAAGTATGTTCATAAGTTAACAAATTACTGAGTTGCCGTGAATTTATACGTAACAACATGAACATGTGTTTAATAATTCGAAGTTAAGAAATGTCATTAATATAGCACAATTATGTCATCTTGATTAAAACCATCTTCTAAAATCATGCATTGGAACTTTTATTTTCTTTTTATTTATTTTACTTAGTTAAAAACTTAGTTTTAAGCACCTTCTCAAATCAAAATATTTTACTTTACCAAAGTCTTTTTAAATTGCATTCATAATTAATTCTTGTCATTGTCGGGGACTATTTTAAAAAGAAATTATATGTGAATTTGTTATTTTTGTATTTTGGTTTTTTTATTCAATTTTAACTTAATTAATTTTTTTGTGATTATTTCAGGTGTTTATGAGTATTTAACGAATTATTGATTTACTCCCTACAGACCCCCAGATTGAACGAACTTTTCGACAACAAAGAAGACAAGCAAGTCAGAGAATGACTAAAGAGATGAACCTCAAAAATTTGAATTAAGGAAATGGAGCAGACTCTGCTCAAAATCCTATCCTTATTGGTGATGATAGGGATAGAGCTCTAAGACAGTATGTCGTGCCAGTGTTTCATGATCTTAGGAGCCCCAAAATTGAGGTAAAATAGTTCGAGCTGAAGCCAGTCATGTTCCAGATGCTTCAGACAGTGGGCCAATTCAGTGGAATGCCTACCAAAGATCCTTATCTTCACTTAAGACTGTTTATGGAGGTGACCGATTCTTTCAAGTTAGCCGGAGTACCCGAAGATGCATTACGATTGAAGTTGTTCCCATATTCGCTAAGGGATAGAGCTCGAGCCTGGTTGAACTCATTGCCACCAAATTTAATTACCACATGGCAAGAGTTAGCAGAAATATTCCTCATGAAGTATTTCCCACCTAGCAAGAATGCTAAGTTGAGGAACGAGATCACTGCTTTCCAACAAATGGATAATGAGTCCTTGTATGAGGCATGGGAAACGTACAAAGAATTATTACGGAAGTGCCCTCATCA